>NW_005842380.1:385447-408823 GCF_000455745.1 Alligator sinensis | reverse complement strand
TCCCTACAAAAAAGGCAGTCAAGTGCTGCATGCCTGGAAGATGAGACTTCCTGACCAGATAGGAATCGCTGTATTGTGGACGTTTGAAAGGAAATGAATGCATGTTGGATTTAATAGCAGTGAACACCTGCCTTTTGGAAGCCACGGGGGGAGTCAGAGACTCGCCAGATACCCTACCTGCATCCTCTTCTGCACCATTCATGCTAAGCAGGAACCTCAAATGCTAACATGGAAAATAAACTCTGGATGTGCTTTGTTTTGTTCCCATGGCGAGAGATCTCTGCGTATTTCCAGCGCCAAACACTGCCAATTTAAATAAAATGCTTTTTCTTTTTTAATCTTTGCCTTCCACTAAGTGCAGCAAGTAGCATCCAGCTAAGAAATGGCTGCACTAATTCCCTCTCCTCATCTTGTAAAGAGAATCAAGATGCCTGTATGCAGCACTGGACATGTATTTTGTGACCTGGGCCGTTCTGTAGGAACGCGACAGAGCTCGCACTGAATATCCCCTGCCTTTCAAGCATGCAAACGCTGGCAGAAACATTGCAGGAAGTGCAAATTACATGAATCTCCCTTCCCAAGGGGATTTGAGAAGTTACTTCTTGCCTTTAGGAAGTCTGTATTAAGTAGCCAATGTTACCACTATTTATTCGTCCTTTTCTTTGAACTCCAGTACGTTTCCGGGGGCAAGCCCGTGCCGCTGGGAATAGTCCAGTGCTTCTTCACGGTTTCAAGCATCTTCTCATATCTGCTGCTAAAGCATCACGTGGGATGCACATGCAATAGTGCCCATGCAGGGTCACCGTGCAGTAGCGTGGAGGGCAGGGGGTCACTGGATTTGGTGCCCAAAGTGCCTCCCTTTTAAAATGAAAGGATGCCGTTTGAAATCTCTGGGACACAGCAGTGACAGGCACCCCCAAGTAGTCACAGGCCTTGCATTGTGCAAGGGAAGCGGCTTGTTTCACATACGACTGCTGCTCTGGGAGGGAGACCAGGGTTAGGCACCGCTGCTACCCAGGCTGCTCTGGAATAAACATGCTCCCCCAAACAGCTCCAGAGCAGAGAGCAAAGGCCAGTGTCGTGGACCATCTAAAAGCACCAATCCAGCTTGGATGAATGCAATGCAGGAACACACTTACTTTTGTTCCCCTGCCTCAAACTTACCTGCAGCCCTTCAGCTAAAACGGCATCTCTTGGAGGCTTCCCTGGCTTCAATTCATCTGCCCTGTCCCGCAGTGTGCGCCCCCAAGTCCTGCTCCACGTACAAATAACTTGGTTTCAAATACAAGCTCTTTTGTGCAAACGAGGTACCCGTCTCATTGCAGCACCTTGCCTTCAGGGACTAGCCTTGCGCTGCTCCTTGCCTAGGGAAATACAACACAGCCACAAGAGCTCACTTTACAGCAAATCCATTTCTCAAAACCAAGTTCCAATTCCCACCCTCGGTGGGGGGGTCCTTTTTCGCTGTTACGGTGTTAATGTAAAAATGTCGAGATGCTGCCATGGGCCCTGCTTTCCAAGTCTGCAGGGATCGCCCGACTGGTAGACTCCCAAATTAGCGGCTCGATGGGTTTTGGAGAGGAGGATTGTCACAAGTCGGTGGGTCCCTGAACTGGTCTCACAGTTGAGAGGGCCAGGTGAGAAGCACCGGCTTTCCCAGGCGCAAAATACCATCCGAGATGAATATCGCGGCTGCAGAGGAGCGGTGCTGAGCCTGCAATTCATTCCACCATCTTCAGCATGTCATTTTTGAGTGGCCACCTCCTTGCTAACACCAAAAGAGACCGGGTTATTACAGCATGGAGCATCCTCACCTTTCCGATTTGCTTACCACAGAGGCTATTGCTACTTAAATCGCGCCTCCTCACATAGCACCCTGTGGAAAAGGGCTCGGTTTCCCCATTGATGCTGTTATCTCTTCCTTCCAACTGAGCCACGCGCTCCATCACCTGTGTCTTTGCACAGACCCGAGGGCAAGGATATTTGGGTTTCTGACACGCAGGCTCCAACGAAGGAGCTGCCTTGGCTGGATCTCACCGCCTCCTGAAACGCCCGATCCCAGAACAGGCGTTAGCCGCTCACCTCTTTCAGATGCGCACTCACGAGGTTCAAACGAGCACCAGGCAAATTCAGTAAGCACGGTCAACAGGGTGGGCTGCAGGCTGTGAATCCATAAGCACACGTTGCAAATTAAAATCGATGCAATGCCTCCAAGGAACGAGACACACAGACCTCCAGGCCTTCTGCTATCCTCTCTCCCGGCAGCTAGAAGAGCCTGGCTTTGAAGAGCTGCCACCTCCCTTTAAACGGCTGACGACATTTCTGCTTCCCTCCCTGACCTCGCTCACCGTATTATCCAACTCTGCAATTAAACCAGGCAATCGCTCTCACGCTCTATGGTTTGGCAGCGCTGGCATGCTAAGGGGATGCAACAGAGGCTACCCGCTTTGCTGCATTGAAGGCTATGATGGCAGCAAGATGAAAAGCCTACGGGCTGGGACCAAAAGGAGGAGAGCATGGAGGACACCGGAGCGACTCTCAGCTTTCTCAGCAAAGGTGACAGCCTCCAGGGTTTCCGGCGGGCTGTATCCTCTCGCCACGCAGACGCACGCTGCCTGCTGCACGCCTGCCGCTGCCATTCAACACAAGCAACCTCCGGTGACAATCTCCATTTCCAGGCAGCAACCTTGGGCCGTGCTGCAGGATGCCGGAGAGGATCCTGACTCCCGTCGAGTTCCTCACTTGCTGATTAGACCCACCTGGAAGGCACCAGGTTAGTGCACGAGGCACTAGTGCAGATTTCAACCATGCTGTGAAGGGGATGAAGACACTTCTGCAAGGGCAATCAATACAGCAGCTTTGAAAACAGCCACAGCTTCACTGCGGTGGAAGGACTGCCTGGATTGCCCGTCCCATCGTGCCCGGCTCTTTTGGTCTGCTTTGAGTCAAGGTCGGCCTAAAGGTCGTGCTTCCCTGAAATGACACATGGCTTATGGTGGAAGCTCCATCCATGGAGGTTTTCAAGACCGGGTAGACAAAGCCCTGGCTGGGACGGTGTAGTTGGGGTTGGTCCTGCCTTGAAGAGGGGGTTGGACTAGAAGTGACCCCCGAGGTCCTGCCCAACTCTCAATGCCTACGATAACTTCAAGCAAACAACCGTTGCTGCAGAGACCCTGCCCACTTCACCATGCAACTCAGTGAGCCCCAGGTGGATTTAAAAAGTCAAAACCATGTTCATTTGCTTTTGCAAATTTACCTCCCGTCACAAGCAAAGAACCTGGTGGTTTGCTAAAAGACACTTCCTCCAGCAAAGCTGGATGCACTGGAGACATTTGAATCACCTAGGGGTTGCCTCGGTGCCTTCAGCACCGTGACGGGCAGCAGGTGGGCAGATAACCCAGCACTGCAACGGCATGATTGACTACAGTCAGGACAGGTCAGATTTACAGGCTGAAAACCTCTTTCCTCACAGCTTGCGCCCAGCACCGGGAGCGCAGGGAGCACCGGAGAGGCACTACATGCAGACACGATGCTTCTCGCCCAAAAAACTACATCTAAAGACCGCTGTTAAGGAGAAAGCTTCTCCTTGAGTCCACGAGACGGCTGGCACTCGCCGGATGAGCAGCGACTCGCACGCGGCCTAATGCCTGGTATCCTGCACGCTAGCGTAACCCTGCTCCCAACGCAGAATGATTCATTTCCCCTCCCTCTGGTGCCCACAGCAATCCCCAACGAATCTATCCTCATTAGAGGAGGAAGGAGTGGTTTTCTCCCCATTTTCCAGGCGGCGAGAGCCAAGGTAAAAAACAGGTCCCCAATTTGGGTCCCTGCAAAGGTGACGACGACCTGATATTTTTCCACCCCCTGAATCTGCGTTGCGTCAAGAGCCCACCGTGAGCTCTGAGCCCAGCGGCAGCTGTGCACGCTGGGGCTGATCCGGATGAATCGACCTCTGCGGGAAAATATCTGTGTTTTTAGGCTGGACTGGCTCAGGAGCATTAACCACCCCCGGGGCCTTTCCGCGATGCAAGCAAGCCCCGCGACCAGCCCCTGCCGTATCTTTCGGTGCCAAGCTTTGAAGGGTCCTGCCGCTACCGAACGAAAAGCTGCCCATGAACGAGCGAACGTGGAGCCGGGCAGCTCCTGCCAACAAGCCTCAGCTCCGGTGGCATCAAAGGGCAAGAAGCCTGATTTTAAAACAAAATCCGTGTGCAAAGGACGGGAGGGTGGGGGTAATGACATGCTAATTCCCACAAGGGCAATCGCCGTTCAGCTTCCTTCCCAGAAGCCCCTTAATTGCTCTATCAATATTTAAAGAGAGCCCCAACGCGGAGCAGAGGAAGCGCCGCAAAACGGGATGTCACAAAAACCCCCGCTAAGCAGCAACTTGCTATGCTAACGGCGCCTTCTCGACTGCCTGGAGAGCGCCGCACAGGGCTTTAAAATATGTTCATACCAATGAGGCATCCTCCTGGAGCGCCGTGTTTCAAGGTCAATCAAGGCACTGCCGACAGAAGTAGACTCTGCTTTAATAGGCGTCTCGCCAAACCCACAACACGGGGCGCGCGGTGAAGAGGTTTTTCTCTGCTGCTCTGTTAAAGCACGCGGCTCCCCGCTCTGCAAGCAAGGTGCTGATGGAGATGCAGGGACCGGACACTCATGGGGTACCCGCTCGTACTCCCAGACGGACCGTCGAACACCAAACACAGTCCCCCAGGACTCTTGCCCTGGCTGCAAAGGACCGATCTGCAGAACCGACAGCCCAGAACCAGAGTGATCCTTTTTGTGCAATTTTGTGGCAAGCCAGGTAGAAAACAAAGACATTTTAGAGAAGGGCTGTCCATCCTGAACTGCCTTTTGTCCCTCTTTGGCACGGAGAGGCACAGAGCGTGTGGCAGCACAGCAGCGACGGTCCCATCTCCCAGCCTCTTGCAGGAGGTGCTCGGCAAGGGGCACTAGGCAGGCACAACCGAAAGGTTTTGAAGACCCGGGTAGACAAAGCCTTGGCTGGGATGATGTAGCTGAGGACGGTCCTGCTTGGAGCAGGAGGTTGGACTAGATGTGACCCCCTGAGGTCCCTTGCAACCTAAATTTTTCTGTGATTTTATGATTCTATGACTACATTTTTACGGCACCCTTGGGAAGGGGAAGGGTGCTTCACAGACAGTGCTAAGGATTATTCATGCTTAGTCCTGGCACGAGGATCGCTGCGTTCCTGTCTGGCAGACATCCAGGCTGCAAGGATGCAGCCAGAAGAATAAAGGTGCCAAATATACCGGATTTTGATGGGGTAGGTGAAAGAAATCATAGAGATGCAGAAAATGAGGGCGGGAAGGGACCTCAGGGGGTCACATCTAGTCCAACCCCTGCTCCAAGCAGGACCAGCCCCAACTCCATCATCCCAGCCAAAGCTTTTGTCTACTCGGGTCTTAAACACCTCCATACACTGTGATGAACACGGTCAGCAATGATCAAGCACAGACGGGGCTTGCCTGTGCGAAGCAGCGATGGGTAAAGCCCAACAGAGAATTGTACAAGCTTCGACATGGACTGACTCACGGAAGGAGACCGGTCGCCTGTTTAAAAGCCAGCACCGGACAACTGGTATTTAATAAAAGCTACAGCAAGTCCAGTGCTTCGTCCTCAGACATTCCTTATTCAGACACGTCTCCGTTCAAAGTGCAAACACAAAGGCTGCAGCAAATGATGCATCTGGGCTTCATCGGCGGTTTAAAATAATGAAGTATGATCTACCCAGTTGGCTCTCCCTAATGCCTGGAGGAAATATTTTCCCTTAAAAAATACACACACTAAAACTGAAAACTAGCAGGTTCCTCTTATCTCCCACCCCCAGAGCTCCAATATTGTACCCTGCACAGGCAGGAGGATAGACAGTAAGAGGCAGGAGAGCTAAAGCAAAACCCTGGGTGGGAGGGTGGCTGGATCAGGCTGTTCAGACAAAATTGTCCTGGGCAAGGACCATTTTACTGGTTTTTCAAAACTGTGCACACACCTGCATGCATGCACGTGCACACACATTGTGCAGGAGAGCAGAGCCAAGCAATAACAGCACCAGGTAAAGTGCTTATTTAACAGCTAATGCACATGAGAGACCGGGTGAGCGATGGGTCAGAATTAGCCGCTCCTCCTCTCCTCCTGGGTACCAATTTTCAACCTTTCGGTGCACTTCAAACCAAGAGCAAGGGAAGAGCATGACAGCAGGGAGCTGGTCGTACTGTGCTGCATCCACAGCCACCTGCCTGGGACAGCCCGGGAGCTCGACTGGTGGCATCAGCGTTCGATTTTGAGGATGCGGAGGACAACACACAGCATGCACAGTAGCAGCTGGGAGGAGAGGAGCCCCACATACTCCATGGATGGACAGTGCTTTCTCTCCATCCCAAATCTGCCTTGGCGATGAATTTGGAGTAAGCTAGAAAGTGCCTCCCCTTTTGGGGACACCCAGCATCCTCCAAGTGCCCATCATCAGACTTTGGAACAAAATACCAACCCAGCAGCAATGCCACAAAGGAAGCTGAGGTTTACCAAGGAACAAAAAGCAGCTGGCACATACATGACCCTGCAAAGCCAACACCAGCTAGCAGACTCAGTCCTAGGAGCCCGCAGGCTTCGCAGAGTCTCTCTAATGAGCGCTGGCTGCTGAGAAGTGAAGTGGCTCAGGAAGCTGACAGGCAAGATGCTCGGGTTGCATCGCTCCAGGACCGGGATGGTAAGACGACAGCCGGCATCACGGCTCGGGAGCTGCGAGGAGGCAGCAAGGTTTGCCTCGGCCGGCATGTGGAAGCAAGCGAGCGTGCCTCTGCTTTGCCATCGTTTTGGAGGGGAAGGAGATGAGCACCATCACCCCAGCACGCCCGTGGCTTGTATGCAAGGACCCCACTCCTATTCTCAAGAGCATTGCACCCGACCCCTGTGGTCCACCTTGCTGGATCCTGGACGGTGGGCAGCTGTCGCTTGCAACCCGGCGGGCACGACAGGAGAGCGCAGAGGGAAGAAAGGGGGCATGGAGGTGAGTGGTAACGAGGAAGGGAAATATTACTCTGGTGAAAAGGCAGAAGGAACGGGGGTTGACAAAGCAGTAGTAGCCGGGGTGAAGTGGAGATGGAAGGTCATGCCGGTGGATAGATGGCAGGTGGGTGCCCTTAGGAAGATTTATTTCCACCGCTTGCACCCTGCAATGTTCCCCCACGTGCCCCAGCGATCCCCCTGTCACATCAGCTGTGACACCAGCCTGGAGCCCTCATTCCTTGGCAGCGTGGCAAGCCAGTCACCCCACCGGCAGCAGGCTCCAGTTTTGGGAGCAACATCCTCAGCTCGAGGGAGACAGGCTTGGTCACCACCAGGTAGGCAGCAGGCTGCAATCGGGGGCCTTTTCCAGCAGGAGCGCGGATGGGGACTTCTCGGAGGAGGGAGACACAGACTGAACGAACCAGGATGGAAGAACAAAAGGAAATCTCGATAAATGAATGTGCAAAGCACCCAGGCCAAGACGAGCACTACGGGCTAACACGTGGGCATCGTACGCAGCGGGTAGCTGGGAACGTGATCAGGAAGGACCTGCGTTACTCATTGCAGCGTTTCCTAACAACACCTGGGGAACGAAAGGCTGCATTTCCAGGTCCTCGGGTAACCCCCGGCTACACCTTGACAATCCATTTGTGCAAAAGCGCCACTCACAAAGCTGACACCAATGGCACGAGATCCCAGCCTCTGTCTACACTGAAAAAGTCTGCCAGAGTGGCGATAGCGACTGGCAGCAGCGCACGCCCCACGGCCGACGTGGCTCTGCCAGCTAAACCCCCTGTGCAGACAGAGATCTGCTGCCAGGGCTCCAGCCATTCATGGGGGCAACAGATCTCCAGCTGTGTCCAGACGGGTCTGGCTCCTTGCAAGCACCAGCATGGTGCAGTCATCCTCTGAACTTGGCCCACTCTCTGCATTAAGTCACAGGCATGCGTTGTGGTGCCACGCTGGCTTGCCTAATGCCAACCTTTTTAGCTGGGGAAGCAGTCAGTACACGGGACATGACCATACCTGGAGGAGATTTCTCCTTTTGGATCTGCACGGGTGAAGTGCAATTTTACAATCCAATCCAGCTGCTTGGGAATCCGGTCACGCTGAAATGAAAACCCAGGAAGAGAAAAATCAACCTGCTTTCATGCTATTTTATATCACAACAACTTGGAGAAAATGCACTCGCACACTTGCCAGGGTGGCGGTGGTTGTGCACTGCATACCAACAGCCATCGGAGCCGGTCGTGGCCCGTAACGATGACAAATCCCGCAGAGCTGGCTCAGGCAGAGGGGCACAACACATGCAGCTCCCCCTTTAGAGCAAAGAGTATGGATGAAAGGGGTTCGCCACGATCCCTTTGGTCCTACAAGTATTGAAGGAAGATAGAAAGCGAGAGAGAGAAATGTTTACTGTGGGAATTAAAAACCACCACCGCTTCTGTGTTTTAGCAGCAGACTTCAGCCCTGCTCGCTTCCACTAGCAAAGGAGGAGAAGATGCAATGCTATAAAAGCCTGAGAAAATCATCCGGATATGTGCATTAGTAAAGCAACCATCTTAGCAGGAGTTGGACCTGCAGAGCCCCAGATAAGCAGGTACTGGAGTTAAAAGCAGGCAGAAAAATTGGAAAGGTTTTTTTGACGTGTGCACACAAGCCGTGGAACCGGATTGCTGTGAATTAGCAAGACAGAAACAAAAGGTCTAGCCTTGCTTCCAGCTTTCTATTGCTTCCCAGACAGACCTGATCAAAGGGGTGCATGAGTAAATCCAAACCAGCAGGTGGATTAGAGGGTCATGCCACCTACCGCCTGGCACACAAAACACCTGAAATCTTCGCTCCTTGGGTGCTGGACTGCAGAACCCGCCCGAACCAGAGTGCTGCAGGCGAAGCTGCTCTTATTCTGGGCACCAGGAGGATGGGGAGAGGATTAGCAAACAGATTTCAATCCTCCCCTAACCAGCACCTCAAACTTCTTACTCCCGAAAACTCGTGGGTTCGCTGCCTGCAGAAGGAGGTCCGGAGCGGGCAGCTAAGTCTAGCACGAGCCAGGCATATGGTTGTGGTTTTGTAAAAGCAAAATAAAAAGTGGGGCAGGATGCGTGCAATCCTCCTTCCGATTGTTTTAATGGATCATGCCCACCTGGGTCTGAGGGAAGAGGAATCCTCTCAAATGACTCTACTCGGAACAAAGGGGAGGAAAAAAGGAAAAAAAACAAATAGAAATCAAGGCATCCGTACCCTTTCATTGAATCACAGACAATGAGGGTTGAAGGGAGCTCAGGAGGTCACATCCAGTCTAACCCCTGCTCCAAGCAGGACCAGCCCCAACTGCATCATCCCAGCCAAGGCTCTGTCTAATTGGGTCTTGGAAATTTCCAAGGATGGAGACTCCACCACTGCTTCGGGTAACCCATTCCAGTGCTTTACTACCCCTCTGGTGAGAAAGTTTTTCCTATTATCTAACCTAAACATCCCTTGCTGCAACTTGAGCCCATTGCTCCTTCTGCCATCTGCCCCCACTGAGACCAGCCCAGCTCCAGCCTCTTTGCAGCCCCCCTGCAGGGAGGTGAAGGCTGCCATTCAATCCCCCTCGGTCTTCTCTTCTCCAGACTAAATCAGCCCATTTCCCTCATCCTCTCCTCACCAGTCCTGTCCTCCAGCCCCCCAACCATTTTCGTTGCCCTCCGCTGGACTCTCTCCAGTTTCTCCACATCCTTTCTGTAGTGGGGCCCACAGCTGGACACAGGACTCCAGATGTGGCCTCCCCGGTGCTGAACAGAGAGGAAGAATCACTGCCCTCGATCTGTGGGCAACGCTCCTGCCAGTGCAGCCCAGGATGCCCTTCGCCTTCTTGGCAACGAGGCCACACTGCTGGCTCATAACGAAGCCTTTGCTTACAGCTTTTTGTTAATTAACCAACCTGTCCCAGCAGGACAGCAGCCCAGCAACACCTCTGCTCTCCGCACCCCAGCTGCTCTCCCCTGACCCAAACCCCTCGGTCCTCTTAACACAGAGGCTGACGATTACTGAAGAGGGTTCACAAGTTTCAAGACTTGGGGCTCTGCATCCCACCCCAGCTTCCTGCAGGCAATGCTCTGCTCCAAAGGCTTCTCCAGAGAAATGTTCATCTCCTGAAAAAACCACAGCCAAAAGCTCCCGTGCATCTGGAACCGGCCAGGGCCGAAATGCCGTCTCAGCCCAGCGGCTCTGCAGGCCCCAAGCCGCTGCCACGGCAGAGCTCGCTAACGGGCCGAGCACACGCACACAACCTGGGCCCAGCCAGGGTATTCTGAACTCCGTTTCCTTAAATGCAAACACTTCTACAGACATTGCACACAGATGTTGAATGCAACGAGGCTCCTTGGAGCTGGCAGAGGTGGAGAAAAGCAGGGCCTCGTGTCTGTATGTCACGGGGCTCTCCTTCTTGCAAAGGAAAGCCCTATTTTAATCGGCTTTTATTGCCACACTATTTACAAAACACGGATCGTCGAGCGACAAAGGTGCCATGGAGATAATCGCATGGAACGATTCTCCGGTTTCCCAGGAAAAAGCCTCTGCATGAGCTGCTGTCATTGGCATGGGGCAACCCCAGACAGCTGCGGCCACAGCCCCCCATCCCTCAACATCTCCCCTTTCCCGCACGCCGTCCCATTTCGATGCAGCGCAGAATCGCTGCCACACATCTACTCCATCGTCGGGTTAGGAGACCCTGACACGGCTGATATGAAAATTTCCCAACCATGTCCACGTAATACATGAAATCGCATTTAGGCTGGGCGAGACGGAGCTATTATTCACCTGCGCTCACATCACCGGAGGCGACTCCAGCCTGCAGCCCGAAAGGAAATTTGCTGGAGTTTCTTCTTTGTGAAGGAAAAAGGGAATACAATACCTTGCCTGGGGACATTTCATTTAAGTATAAAAGGGGACAGGCCGGGCCTGGCTGGCACCAGGGCACAGAGCTGGGAAAGCCTGGGGACCTCTGGATTATAGCAAGGGCACGGCTACAGCTCGGGGCAATGCCGTGCTCTGCTTTCCAGCAGTAGGAGAGAGACTAAACCATGGGCTTCTCTGTCCTCTTGGGATTAGCTAGCACTGGGGAAGGGGTGTCTGTCCCATGCCAAAGAGCCTGTCCTGGTTCAGGATGCACCGGCAGGAGAAGACCCTGAATGGGCTGACGACCCTGGGATGGTCGGTCCTGGACACTGGCCTCAAAAAGAGCAAGGCTGAGTCAAGAGTGGAATCAGAGAGCCTCCAATGTCCCATTGCTTCTCTGATAGAGACCTCTGCCTCACCCTCCTCCCGAGCTGCATTCGAAAGCAGGTTACAGGACAGCATCTTGAACCTGCAAGATGCTACGGTGATGCTGTCCTCACTGGGGCTTACAGGTACTCAGCACCTCCCAGGATTGAGCCCACTGTCACCTCTCATTAGCTAACGAGGGCCGCCACCACTATCGGATGAGGAGGGTCCCCCCAGCTGAGACCGGAGCCAACACGGCGCCTCGCAAGAACGGCTCTTGGCAGGCGCGATCTCAGCGGCAGGCAGTGGGAACGACAAGCCTAAAAGCCCCGGTCCCGAACCCGTGCACCGTATCACCTGCAGCCAGGCCAGGCTTTATCGCTCCTGACGGAGCGGAAAAGCAAGTGGCAGAAAGCCTCGGCTTTGGAAAGGAAGCAATTACGGCTAACTGGCTCTGGCTTTCTGCATCGAGTTCATTTTGTGCTGGACGTTAAAAACTTTCCGTTTGCAACCAGACCCCATCCAGCATGGAGAGAAGCCCAGCGAGGACTGAAGAGACAGTCCATGCCGCGAACCGGGCAGCCCCAAAGAAGGGCTGGACTGTGCAATACTCTTTTTCCAGCGAGCAGCCTGCGGGAAAGGGCACCCGGGCCACCAGCTACCTGCAAACGAGCCCCGGGACAGCAGCAAGCCGTCCCAGCACCTCCAGGGCAGCCGTGGGCCATCGCAGCATCTCACGCTTGAAACAGGTGGAAAAAAACCTGAGTGAGGAACATAAAGAAAAGCATTGCCCAATGTGCACCCTCTTTCATCAGGGTGCTACCACGCCCCTACCCGGGACCTGGGCCATAGATGTTCCTCCACCAACGCCCCCTCCAGAGAGAGGTGACAACTCAGAGCAAACAGGAGCCTGCTAACAAATCATTATTTCGATTCATCAGGGTGCTTAATATGCAGAGCTGACAAAACACACTCGCTGATGGGTTTGCAGTTAATGAGAGGTTTATATTCATGGGGGGGGGTTAATGCACCATCTTTCAGTGTGTGTACACACACGCGCTCTCTCCTTTCAGTCACAAATGAGTCACCGTCTTCCGAAACATTTCTGTCGGCACCTGTGCTCGGTAAACACGCCCGGTAAGATCATTTCACCTACCGCTTCAGGGCCAAGTTCGTTATCAGAGCATTTTGCAAGCATTGCGGGATTTTTTGCACTCCCTTCACTAAGAGGGAAAGGCACATTGTGCCCTGGGAGACGGAGGCACGGAGATACCATGCCACTTACCCGAGACCCCCCCGGAAGAGCTGGGTCCAGAGCTCTGCTCAACTCCATCCGCTACGCCACGCTTCCTGCTCCCACGGCCTTGCAGCCTGGACACCTTTCCACTTCCCTTGCTATTGCAAGTCACTAATTTCAGCTCTGGTTTTGCACGGCCAGAACCCAGGCCGGGCGAGCTGACGTCAAGGGAAATGATTCCCCTCTCATTATCAAAGGCAGCCTGCTGCTACACCACGTTACCGCATCACGGGAGAGGACCAGATGAGAGGGTCACGCTGACCATCCCTTTCTGTCAAGGCTGAATCTTACAGCACGGGCCAACAAATTTTCCATCGGTGCTGTATTTGCATTGCTAAGGGTCCAATTAAAATGGGGAGACCCTGTACAGCAGCTTTACAACCCTAGTCCTCTCCTCGGTGGAGCAGAACAGGGTATGAAAAATTCATGGCTGCAATTGTTCAACAAGCATCTTCTCTCTTTTCCCACCTCCCTGCAGTCTGAAGGGCTGATCTACAAGTTCAATGGTTCCCTCTCTTCCCTTTGAAACCTCTGATTAATTTAACTCCATTGAACTGCTATGCAAATGGCCACTGTCCGCAGCAATATTTAAATACCTACTACAAGGCTTTTATTCTTTCTCCTCTCCCTCCCCACTTGCAAAGTCAGAGCTACTACAAACCTGACCCTCCTCCTCTTCTGATTAGAACGAATACTTTACAGGAGCAAAACCACGACATCTCACAAATGTTTGGGAATAATTCATTAGCAGCCATGCGGCAAAGACGACCGAGGCTGAGATAGAGAGAAAGAGAGAATGAAATGTTATAAAAGGTTTATCCAGGGCACGGGGGAATTAGGCAAACTAGCTGTCGCACATTTTCACCTTCTTTGTCAAAACACAATAGGTACTGTCGTGCAAACTAAATGCGGCAGTCACAGGATGGTCTTAACACCAATTCGGCACCAGAGAATCCATCATTCAAACCTAACGCTACAGGCACTTAATGGATTTCTGAGCAGCACTCATACAAATAATCATTTTTTTCATATAGCAGAAATGCAATTGCGTATACATCAGGCCAGTCTTAAATCTCAGGAGGAAACGTGCAGGAGAGAGGCACTCTCAGAAGAATGAACCCAATCAATTTTTTGCTAATGGTAAGATGAGGAGGAGATCGCACCCTCTAAACAGCAGGGACTCAACGGTGGGGGCTGCCACCTCCCGCTCGGCTGCAGCCAACGACCGATTCCCCTCTCTTCTCTCCACCACTTCTGCAGCACATGGCCTCTTTTCTATTGGGGTCCTGCAAAGCTCTCTTCTAGGAACACCCTATTTCTTTACAGGGGACAAGAAGCCAAACAGCAGCCAGCGGTGTCCCCTTGTTGCCAAGAAGGCTAAGGGCATCCTGGGCTGCGTTGGGAGCAGCGTTGCCAGCAGATCGAGGGCAGTGATTCTTGTCCTCTATTCAGCACTGGGGAGGCCACATCGGGAGCCCTGTGTCCAGCTGTGGGCCCCCCACGACAGAAAGGATGTGGACACATTGGAGACAGTCCAGCAGAGAGCAATGAAAATGGTTGGGGGGCTAGGGGACGTGACTGATGAGGAGAGGATGAGGGAAATGGGCTGATTGAGTCTGCAGAAGAGAAGACCGAGGGGGATTGAATAGCAGCCTTCACCTCCCTGCCGGGGGCTGCAAAGAGGATGGAGCTGGGCTGTTCTCAGTGGGGGCAGACGACAGAAGGAGCAATGGGCTCAAGCTGCAGCAAGGGAAGTTGAGGTTGGGTATTAGGAAAAACTCTCTCATTAGGAGGGTGGTGAAGCACTGATACAGGTTACCCAGAGAGGTGGGGGGAGCTCCATCCTTGGAGGTTTTCGAGACCCAGTTTCACAGAGCTTTGTCTGGGATGATGTAGTTGTGGCCGGTCCTGCTTGGAGCAGGAGGTTGGACTAGATGTGACCTCCTGAGCTCCCTTCAACCCTCATTGTCTGCGATTCTGTTTTTCTTTACCAGCTGGCACTTGCTCGGGTACTTAATCGGGCCAGTGTGAATGTCAATAGGGAGGTCAGACAGCCAGGGTACCATTAATGCCTGCCTACAACCCCTCCCCAGTTCCTTTCACAAAGAACAGCCAAAACGTGCCTTTCCTTTGCAGCCCGAAACAAATATCCTGGATGACTTATCTTGCACCATCCGAATGCATGTATGCACATACACCGCCAGCAATTTATTGTGATGGAGGATGTGCTGACAGGCTGGCAGATAGGGCGATGGAAGGGAATAATTCTCCAGCTGGTACTCAAGACCCCTCACTGCAGAGAAGTGGGGAAATCAAACTGTAATTCTGGAGCCTCTCCTGCTGTCCTTCCTGCTCTCACACTTCCTAGGAAGGCTCCTCTCTCAGCCTGCCTGGGCCCATTTAATCCTGGATTGAAAACTAGTGATGGCAGCTCGGAAGATTAAGTTCTCATTTGCACTGAGGCCTCTTAGCACCATGCAGCACAAAGGGGCCTTGGCACGAAGCGCGCATCAGGCCCTAACTTATCAGAACCAAAACACATGGCGGCTTGCCTTGATGGGATGCTCCCAGGATGAGATTAAAAACCGTTAAGCAACGCTGGAGCCTAAGGCGGCAAGGCAGCATCCAACAGCGGTCCCCAAGCCTCAGCAGGCAGCGTTCACTCCTGGTGTAACAGAGCAGGGCCTTTGCCAACACCTCCTCTGTAAACACATTGTGCAGATCTGATTTCATCAGCTGCGCACTTTTTGCCAGACTGTTTTCCTTCCATGCCGATGTCGCAGCTGGACCCACCCGAAAGTCCATGAAGACTTCCTTCGCCCTCCCCAACCCTACCATTTTGGGATTGTTCATAGATAAAAGGCACTGTTGCCTGCTTTCAGAGCTTCAGCACGTTTCCGAGACACAAACGATGCACAGCTGCTGAAGTTACGGACCAGCGAGAAGTCACGGTCCCTGATCGACACCCGTGCAACTGCAAACAAATAGGAGAACGGAGGGTGGAAAAAATGGAAAGAAAAGGCAGGCACGTGCATTTTTCTCGACTGGGCACGTGCATCGGCTGCGTGGGGGCTTTGTTCGCTCGGGCCCATGTTGGGACTGCTGCCCCTCTCCAACAGAAATAGCAAAGGGAGGATGCGAGTGTATCTACCTGTGGGTAAATAAAAAAAGATTTTTTTTTGCAAACACCTAGTTGGTCTAATAAGAGATATCACCTCTACCTCGAGTCCTCATTGCTTTCTACCTATGGGATGCACTTGCTGCATATGCGAGAAGCCGCAGCTTTGGGCTCCCCCAGCACAGGTCGCGGAGGGAAGGATTTCTTCACCCGTTCTCCTGCATGGTGTCCTCCATCCCATGCTCATGTTGCAGCCTTTGGAGCTAAATCCTTCCCTCCTACAGCGCAGAGGAAGGCAGGCTGGCGGAAAGGCTGGAAGGGGGAGTGCCGTGTCCTCTCACATTGCAATGAGGATGAAGCCTTTAATCAGGGCCGGACTCATGAGATAACGAGCATCTCCCCTCCCCGTGCCAGGTGCTGCGCTCGCTCTCCGTGCGGGCACGGACGTTACTCTTGGTTACAGCACACCGGCGTACGCGTCTCGCTGCTCTCGCAGCACAGGGCAGATGTTTCATTTACTCAGCTCGTGGAGTGCTTTGCTCGCCAAAGCCATTTGAATCCTCCCCGAGGGCTCCTATTATAGCAAGAGAGGAGGGGGGAGACCGAGAATAACAGAGTTGTACATAAACTGCCAGCTTGTACAACGCCGCCCCCGGCCCCGCAAGGCCGAAGTCTTGCAACACGAGACACTACATCCCTGCACGGAGAGAGCTCAGAGCCCAGCTAGAGACCCGCTCCAGCCCACCTGCCTTTGAGGAGGGACATCACGAGGTCCTACTTAGCTCCTGCTCTGGGGATTAATGCCGGCTTGATCCCCTGCTCATCCGAAGCCTGCTTGGGAGACTCATTTTGCCACCTATCAGGAAGATTTTCCATTCCCCACCTCCACGGTAGTGACACATTTCACTGGCTCCAAAAGGCACGGAAAACCTTGGATGCTATTTCTCAGCCCCTTATTATTTCCCCCCATGTCCCCTGCCCCTTGTTTTACCCCCAGCCTTTCACAGAAGAGGCCTGGGCAGGTGACTAGCTTTGCAGTAACGGAGCTCCCCAAAGCAGACTCCAAACTTCAGGTGCAGCAACGTCCGCGGATGCTTCCCTCCTGTGCTGCGATGCGACGCCTTCGGGGGGGCTGCCTTCAGCCGCTCGGGCTGATCTGCTTTCCTCCCCACCCACCCCTCACACCGAGGTTGGCGCTGGCGGTAGGAACGTGCTAGGAATCAAATGAGGGACACAATGCAGAGCCATGGGGCTGACAAGGGAGGCAATCATTGGGAAGAGGCAGGCGTGGGCGGGAGTCTCGGGACCTGAGCTCTGAACTCAGCACCTGGTAAGGCTCGTTCATCCTAGAGCTCGGCTCAACGCCGGCGCTGCTGCTTTCCCCGCCGCTCTCGGAGCAAGCTCCTTTGCCCGGCATGCGAGCCCCCGCACAACAAAAGTTAAAAAAAAGTGAAATTCCTGGCTTGGTTTCCTTGGCAACGCTATCTTCATTGCAAAGCACCACCTCTTGTCTCCAAGCAACAGGGCATTCTCCAAAGTCACTGGCGGATGAAGCCCACTGCTATCACCAAGGCAGAGGCACCTGGAGAACGATCCAGCGGTGTCACCCCTGGACAGGACGGAGGGGTGGGCGCATGCCACGCTTGCACTGGCACCGAGAGAGCGGAAACAGCTTCTTCCCACGGTGCCTAACTCCCTGAGGCTGGCATCAGCCCATCTACCGGTCTCTGCAAAAGGCCTGTGAGCTGCTTCTCTCCTCACTTCCCAACCCACACACAAATGCATCCTCCGCTGCAGACACACAGGCTCTGGCGACACCGGTATAGCTCAGCGAGGGGTCCTGATGCTAATCCCACAGTGGTTTCCTGACCCCAAGGTAGCTAGCTGCGTTCGTCTGAAGTCAGGAAGAAGGCAAGGTGCAGGTGCAATTTTATAGACTACCTGAATCAAGTCATGAGCTAGTTAAAGGTTACTGCACTGTAACCAGAACAAAGTAATCACATGTCCAGGGGCTACGTGACTGTGTTAAATGAGCTGCATCCAGGTGCCCTTCCCTGGCTAAAATTGCTGCGCAGAAAGGGCCTTAATCCATGCACATACAAGGTCCCGGACACCCCCCACGAAGCAGGAGCAGCTCTGTTGCAAGGTACTTTTATCTCCTGCTGCCTGGGCACACAGCTCTGCTCTCCCCTCACCTTCATCATCTGTCAGCGATGGCATTGAACATGGAGTGGAGGAGGCGGCCAACCACCCCCACTAACCACTGGGCAGTCCTTCCTCTTGCAGACACCCCCAGACTGCTTGTGTGCATCCCCTTCCAGCAAAGCGGCTATTTGGTTGCAGGGGTCACCTGTCCCTGCCCCTTGCGATGCAGACAGCCCGCTGTCACGAGCATCAAAATACCCCTCAATCCCCTCACTCACCCCCACAGACAACCCCGATCCAGCCCTTGCTTCTCCAGACCCCTTGGATCCCCGGGTGAGAAGACAGGCACCTCTCCATACCCATCCGGCACGAGCTGTGGGCACATTTAAAACCTCCCAGCTGCATCCAGGTAACAGAAAAGCCTTAAATAATGCAGCCTGGCTCTTTTTTAATCCAGTCGCTATTCCCTTTGGAGTTTGCCTTGCTGCACCAGAATGAAGCTCGGCTCTGAGCAGGTTGTCAGAGCCCCTCAGGTTTCAATCTGATCGGAGGGAGACAGCGAGGGCCCAGCCAACGTCAGCAAGCAGCAAGCGGCCAGTCCAGGAGCGTGGCTGGGTCTTTAAACTCAGTAGTCAGAGACTTGAAAGAACAGGACAGAGATGGGAAGGTTGTCTCCTTACGGCCACCAGACGGATGGTGGAGCAAAGGGCAGGCTGGAGTGGGGTGGACAAGGGCTCAGCCTCCTCTTCGCTCCATCCCTGTAATGATTTTAAGTCCTCTATGCACTAAGACCACACAACGAAAGATGTTCTTCCCAGCTGGGATCCGGTTGTCATGCCCTGCTCCAAAATGGTCTCTCTCTGCACCGCACTTAAAGCCACCTGCCAAAGCCCCCGTCCCCGCACCAGCACAGAGACACAGACGGGGACTTCTACACTGAGCACGAGCTGCTCCCTGCGCAATTCCCACCCCAGCCCTGACACACACTTTACAGATGTCCTTGGTCACCTCACCTGTGCCTTCATTTTTTTTCCCCATCCTTAAAAGAGTGGAGGGAAGGTATGCACCAACCTCGGAGGAAGGGGAAGAGATGTTACAAGGCTTCGCTGGTTTGTGGCCGTGGAGCACTCAGAAGATAAGGGCCACGTATTATGAAATAAAAACCAAATGCCAAGCAGCAGCTAAGGAAGCAGCCAGGAAAGGGCCGTTCACTGACACCGTTCACTGGGGGTTGTCAAACCAGTTGCACCGACTTCGGGACAGCACCGCGCTTGCGGGCTCTGCTGCGGGGGCCAAACTAATGTTTGAATCCATCTGAGCTCACTGCTGCTGCCTCCTTTCTCCTCCTGCGTCTCCCCTTCCTTCACACCCGGTCTGGTGCGAAATGAAGCTTGGGGAAGGGACCAGGTCACATCTCTGCATCCACTCGGTGCCTCGCGCGATGCTGGCAGCAGCTGCAATTATCAAACCGCGCGTAACGCAGGGGAGAGTTGGAGGTGGGAAGTCCAGAGGGACCAGCAGCAGATCGGATGCAGCCCCGAGGTCTGGCGTGTGACCTTCCCTGCCACCTCGATACATCAGAGCGAAGGGAAGGGAGCCCCATTTAGACTTTCCATTTACACCTTGCTAATTGTTATTTGCAGAACACCCGTAACATTTTAATTAATTTCAAGTCCTCACCATAACAACCGCCCAAGGTACAAAGAGGAACCAGAATAAACAGGGCCTGATTAAATACATAATTAATGTTCCGCTAAGCTCGGCATATATGAATATTAATTAGCAGGAACTACTCTACAGTTTGGCATCTCCTGTCATTATCAATTTATTCTTTACATTGCCAATGCCAGCTCTGAAACAAATTAACAAACCTTTCCCTGGCCTGCTGAAACCAGTAAACACGGCACGCATACAAGAGGCAGGCCTCACGATTCAATTATCTTGCCCAGACATTAGTTACTTCGAGTAGATTATCTTGAAATGAGAGAGTTGCTCAGCGAAGACTTAAATGCATTCGCCCTTTAATGGGGCTGAGAGTAAATAAGAAGCCTTCTCTCTCCGGGATGAACAGGAGGAAAGGCATCATTGCATCTGAGGAGCTCGGGCTGGGGATCTACCCTGAGCTCCTCCGCCACTGCTCTACTTGCATCACCTTTGTCAAGTCGCTGGCTGTTAGGTAGCGGGTAGCTCGGTGCTAGACCATCCCTGCTGCGCACGGGGGAGTCCACTGTCTCGTCTGCAGGGAAGGGGCTATGGTTGCAAGGAGAAACCTCTGCCACCAGCTGTTTCAGGGCAGACAGCAGTCGAGCTGCCAGAGCAAGTACACGCCGTGCTTGCTTCTGGCCACCGCTCTGTGCAGCCGTGCCTGCCCGAGTGCGAGGGGCTCTGGGAAGGCACCTATGGCTGAAGGGACAGTAGCAGCTGGTGGAAAGCCCAGACTCAAAAAGAGCGACTTGGGAGCAGAGTACCTTGCAGTTTCCCTTGGAAGAGGCCAAGATGACACTGACCCATCTGCTCCAAAACAGAGAGCTGAGAGGAGGCTTGAACCTAGGGCTTCTCCCCTGTGCCCGGGCAGCAGGAGAAGCCTTACCCCACTGGGAAAAAAGAGGCTAACTCTGTGCTCATGGACCAGGAAATGCACCAGGGCTAAGCTGTCTGGATGCCAATCCCAAACCAATCCATAGCTCTCCAGGCTCCTTTGCACCTAACACCGCTCAGGTCCGAATGGCTGCCCAACCTGCACCTCAGAACCGATCCGGACACTTCGGTTCCAGTCTCTGCTCTTTCAGGAACTTGCAGCACATCCCTGTTCTCTGTTTCCACATCTGTAAAATGGGAGGAAGGACCACCTGAGAGGGGAGATGGGACACCTCTTCAGAGTGCTTTGAAGTCCCCTGAGGACAGGTTTTTAATGCTCGATACTACAATGGTAGTTGTTGGCCACCGAACCACTGCTCTTATTGCCGGAGGCCGTGGTGCAGAGAGGACAGGTGACAGACAGAGGTGCCTGGCTTTGCAGGTACAAATCCCACCAAGAATTCATTTGGTTCATACTCCCCCTCCCGGCCCCAACCCTCTCGATCTGCAACGAAGCCAAAACAAAGCAGCTTGACAAGGCTTCTTGCACGCTCCTGCACGCTCCCAGGAACACGATACGCTAACCAAAGGGTTGTTACATTGCCGAAGACTGCACTAATTATAATGTCAGGCTTTCCACTTAAAGGATTATAATTAAGGGAGAACATTACAGTGTTTCCAAACCCTGCACTGTAGGAAGGGGCCTCATGGAAACCAAGCTGCGATACCAGGCACTGCTGAGAGATACTCTGGGGTCTGATACCCTGTGTGCCAAGGAGAGAGGGGAGTCGATGCTTTTCCAGGGAAGTAAGAGAACGTCGGTGGGGATCTAACCTCATTTTTGCTTTAAGTTTTGACGCTGCCAGGGCAGGTCTGAGTCCTGGGTAGATCCCCGTTCCCATCCGAGAAGCCGTTGGCTGAAGCGCCCTACGAACAGACAGGAAAGCTTGGTCCTAGATTGAAACGCTCCCCTCCCTTGGCTTGCTTGTCTGCAGCTACCAGCCTGAGTCCTACCACAGCCTCCAGCATGCATGGCAGTGCTACAGGTCATACAATCAGAGAAAATTAGGATTGGAAGGACCTCAGGAGGTCACATCCAGTCCAACCCCCTGCTCCAGGACAGACCTTGCACAAGTTGCTCCCCACCTCCACTGCCTCCATTTCTTCCACTGTCGAATGGAGATGGGAAGGTTTGCAAAGGGGTCCGATACCCCTGTATGCCGATAAGAAGCCCCGCACAGAAAGGCTGCTCCGCTGGCTCTCTATGCAACCGATGCTAATAGAAAGATGCACGTCCACCTGCAAAGAAAATGAGGACCTGCTCCCCTGGAAGAGAGTCTGGCATACATGCGGCCTCGCCGATCAACACTGAGGCCGCTGCCCGCAGAGGCATCTTCCAGCCCAACCTCAAGGGAGCCGGTCGTAAGACTGGGCTGCGTGCAGCTGCCTACAGCAGGTACGTGATGGGCCAAGGAAAACCTCCCCTCTTCAGCAGCAGGATGATCACAACCCACACGCTGAGCTGAAACAGCGGCAGCCCGTGGGCGCTGCCCTCCCTCGCTGCTCTAAATGTTAAACTTTAATGCTGTGACCTTTAAGAGGCCGGAGATAATTTCGGAGCCCCTATAATTGTCCGAGGGTGGCTTTGTGCTCTATGGGCACAAATAAAGGTTAGAGCAGCATCTTCCAGGAGCGCTCGCCAGCAGCAGTGAGATTACTGTCCTTAACCTACAGTTCAGGGCGACGCGCCGTTCGCTCCATCACAAAGGTTTGTTTCTTCAGCGACAGTGAAGACATCACCCCTGGCTCCCCGGCTGACACGCCACGAGACGGCAAGAGGCAGATCCAGGCAGGAGTCCCGTTCGCTTGTGTGCCCTGACAGCTTCATTCGAGGGATAAAATGCAATTATGCTGGGCTCGGCCCAAGCTCCAGTGACCTTTTTCTCTTTTGACGTGTTTAAAGCCGTCATCTTCGCAACCGGCATCAACTGCTACAAGAAGGAGCTGACGAGCAGCAACTGGTACAACTAGCTGGTGCTCGTTAATAGTCGAGGGGTGCTACATGGACATGCCCCGCTCAGGGCAGCACCCCTTTTTGCTAGCCTCCCTGCAAACAGCACCCCAAGGCAGGCCGGTTTCCTCACAGGGTGGACTGCAAACAAACCATTAAAACACGAGGCAAAGCTGCAGAGCATTGGGGCTAGCACGGTTGCACCATGTCCGCAGCCAGCCACAAGCAACGGGATGAAGGGGTAAAGGCAGTGAGCAGGGGTAAAAGCCTGTGCTTAGGTTGCAAAAGCAATTAGGGCTCATGGCAGAGGTGAGCTCTTTTATTAGACCAACAAGATTTTTGCAAAAAAAAATGTTTAGGTCACAAATTCCTTAAAGCAGGGACGGTGTTTTGTCCGGAGTTTGCACAGCGCATACATAGCGCAACCGGGTCTCGGATCACACCTCCCCGGGGCTTCCCACAATAAACTTCAGTAGAAATCTACCTGGCAGGCACGATCCTTTTAGCAACCTGGAGAAAAAAGTCCTAAAGACTCTGCCCTATCCCATACGTCACCTTAGAGCCCCTTATTCTCAGACATGACAGACGCGCCCCCACCGGATTTCTCTTCATTAGCTGCAATAATTAGAAACAATTAAAATCCATTTGCCGCAGGCAGAAAGCAAGTGCTCCCTTATCTATTAAACAAGAACCCCCAACCCTATTTTGACAAATTCCCATTCAATTAAGCTGCCATACATTTTCTTTTAGGGCTCAGCATGCTGCCAGATTGGAAGAAGTTGAATTAAAGAAGCTGGAGAGACAGAAATGCCTTTCCCCCAATGCCACATTTCCTCAACAGCAGAGATCAGCCATACAAACACAGCGGAGGAGAGACTTTGCACGGGATACTCAAGAGGGCTCAGCACTGGTCTCGCTCTCTCTGCCACCACTGGAAGCAGTGGTCAGACC
>NW_005842380.1:376043-385437 GCF_000455745.1 Alligator sinensis | reverse complement strand
GGGCTCCAGCTCCCTGGAAATCACTGGAGCCAAATTCCTGCTTTTATTGCAACTCTTAGCATATTTGGGATTTTTTCCTAAAAGCCCCTCTCCCCCTTATGCACATGCAAACACACAAGCGCACTCCCACGCACTTGGAGTCAGGTTATTAACGGAGAACCTCCGACTTTATTTAGAAAGCAGGTGAGGTTTCCACCCCTCACCTGCCACCCGAAGAGCAAAGCTGGAAGATGAGAAGCCCAAACATTGTCACTCAAGACCACACACAAAAGGAATCCACATCTTGCTTTGTGATCTAATGGTTTTCAAGCACGTCTCTTTGTTCGCGGCCAGCTTTTGATGCCTGGGTGCCTGGAGCTGGAAAGGTATCCAGGGCAAAAGGTATCCAGGACAAAAGCAATCAGGACTCATGGTACAGTGATCTCTTTTATTAAACCAACTAGATTTTTGCAAATCCAATCTGGATATAAAATGAACTATTCCAAACTGAATATAAAATGGATATAAAATGAACTATTCAAACTGGATATAAAATGAACTATTCACCACACTTTCAACTCTCCTGTGAAACATGAACTTCAATTCTACCCAGGAGAGCTTTTACAGTCTTTTCTCCTATGCCTGAAGAAGGGTATTTGTGCTCAAAAGCTTGCAATTAAAACCATTTTTTTTGCAAAAAATCTAGTTGGTCTAATAAAAGAGAGCACCTCTGCCACAAGTCCTGATTGCTTTTGGAGTGGGAAAGGCAGACATCTCCCCCTGAAATGATGTCTCTAAAATCTGCTTGATCTTTTGGCACTGGCCATTTTTAAAAGCAGTCGTGCCAAAGTCATGCCGGTGAAACCTTGCCATCACCCCACCCCATCACACTGCCCTATTCACGCCCTGTATACACCTCCACAGCCTCGTGTCTTTTATGTTAGCCTTCCTATCGCTCGGTCTCTGCCGTGAGCACACAGGAGCAGTAAAAAAATTAGACTCCTTTAATCTGACGCTTTCTTTTGGATAAATCGCTATTAATCCACGACTAGATATTGGCAGGATTAGACCGTCACGTGAAAAACATCCACCGAAATGTTGAAAACATATGAGGGATATGAGCCTTTGTGCGTCAAGAGGCGAGTCAGCCATCTGGGCTTAAGAAGGAGCTTCCTCCTCCAGGGAGATCACTGTATAATCATCAATTATACGGGTTCTGCAGATCCCTCACAACATCTGCAGCAGCAGTCGCTACCGACGGGACGAGAGGAATTGCTGCTCTGCTCAGGCATCTGGCTGACAACTGTCCTTACAGCAGAGACAGGTGCGGAGAGCCCGAGCGCTGGAATCGGGGATGCTGCCGAGCCGCACGCTCCCTTGCTGGACAGGGGCCGCGGGAGCAGCTAAAAGCACAAGCACAAAGGAAAGACGGAGCAGGGATTCAACGTTTTGAAGCAGCGCAGGCTAGAAGAGAGCAATGAACAGCTCTCTACCTCCTGGGTGAGGGTTTGGCAACCCAGGGCCCCGGAGGGAGCGCGCTTCTGCAAGAGCCCTAATTATTTTCAGTCGCCAAGTCCCACGATTAACCCTTTATCATGTTATGCTCTGCAGAGAAAAACCTCCCCCGGAAACTTCCAATGAAACCCCACCACGATATTTATATTAGATGGAAGATGGTATGAAGGGCAAAGGTAGTCTTTCCCCCTCTCTCACGACTGAACTGGGGTAACCCTGCTCCCCCGGACTGTTTCAATGTTGAATCAATAGCTCATTACCAGTCTGAGCACAGCCAGCTGTTTTCTCATGGGTGAGATGCTCCGGGGTTTGTACCTTTTTCTCTGACTCCATCGCTGGTTGAGGGCCAAAGAGCAGCACATAAGCAGAGGTCTCTGCAGGGAGCAGAGGGCCCGACACTGCCTTTCCGTTGGAGGTAAGAGAGGGAAAGGATGCTATGACAAGACAGCAAATCAAACACATACCTTTAGAAAGGAACAAGGTGCAATTAGCCTGCGGAATTAATCGCCGCCGGGGATGAATGGCCAAGAGCATGAGAAAATGCACAGAAAAGGTAGAGGGAGAATAGGCGAACACAAATGCCCACAACTGTACCAGTAAATACCCCAGTGACCTACCTGCGCACACACGCACACACACAGGGTTTGAAACAGAAAGGGATTCAGATCTAGTGCTCTGCTTGGGGCCTGCCAGCCACAGGCATGGGATCCTCCCTACTGCAAAGTTTCTTGCAAATTCCCCTACGAGAGCATGATGGACCACTGAGCTACGAGGACTGCCGAACCGACCTCGTTGAGCTAGCCCTGTATACCTCTCCATCCCAAACCAAACCAAAGGGCTTCAACATGCAGCACATACTTCCTCCCTTCCTTCCTCCTATCAGTCAGTTAGCTCCACTGTTAAACGGTCGTTTTGGCCGCAGTCTCGTTACCCCGTGCTAGGGACTGAGACATGACGCATCTCTTGCATGCATTAGGCTTGTGGCTCCTAGGAGAGCTATCACTCAGAGAGTCTCAGCTTTAGCAGGTTCAAAAGTGTCAGTCCTAATGCGGCATTACACGAAGCTCTATTTGCAGCGGATGTTTGATTTGTTCCTCGGTCACTCAATAGCAGAGGGGGCGGATTAGCGGCACCTGAAAGTAGAATCCGCCCCAGTGGCAATCAAATAAGCATTTGTGCAATAGCAATGGGTGAACGCAACCACTGATGACAGGGGAAAAAAATCCACATCTATGTTTTCAAGCAATTCCAAAGAACCTCAGCCCTTCGAGAGCAGGTTTCCCGGGCACGAAGACAAAGGTATATCCAGACCCCGCTTCCCTTTGCAGCTTGGCGACAGGGCAGCTCTCCAAGGTTTGACAATGGCTAGAAAGGCAGCCCGGATTTTGTTAGTGCAGACGTGGCTGAAGAGATGTCAGGACACATTGATAATTGCGGTGGGCAAAGCCCTTTGATTTCAGCCGACAAAAGGTACGGCAGAAGGCAGCAAGGTGTTACGGCACCACCTGCTCGTGTTAATGGAAAACCTAGTTAAGCGAACCCCGCTGCAAAGGCGAGCGGCGAAGGGCAGTGAAAATTGATTCCGGACGGAAAAGAAGCAATTTACTGCCAAGGGCAAAGCAGGTAATAGCAAGGGTGGAAAGACTACGGCTTCTGGAATTTATACGGAGGAAAAACACACCGGCTTGCACACCCCTGCATGCACACACCGACATGCCCCAAAGCCACTGTCGTTTTGCTATTCTTGTTATCCTGTTGTGTGCGGCTGGGTGGGTCCTGACTGCCCTTGCGGGTGCTACAAGCGCTAGGACCGAGGCCCTGTAGTTTTGAGCCTTCTGACAAGACCCGACAGAAAAGAGACCCATCCAGGGATGCAACAGAAAACGGCAGCTCTGCCCCCGCCATGCAGGATGGAGAAGCCGTGATCAAAATCAAAGTGCCCACGACAACGTGAAGGTGCTTCCGCGCTCTCTGCTCTGACAGGAAGGGGGAGGCTTTTGTATTTCAGCCGCTTTCGCCTCCCGCGTGCAAGAGAGTGGCACCGTCACGCCTTCCCCAACACGCTGTTTCAAAGGGCCTCGAAGAATCCCACGTTCCCAAAGGTGAAAACCACGCAGAGGCCTTTCGTCCTATCCCTGCCCCAAGCAAAAAGCATAAAATAGAAGGGAAAAGCAGGTGAGAGGAGGAAAAAAAGGGAAACAGGATCCTCCTCTCCTACCTGCAGCACCATATAGGACTGGTCTGACCCCAGCACTGGTCATCTGACCCCAGCGCTCTTTCCTGCCCAGGGCAGAGACTCGGACTCGAAGATCTAATAGATGACCCTAAAATCTATGAAATCTAGGACTGCAAAGCATTTCAGTTGGACCACATCTCACAAACTTATCCCCAGTTTTGCAATACTCACTGTCAAGCCTCAGCTCTTGGAGCGGTGGGATTCTGAAGGAATCCTGCTTTTCTTTTTTAAAAATTATTTTTTTACTTCCTGAAAGCATTACCCCTTCTCAGCACAAAGGCCAGATGGCGAAATAGTAATAAAAGCTCAACATGTGTTGAAGTCTCATGATATTTAACCTCCTTTCTTGTGATTTTGGGGGTTTTTTTAAACACTTCAAGCTCATGCCAGCTGTAAGACCAGCGGACTTGAGGGCACAATATTGCATCGGTAGCCACTTCTGCAAAACTGCACCCTCCTCGTATATAATGCTGATGAGGCCTTTATAAGACTGATGTGAATATCCAAACTAAAGACAATACACAGTGGGTTTCATTTGCAAGGCGCCCAGATGCCTTTGTAATGAGGCAGAAAAAAAAGGGAACAGCAAAACCCTGCCCAAGGAAAGGACCAATTCACTCCCCACGGGCCAGCCAAGCAAGCCATCTTCAAGCAGAGGCTGCTTCCCCGATGGTGCTTACCAGGAATATTGTGTATCGTTATCGCCAGGATCAGCAGCATAATCCGCCTCCAACTGCTGCATCCCGGCGTCGGCACAGCATCTCTGGAAGTCAGGAAAGCGGCCGGCTCTTCGGGCTGGACAGATCCCCCTCCTTTCCTCCTCTGGTAGGGCTCCCCGTTCTCACCTTTGTCTGAGGGTTAGAAAGCATAAGCCAAGGTCAATGTGGCAGACAGCAGGTCTGCTCCTGAAAAAGGTCCCCACCTCTCCACCCATGCAAGAACAGCTGGAAAGATGCAGATTCAAACTCTCCCAGGGGGTTTCATTGCAATTTAACTTAGTGCCAGCCTGTCTGCAAGCATAAGCTAGGAAGCCTTCAGGGACAACACAGCAGCCTGCACGGGCACCGGCACCAGGCTCCATACCCAGCTCACTGGCAGGAGCAACACGGACAACATTAAACCCACCGTGTCATCCAGACCTGCTGCGAGGAGGGTTAGACATTGCTGAGCGCTCAGTAGGTGGGTCCATCAAAGCCTTCACTCAGAGGGAAGACAGGGCAGCCCCGTGGAGACTTTCTACTACCTCGAGACTATTAAAGGGCCCCAAAAGAAGCCACTTCAAGCCCATCCTGTCCTCATCCCCTGCAGGTTGATCCCCAAAAGCTTCAGTTTGCTGAGGGAAGAAGACGCCGTTGCAGAGAGATTTATTTGATGGCAAACTCCCTGCCGGGGGGCTGCAAAAAGGATGGAGCTGGGCTGTTCTCAGTGGGGGCAGATGGCAGGGCAAGGAGCAATGGGCTCAAGATGCAGCAAGGAAAGTTGAGGTTGGATATTAGGAAAAACTCTCCCACTAGGAGGGTAGTAAAACACCTGAACAGGCTACCAGAGAGGTGGTGCAGTCTCCATCCTTGGAGGTGTATAAGACCCAGGTAGACAAAGCCGTGGCTGGGATGATGTAGTTGGGGCTGGGCCTGCTTCAAGCAGGGGTTGGACTAGAAGTGACCTCCTGAGCTCCCTTCAACCTGAATTTTCTAGGATGCTACGATTCTGTTTTAGGCCTCACGATGCTGCTGATACAGTGCCACCCTCCAACCATCTTCAAAAAACCTTCGTTTTCATTTGACAAACCAAAGCTCTGAGTCCCCCAGACCTGTGTTTCCAGCAGGACGAGGACTAGCCCTACCCTGTATTTTGGCCGATGAAGTAAAACCCAAACACCAACTGGGACAGCAAAAGGGCAGAAGCACTAGCCGGGGTATAATAAGAGACCTAATAGGAGCGAGAGCCTTCCTGTTCACCTTTAGCTTGAAAAGGCGAAGTGACGCCAAGAAACGACATGGGCAGCAATTCCTGGACACCACACAGGCAACAGCTGCCGCCTTGTACTAAAGGAGATCTGACATTTCAGATGCATTGAATTCTCTCCCCGACCCCTCCTCTCCTGCCCAGGAATTTTTGGTGCTGACAAACAAGTGTAAGAAGTCGTCTGAAACTGTTTGGATCGAATGTCAGCTGCTTCCCATGCCATTTCGAGGCTGGATAATGCTCGACTGTCACGTCGCACTTTGCAAAGCACGCACTTTCAATGCCAATTAAGAAGCTTAGCATAAAAGCGTTCATGCAAATCAACACGCCAGGTCATCCCGGGAAAGCGGGGGTGTCACTTTTGTCACTCACATCTTGCCATCTGTAATAATAATAAAAAAGAAAAAGAAAAGAAATGGCTTAAAAGCTTTCTGAGGAGGTTCTCGACAGCACGCAACAAAAAAAATCTGCCGGGGTTAAGTAGGGAACAGCAAGGAATTAACACATTTTAGCAATCAGAAGCCATCCGGGAAGCCTGAAATGCAGACATCAAAATTCAAGCAATCAGGCAGCCAAGTCGAGTCAAAGTCAGTCCCGAGGCTGCTGCGACCACTGGGGCACCTTGGATGCTGGGCATCACTTGTGATTGTGCGGGCAAAGTGACCCAGTGGTGCCCATCTCCTCTCCAGGTAGGGACGGCCACTGGCTCGCAGGAGGCTCATCCACCTTTGACAGGTTTTGTTTTTAGTCCTGCTGGGCATCCACACACCCTCCCACCCAGGCCAGTGCAGGTGGGGGTGCTGGTTTAGTAGCTGACAACCCAATCATGAAACAGGCTGTACTGGTTTACATGGTACCAGACAGCAGACCAAGAGAGGCCTGGCCTGGCGGGGTGCATACAGCCACCCCTGCCATACAGCAATGCCTCGGACTGGGGCCACCAGCTCTGAACCCGTCTGTCCACAGATGTTCGCACTTCTCCTTCCAAAACAGCTTCTTCTGGCAAGTTGGCTGTCACCGCTGCTAACAACCTAATGCAAATATTATTGCCACGATAAAACCAGGCATCTTGTCCTCCCCAAATTCTAGCTGAACCATAGGATATGGGAATGCATTGGTTAATCATTACATCCTGTTTTTCCAAGCATAACTGGTTCTTATTTATCAGGGTAGAAAAAGCCAAAAAGCAGATCTGACATGGAAAGGACCAGCCCCAGAGGGTCTTTTCTGATCTACTGCAGGTGGAAGGGCTTGGCTTATCATCATTTAGCTCTAATTTCTTAGGAAGTCAGTCCCTTGACTGTGAACCTTACCACTCAGTCCATGATGAGGGCTGTGTAGGATTGGAAAGGCGAGGGAGGTAAACCCTTACCCACCAAACAGGAGAGAGGAGCAGCAGCTCCGTCTCACCTGCCCAGACAAGGAGCAGTTAGACGTACATTAAACGGTGGATGTGGCTTAACAGATATCAAGGAGTCAACTAAATTCCCCGTGCTCTCACCCACATCAGCAATGCCTGCAAGTGCATCAAAGCGTCTTTCTCCCTTAATTGCAGGGTCTGAAGAGTGGTCGCCTGCAAGATGTTCTCCTCTGGCTTACCAAGCCAGGCTTCAAACACTCGAAGCGACGGGGTGCTGTCTACCTCCCCATGACGGACTCCGCCCCAAGACCAACAGATCAGAGAGGTCTGGGCTTGTCGGCAAGGTTTTCAGTGTAAGGTATTGGTTCCCATGAACTCTTCCAGTTGCATCACGAGCTCCACCTATGCTTCGCAGGCGCCAGTCCTCTCTCTGTTCCCATGCAAGTAGCACCCTTGTTTGATTTTGTGCCTTCTACTGCCTCCGGAGACATGCAATCATCTGGGCATCACCACAGCACCCTTTTAGAGGAGGCAGAAATGGAGAATACTACGTGCATGGCTGCAGGACACCTTGAAGTGTCCCACAGCTGCAGATGCAACGCTTATCAGGGGAGGGGACTGCACGCAGGAATAGCAGACAAAGGAGCTCTGGTTACAGATGGACCGGTGCAGATGCCAAACCCTGGAAGATAAGATGAACAGCAAATTGGTGGGCTGTGAATTGATGCCAGTCATCTCCTGAGCGGTGCTAGAAACTGCTGTTTCTTCGGGGAGTCCCTGGTGCTTCCTTTCCAGAGGGAGCTGCCTTACAATCTCTGCAAGGAGCTCAGGGAACTCCTTCACATGCCTTCAAGCTTTGCAAGGGAGGCCCCAGCTTCCTAAAATAACAGCCCTGGCTTTGAGCCTCATGGATCGTGAATGCCAGCAAGGAAGGAGGGCGCTGAGGCAGCTCCCCGGCAAGGACACCCCATACACATCCAGGCACCGATGCTTCCTCAGGCAGTTGTGCTTTGCAAGGTCCCTGAACAACGAAGGCAAAGCTCTGAAATCACCACGTGCCCGAAGCACGTGCCCCGCTGCTCGACAGGCTTTGCACTCGTGTCGATGAGATGGCAATGGGAACCAGCCGCACGATCAAGTGGGTGACGACTGAGCTGCCGTTCAAGCCCGCTTGACAAAAGCCACTGGCCTGGCTGCTATGGGCAAGTGCTGCAGGTTGAGCCCCCTTTCCTCCCTGAAGAGAGGACCCCTGGAAGGCAGCACCAAAAGCAAGATGCTGCCCTTCCCTCCGGAGGAAAACAGGGCAACAAGGCTCAGAGCAATCTGCTCCGCACAGCACATGGAAATCTCTCTTGCAAATACCTTTATTATCCTGCCTCCCACTCATCCCTGGCTTCCAGTAGCTTCAGGAGCGCACTCACAACAAAGGGAGGAGAACAGCACACACACAGTAATTACCGTATCCGTGCCTGTTTAATTGTCGTGCAACTTTCACCGTCGATACGCTTGTAAAGGCTATGAGCGCGCAGGAAGGCATAAGCACCTTACAGGTGAGAGGACCCAGCTGGCGGAGGCTCGCAGTCGGCGCTCCAGCCCTTCCCGGCTAGACTGCAGCTGGCTTGGGTCGGCTGACACAGCTGCAGTCAGCCTTGACCTGCCTTGAGCGAAGCAGAGAATTGCAGCACAAGCTGAAAGAAATGCAAAGCTCTCAAACTCTGGGTTCAGAGATTATACCTTTTATTAGACCAACTAAGAAATTGCACACACAAAAAAATATCATCTTTCTTTGCAAGCTTTCAAACACACGCACCCTGCTTCAGAATGAAAGATGGTCAAAGTCTCCATGGGCAGAAAATAAACTTTGTTTTGCACAGAGGAAGCTGAAGGTACTCCTCTGGGTCCTTTGCGTGACTTGCTCTTTGACGGGCAGATAAGGCAGATAATCTCTCCTTGTTATTCAGCAATAACGTTTGTAATTCCAAGCTGAAGTCACTTATAGAGAGAGAGATGGCAACTACCTGCAGCGCCAGGCTCCCAGACTGCCTTAATACCCTGGCATGGCTAGTCCCCAAGTTCGACCACAAACCGCTTATGCCGTGCTTAAAACCAGCAACTCTTCCCCTCCACCCTCCGCGACGGGATCAGCCTAAAGCATTTATAGGGAAATATCACATTTAAATGGAGAGCCTCCTCCGCACTGCACCTTTAGCTGCCTGCTCGCATGCCGACTCCCCCGGCTGAGGACGAATGTAACTCAACCCAAGGGAGGCACAGCTTGGATTGACACGTGAATGACAAGAACCAGGTAGCCAACGTGGGAGAAAAGTAATGAGCAGGAG
>NW_005842380.1:317056-376033 GCF_000455745.1 Alligator sinensis | reverse complement strand
CCCAGTGTGCAAAACTCGGATCAGGAAAGGGACAAGGACGAGCCCCAGATGCACTGGGAAGCTAACGGCTGGGATTTCTGCATTGGGCACTGCGTTTTGCAGCTGCAGCGATATGAACTCCCCATGAGAAGAGATAACGCACCCCTGTAAAAGGAAGATTTGCAAAGCCGCAACTTAAAATGAGACTTTGTCTGTTGCAAATACAGACGTGAGTATAAATCAATGGGAAAATGCCGGGATCATAAAGCCAAGGTCTGTAGGTTCCCTTAATGATGTCTGTTCGCATAGTATGTGAGCATCTCACACATCACCCATTTATACTCACAACCCCCTGCCAGACGAGGACGTAGTACTATCCCCAGAGATCTGAGGCACAAAGATACTGAAGAACAAAGTTCCTAGGTCCTTCCACTAACACCTTTTCCACAGGACCTGCACTAAAGAGAAGGATATTTCCCATCCCTTCTAACGCTCCTTCCAGCCATGCATACCTACCACCGGTGTAATGCCAACAGCTTCACAGCAAGGCCACTTGAAGACGCAGCAACCTGCACGAGCGCTGGTGGAATGCAGCCTGGATCGCTACCAGGTTGGGGGCGGCGAGAGCCGGCAAGGAAAGACAACCAGGAGGAAAATCCTGAATGACAAGGCAGAGGAGGTGGGGAACTCACTCTCTGCTGCAAAACAAGTTGCGTGAATGGAGAAGAAAATGGGTATGCGTGAGCCTAGGGACCTGCCCTTCAATGCAAGCAACAGCAACGGCAGTTTTTGAGCCTGTGGAATTGGTTCCTCTTGGAAAGAGCGACAAAGGTTTAGAGAAAGCGTCTGCTGGCAGCGGCGTAGCAAAGACGGGGCAAAGGGGCCGAAGGGACAGTTCTGCAATGCAAAGGGCAACGTGGACCGAATGCAAAGGGAAGAGATTGCCGGGCATCTCGTTTTTAGTTCAAAGCTTTGAGGGCTTGATCCCTGCTAATTAAGTAGGCAGTAGCCAGCTGAGCTACCTTCATTTACCCGTTTGCCTGTCTTTTCCATGTTGGCTTGTGCTACAGTCAGCTACATGCGTTCCTCCCATTCACCGTCTTTGCTGGTGCTCCCCAGGGGAAAGCAGACACTGCTCGTGATGTCTTATGCATTTGATCTCAAGTGAAATTGTATTCTTGAAATACTCTGGGAGCCAGAAGCTCATCTTTTAACTTCCCAGCCGTGCTCTCTTCTCGCTGCTCAGGTTCTCCCTTGGCAAAATGTTATGAGTACTGATCCATTAGTGTCTGTCAAGCAGTTTGCAGTGTTGGATGCAACAGCCTCCTCCTCCGACACTGCTTCTTGCCTTCCCGTCTCTCGCACCTCCAAGCCAACCGTGGTACTGCACCCTCCGATGTCTCCGCTTGCTCGACAGGAGCCGGTACCGCCATCTCCCATGCGAGATGCAAATTGCAGCTGGGAAGCAAAGCCAACTCCATGAATATTAAAAACCAGCCTACTGCCTGAGGACCTCGCTTCATAGCACCTACACGCGGCACCCAGACAGGTGAGCAAGCTCGGGGGGCTGACACTGGACTCAACTTTGCACTGATGCACATGTTCCTCCAGTTTAACCTTCTCAGATGTCCAGGCCGCACAGCTGTTACGCTGCTGACCTGCTGGCTATGCAGAGTCTCATTATGGAGGGAGTCTGCTTTGTTTCAACCTCACCTGGCCCCATAATGTGATCCCTTTTACAGCAACAGGATCAGATGATGTCGAGTCTAGAAAAGCAGCAGGGTGGCTTCAATCCAAAGCATTAGCATCACTTGAATCATGCAGCCCAGCATATCTTTAGCAATCCGACTGCATACTCCCATCTGTTGTGGGGCTGTAAGGGAAATGCACCATCCAAAACCATTGCAACTTTTAAAATCAGAGGAAAAGAAATTTCCTCTTAACAATGTCGGGGGTCGGACTCGATGATCTATTGAGGTCCCTTCTGACCCTAACATCTACGAATCTATGAATGTACTGAAAAATGGTATAACCAATTGAAGGACAGCCAGGTTAATTTGTGTCACTACTGCAAACAGAGAAATGACTACATTGCTAGCAACCGTCATGCATTTTCTGTATGTAAAATACACAGACACATAATTTATTTGGCGGATTTACAAATTTTGGTTCGACCCCGAGATGCAACCTTTAATGCTTCTGATCTTTAGACATAGCTTAAAGCACGTATGGTGAGCTAAGAGAAACGTGCGTGCCTCCTCACGTAGCTAAAAGTCCATCACGGCTCCCTTTGAGACCCTAGGTCACTTTGCACCCTTCTTCTTCTCCCCATCTGCACAGGAAGGACAGGCTTCGCCTTGCAAAGGCCCACAGAGGGTTAATTAGACCTCATGAGCTGCGAACACCATGCAATTTGTCACTGCTCTTGTAGCTGATGAGGAACTTAAAGTGTGTATAGCTAGAAGCACAGGAGAAATCAATCCAAATGAGCTAAAGGTGTGAATTGAAAGTGGGCTAATTAAGCCTCATTAACCCCCCAGTGTGGACACACTCATTCAAAATTTAAGTCGGGGTAATGTGATTTGGGTTAATGCTCTTCCAAAAGGATTCAAACTAAACAGAATTAAGGCTCCCTTCGCTGTAAATGAGCCTTTCCACCCCTGGCTTAATGTGGTTTCGCTAACCCAATTTAAACTTTCATCTGAATTGCCTTTCCTGGCTGTGCTCGGGTGGACAAACCCCGAGGAGCTCGTTCCAAAGGAGCCGGGGCTTCGGATGAGTGACTGCAGGGGAAATGAGGGACAGGGCATGCTGCGTGCCAGCTCCCATGCTTTTACTGCCCGGGTGCCCACTTTTATCCTGCGTTAAAGCTAACTTGGGCTAGCCAACCTTGCAGTGAAAGAGGATGAGGGTATTGGGGCTCGGGTAATGTTTGCATGCCAGGGGAAAGGCCTGCACACGGGCAGTTACCACCTTGCTTCATCCCTGCCCTCTTTATACCTCCCAGGGACTTGCTGGCATGGCCAGGCCCTCCAGTGCTCCTTGCACAGCTGGCAATCCAATTGCCACAAGCCTCTTCCAGGGAAGCCCCATCTCACCCCCTAACAAGCAGCTCCCGAGACAAACAACACCGGCCCTCCATCCACACGCACAGCCCAAGGCATGCGGTGAATCAGAGCCCGGGCTGGGGAGGGAGGGAGGGCACGTCCCCACCTCGGCATCCTCCGCGAGTCACCTCCTCCAGCCTCCGGCATGATACAGGCCAAAGCACCTCACCTGCAACCTCCTACGCCATGCTGGTAACATCTCCGAGCTGTAGCAGGCTGTCTTTCTCCAAAGGCATTCAAAAGATGGAGAATACACCTTGCTTAGATGAGTTACCCATCTCACCTGAACACATCTGACTCCAGATTCCCCCCGTTTGGATCTCATTATGCTTTCTTCTGTTATGATAAAGAGGCATCCACCTCCCAGCCTAGGGAACTGCACCTGTGATCAAGTCCCTTCTTCATCTTCCCAGCCATAATAAAGAAAAGGAAACGAGCTGCTTCAGTCTCTTGTTGTTAGTTGGGTTGTCCAGGCTTCGACCGAACCCTTCTGAAGTTTTCACCATCCCTGCCAAGGAGTGGAAGTGACTACAGGGTGCAGTAATGGTCTTGCTAATGCAGGATATCACCCCACTGCATTATGTTACCCACCAGGATAGGCACCAAGGTAGCAAAATACCTAAAACTCTGCATAAATGTACCTTTTAACTGCTTTAAAAGGCGAGGGAGAGCTCAGGAGTGCGCACGAGCTGTCCCAATGCAACTATTCACCTGCATTAACCTGCTATATCTTTAACCCTAAATAAAACAGTTGCAGGTGCAGTGATTTTGTTGCCCTTGTAGGATGCAGGCGTTACCGCTACACCGCAACAGCTCCTAAGAGCACCACCGGATATCGATGCGACTGTGATAGCTGCCTCTACCCAAACAACACAGGGTAAGAACATGAAGGAGCTACGCAACCTGGGCTTCAGCTGGGATCCATTGTAAAAGGCAGTGATAGGAGTCAGAAGTAGATTTAAAATAAGCGCGAGGAGAAAGGAGGTGTGTTGAGTCTTTAAGTGGATCTCGCCCCCTCCCCTGTTGCCTTGTGTTTTGCCTGCAGCCACGTAACCCAAGAAACCGTGCAACAATTTTTCGGGATAAGATGCCCGCCAATTTGGCAGCTCCTTCACCAGCCACCCCGCTCTGGGATCAGCGCCAAGCCTGCTGCCTTGCTACCCACTCCTGATCGGTGCCAGAAGGCAGCGAGATGGTTTGTGCAAGAGATCCGGGGCAGCATCCTGCCTGCAATCAGTCCCATTGAGGGAATGGAAAGGCTTCCCACAGGCAATCAGCAGGCAAAGGCCTCTTCTTCGTTAGATAGTTGTGTGAACCTGGGATCAGCTACGGGACTGCAACACACCTTCCGCAAGCAAGTCTGAGCCCTGTAGAACTGCCCGACACTAGGTAAAGGGAGGAGGGGGTGCATATGCATGTACATGCATGCACACATGCAGACACACGCATCTGATTACACCTGCACTGAACTCCACCGCAAAACCCCCACCTGTACCTATTCACAGCACAGCACAGAGAGGGTGCAGTGCACCTTTGCCATGGTGAGCTGCCCACTCGGGCAGACAAGGCTCTTTGCAGACAGACACGCAGACAACAGGGTGTGCCCAACCCTGGGGAGATAAGAGATGGACTTCAGAAGAGCCCTGCTAGGTACCCGAGTGTTTGCTGGGTTTATTTACCCAATACTCAGGGATGCGGCCCACAGGGAGGGTGTCTAGAAAAGGAGAGAAAGTAAGGAGATGCAATTGCTAATTAAACCATGGACGTGTGCGCGCATGCACACACATGCGAGCCAAGTGCATGGGGTAGGAGACACATGACTGGGACAATCCTGGATAGCAGCCCTATGTGCACAGAGGGCCAAGTTGGCCCCAACCCCTGCAGGACAGGGGGACACGCACGTTGCATCTGCTTTGTCCTGATGCAGGGCTGACTCGGGTCCCGTCTCCAGTTCCCGGGCAGCGTCGGAGCATCACGCACAGAGTGCCCCCGGTCCCAGCCTGGACTCGGTCCCGAGGCTATGCTTGCTCTTCTATCACTTTGAAAAGCAAAGCCGGAGCAGATTGAAGCCTACTTATTACCAAGCAATGCATTCGGGTCCCTGTACCAGCGCCTCTATGGAGTCAGGAGAGCTTGCAGCACAGGCAGCAATTAGCCCCGCTCTTGGCACGTGCTAAGGCTGCTAATTAGCACCTTCAGAGCTTCCTCCAGACTCCAGCAGCTTGTGCTGTGACAGATATCCCTTCAACAAACCATTCCGGGTTACCAGCATCAGGACACCAGCAGTCAGGGGAGTGCTGAAGGCAGTGGTTTCCCCCTGGGCCACGTAAAAGCACCTGGACCACCCTGGTGAGGCCTGAGCATGCAGCCAAGCCCCAGTCATGAGACACCAGAAGGCAAGGAGACTGCAGAGGACAGGGACTGTGTTTAGTTGCATGACTGCATAGGGATGAGAGCCGGTATTCGTGCCCCTCAGTCAACCCCCGGGCCGCTCCGTTTCACGCGTGGCGAAGGTACTGTCCAAAACTTCAGCCGGAGCCTCCTTGTTCCTGCTCCTGGAGCCTTCCTGTGGCTGCTGAGAAACCACCAACATCCCCAAAACTCAGCTTGCAACGTCCAAGCGAGGCGACCTCAGGGACGACCGTCTCCTTCCCTTCCACACCCCGCTGCCTTCTCTTCAGCTCCTCTTCGCAGCTCCAATACGGGCTGTAGCTCTGCCCATATCAGAGTCTGAGCAGTGACAAAGGCTGTGAAAGCATCAGACACCCAAAAAAGAGGAAAAGGTCCCTGTCTCTTCTCCAGTGACATGAAGGAAACCCCCAGGGAAGGGAGCAGGTTTCCCAATACAGCCGTCAAAGGCAACGCTAGCAAGTCCATGAAACACAGGGCATTGCTCATTCTTCCTGCTTCTCTGCTCTTGGTTAGTTCACTGGTTAGTTGTTGTGTTGTGCTGGTTTTTAAAAGCATCCTCTTATTTCCACAACATCATGGATTAAATGACAAGGTATCCAGGAGATGACGAGGTCTCTGGTGGCATGGAAACAGGGACGGACTGCTCTCAGATGACAGGACAAGGAGCAATGGGCTCAGGCTGCAGCAAGGGAAGTTGAGGTTCGATATTAGGAAAAACTCTCTTGCTAGGAGGGTGGCGAGGCGCTGGAACGGGTTACCCAGAGAGGTGGTGGACTCTCCATCCTTGGAGGGTTTGAAGACCCGGGTAGACGAAGCCTTGGCTGGGATGATGGAGTTGGGGCTGGTCCTGCTTGGAGCAGGAGGTTGGACTAGACGCAACCTCCTGAGCTCCTTTCCAGCCCGAATTGTCTACAGAGGGCTGGAAAGAACAAGAAAATAAAGCCGAGAGAGGAAAAAACAGCGAAATACCCTGAGCCAGGTCCTTAGGTCAAACCAAGATGCTCTTGGCCAAGTCCCACATCCACCCTGCAGTAGCCTAGGGTCTGCTCCAAGTGATGCCAGTAAGTTCAGCTCACCAGGCCATTGTGCCAGGCAAGAGTCAGCGCTGCGCCTGGCCCCAGCCAGCAGTGCCTCTCACACCTGGGGACATGGAGGAAGAGCCCGGGTGGTTTAAAGCCAATGGCTCTATACTAGCTCAACACTCACCTTACATTTGAGAAGCATCTAGCTGATATAATCATTTGGCCTTAAGCTTCCCATCTCCCGAACTGCCTGCCACCCCGGTGGCGTGGGACGCCGTCCTTGGCTTGAGACCACGATGGTCTGCAAGTGTCGTATGTGCAAACATAAGCTCCGTCGGAGCATTACTGGCTTATCACAGGTTTGCAGACGTGAAGAAAAGACAAACTTTTTTCCAAGCTGAAGATAAGGCCTTGGCCTCACCAGGACAGCTGGAGAAAACACCCAGGAACGTGCGTGGCCCAAAACATGCACCGTCCCGACTTTCACAGTCCAGCCCAGGATTCAGAAACACTGCAGCCATTTGTATTTTGGGGTTTTTTCTTCTTCTTTTTTATAGGAGCTGTTTTCAGCACATATTTATTTTTCCCTGGTTTAATGGAGCATCCCAAAGGGGCCAGCAAGGGACACAAAGTGCAACAGTCTTCTCTCTCTCGTTCCCTTTCTTCATTTTAGATGAAAATTCGGAGGACTCCAGGCAGATTCATCAAAGTGCTTCAAGGAAGATTGCAGGAAGTTTTGTTTCGCTTCTCCGGCCCCCCGTCACCTACCCTCCCTCCCTGCGAGCACCTACAAGGCTTTAAATGAACCGCCCTAGTGGTGTATGCAATTAAACCAAAATGACACCTGAAAAGCAGCCAGCTGGATGCCAGCTCATCTCCCCAAGCAAAATAATACTGCTTCCCATTACTCTGGCAAACAGCAATAAAAGGGAAAGCTGCTTTCTTAAACGCAGAGGCCTTTGCCATATAACGCAGCGATGCTCTGTGTACTCGTCTTGCTTCTACACCTTCATCATTCAGATCGGCCCCGAGGCATCCTACATTAACTAGAGAGGAGTTCACTTTGCTCCCCGGTCAAACCTGCCTTCTCACCAGCTGGTTCCCAGGTTCTACCGAGTCCTGATGATCTCAGCATAACATTGTCTCTCCAAATTGGGTTTAGATCTTTCTAATTAAGTTTCTCAATTTTTCTTCCTTACTGAGACAAAGCACAGTCACCATGCACAACGAACCGACGCATGTGTTCCAGCCCAGCACGTTACAGAAGACGAGCAGCAGATTTCTGCAATTAAATGCACATTTTGGCTGCTGGAATTTGCATTTGCCAATATATGCCTACCCAAAAATGACTAGTAGGGCATCCAAAAGTGACCAGTCGCTTTGGGGAAACTTTGACCTAATGCTAACTAATTTTTTGCATCCAGACAGCTGGCTAACAAACACTCATCTTCCCTCCCTAGGGTCTCACGAAACACGGTTGGAAGGAGCAGTCACGTAAGACATAAACCAGCTGCTGGAGCCAGGCACTGCGAGGTTAGACATTTCATATCCACGCACCCTATAAGTCTTTCTCCATGGCTTCCAATGGAGATTAAAAGGAAACTATATATTGCTGTTTCCATTTTTAACATAGAAGTTGGCTTGAGCAACTTTGCCCTGGATTTCCTACTAATCCTGCTCCTTCCCAAGGATGGGAATATGACCCCTTTCATTCATCTCAGGCTCTGGGCCTCTCTTGTCAGTAGGGGAAAGGGGCTGGAAATCCCTGCTTGTCTGAGTGCAGGGGGCAGCACCGGTCCTGGCTGCCCTCCCCTTGGGAACAAATGCCCCGAGCACTAACATTTAGGTCAGGGAGGCAAAATCTGCCACCTCTCTCTGCCTTAGTTTGCCCAGCTCCAAAATGAGTCTCCCCTCAAACATCAAGAGGCTTCATATCTGCAAAGTGCCTTGAGATGTTCAGGTGAAGATAAATACTCTGGTAGATATGGAGCCCTTATTACCATATTCCTCTCTCTCTTGCTCCCACGGATGTTGGGATGTCTGCTCCCGGAGACACGAGCAGTCCTAACTTAGCTCTTCAATGCCCCTTTCTTTGGCGCATCATCAAGGGCTGCCAAGCGACAGTGCAGGAGATGCTATTGCAACCTTTGCCTATTTAAATAACCAGGCTTCCCACATATGCAGCCCTCACTTCGTATCCCTAGCATAAGCAAAGGAAAGTGTGCAAATGCATAGGTAAAGTTACCTACCGGTCCTGGCTTAAAGAATCGGTCAGGTCTCTGTGCATGTGAGCCACAGCTATGTTTCCCCTTGTAAGTGAAGTCTTTAACAGTCAATTAACAGAGGGGCTGGCTCCCATACTCACAGTTGGAACAAGCTGTCTCACAAGTGCCCCGCTTCTAATATTTTAAAGGGGAAAACACAGTGTTCCCCTGAGCGTGGGAGACAACTGCAAATCCCGCAGGGTGCCAACTGGCAGGCGGCTCCCCAGCCCACGTCGCACCATGAGCAGGGTTCCCAGTTCTTCCTCGCCACCCCCCTCCTCTCGCCGCCGCGCACAAGCCCTGAGCAAACACGCGGATGAAGCAGCAAAACAAAAAACAGGATGGCCTTTACGGTTCCCCCAACGGCACCACGTGCGGGTTGGCGTGGGGAGCGGGGAACAGCAGATGCGCAGAAACCAATGCAAAACAAAATCCAGGTTGCAAACAGAGAGAGGAAACTTCCAGTGCCTTTCCAATCTGCTCTGCTAAACTATTTCTTCTCGGGACTCAGCTGCCTGTCGAGGGAGAGCCCGGAGGCTCAGCTCAGCCCTGGGTTCAAAGGGCCAGCTTGCAGCCTTTTTTCCCCGGGCTGCCCAGCTCGCATAGTGGTAGGATGCCAGTAGCTTTTCTGGTCATGCAAGTCTCCTGCTGTCAGCACTGGACAGCAAGGTAATGAGAGTGCTTCTTCATGTTAGCCAGGTCCCTGCAAAAACCCAGGGGAACAGGAAAAGGAAAACAGGTTGACTGCAAAGCCCAGAGGGGTGAGAAGGTGGTAGAGATGGATGGATGTCCCCAGTGTCACCTCTTGGATCGAAGGCAGGCAGACAACTCACCTTGCGTATATGCAACCCCCGAATTGCTGGCCACTACATCTGTGCCTGCATTACTAGCATGTGAATGCTGAGGTTTTCAGCATATGACAGTGAGCACATAAATAAGAATCAATGAGGGGATCAGCACCCAAATGCATGCAAGAAATATTGTGGGTCATATTTCCAAACAGTGCCAGAGACTCCCCATGCCTGAAGAAGGGTGACTGCGCCCGAAAGCTTGCTACGGACTTTTTTCCAACCACTCGGTTAGTCTGATAAAGAGATCGCATCCACTCAATGAACCTTGCCTGCCTGACGTGACTTAAGGATTTTACCCACCCCATCCAAACTTCAGTTTTCCCCAAGCCTAGTCCTCCCACAAACACATGTAAAAATCCAGCCTCTGCAGCAAGCTGAAAACTGGGAAAGCATCACTCTCCCCGTTTCGATGACAAGCATCATGGCATTTGGGCAGCTCCCTCTCTCCGTTATCAAATTTCCAGGAAAGATTCATTTCATGACTCACTAGCAAAAAGCAGGCGCCCCGTCCAAGCCTTTGGCTGTATGTGCATCTGCCACCTGCTAAGACGTTATTTCATGCCACGCACACAGGCGGAATTTAGCTCAGAAGTCATTGCTATGCTTGGAAGCAGCCTGCTTTGCATTATTGAGTGAGCACAAGCTCGGGGTTTAATAAATATTTGATCCGTTACAAAATTATTCGAAGTCGGCTCTTAAATCAATCACCGAGCTAACTCCTGTGTCTATGCTAAGCACTAGCCAGTCTCAGAGAGAGAACATAAAAAGCTTTGGTCCCTCTCTCTCGCAGCAAAAGGTGACATACCCATAGCTATCAAAGGACGAAACCATGTCGGCTAGCTCCTCTGAGTACGCTTATGACGGCAGACCTCTGGCCCAGACTGGTAGGTCTCCAAAGCCTAGTTGTAGAGAAACCCGCTGATGGCTTTTCCATCCATCCCTTTGAAAGGCTGAATTTTAATCCAGGTCATTTCCCAATCTGAACATTTCCCTAATGCCTAATCTAAACAACCCTCCGCTACCGTGAGCACCCCTGCCTGTCGCCATCTGACTCCTTCCTTTTCCAATCATTACTAAAGCCAGTCCACGCAGGATCCGAATCATTACGGCACAATGATTCTCCTGGGGTGCCCCGAGATCCTTTCCAGGGTGCCACAGGACCCCAGTAGCACTGATAGGTTTGCGAACGTGAATCACAAGATAAACCCAAAGATGCCCAATAGAAATTCATAGCCATGTCTTTCTGAGTTCTCTATTGCTTTTCTGTACTCAAAAAAGAGCGGAAACAAAGAGCTGGGCTTTTCCGGGAGGTGCCCTGAGTCTATCCAGGGGTGCCTGAGTCTAAAAAAATGAGAAGAAGTGCATTAGGAGCCTGAGGGCAGCAGGCACTGCATTGAGAGAGGCCAGAGGTTCACGAGGACAGGTTCAGTGCGCTTGCAACTGGGAACGGTTTGCATTGCTCGCACAAGGCAAGACCACGGCTCTCGCTGTTGGGGCAGGCTACCGAGGCATCCCCTGTACCCAAGGATGGGAGAAATAGGAGGCGATAGCTCCGTGTCGAACTGACCTCTTTATAAGCAAAGGCCATCCTGGAGCTAGAATGAATATCTTTAACATTTTACTCTTGCGTGAATGGCAGACTAGCAAACCAGACAAGACACTTTGCTATTCAAGCAGTTCTCTGCAAGATTATGAAGCGTTCAAAGCTCACCCCAAGTTCCTTAGGACAGACACCCCGGGGAAAGGCATAAAGCCCCGACAGAGTCCAGCCCTTGTGTGCCCTTCATGCTGACAATTCCCACCGGTGCCCCTGGAAAAGGATATCCAAAGAGCGCTTCAGGAGCAGGCCTGGCAGAAACGGGAAGGGGAGTTCGACGTGTGGAAGGAGATTCGGAGCTTGAAGGTGGTCAGGAAGAGAGCACAGATGTCAGGAAGCAGGGTGTGGAGTTAGGGTTAGGGTTTCCCTAACCCCCTCGGAGGTGCTCCAGGGACAGGAGGGGAATGCCACCATATAACCCCGTCCGGCTCCTATTTCTGCAACGGAGGCGAAAGCAAGGGAGAACTTCTCTCCAACTGCACGAGAGGGCATAAGGCCTAGGACTTCCCACCACTCCCCAGCTCCCTGCCGGGGCACCAGGGCAGCGCCTGGAACGAGAGACACCTCGTTAACAGCACTGAGCTCTTTCCTATCTGTGCCTGGGACTCTCCAGAGACTCGCTGGCTTTCCTGCCCTGCCCCACGTCATCTTGCTGCCAGAGGAAGATGGAGCAAAGACAGTGCATTGCCCTTTCCTATTAAGGGAACCAATTTGCTTTAGTTATCATCCTCCCACACCCACTGTTTCTCTAGACTCCTGGTCCCCAAAGTTCAAGCCTATATTTCTTTGATGTCTCCACTTTGCAGGCTTTGGCCAGTGGAGTTTATTCTTGGGTGAAAGGGCAGCTTAGCTGGTCGAAATGCATCTGCACCGCGAGCTTTAGCCAGCACAACGGGCAGTCATGGACACCGCTTCCCTAGACGGCTGGTTTTCACAGCTGTGCCAGCAAAACATCTGCAATGCATGCCCGACCTCACACGGTCATAGCGTGTTTGGTCCAGGAGGTTTAGAAACGCTGAAGCTTTGTCCACGCCAGCAATACCCGCGGCTGGTCTGACCGATGAAAGGGGGGAAGTTTGGGGGTTGGACGAGATGACCTCCTCGGATCCCCCTCATTTTCTATGATTCTGCGTTCAAAGGGAAAGAAAGCCCAGAGGAGACAGCTCTTAAAAGGGGACACGTTTTCAACTAACTCAGACGCACACTTTGAACACAAGGCTTATTGCAATGTGCACGAATCCCTCGGACAAAAGCCACATAAAAGGGGGCGACAGCAGCAGCCATAAAACACGCAGCATAATTTTCCCCACTTCGCTATATCAAATGCAACAGTGAGTTTGCTAACCAGAGCCACATTCAACAACTTATACCTAGGACTCTGTAGCCTTTCCCCACTGACCATGATCAGAAACACAGCCCAGAGCAGAGCGGCAATCCTCTTTTAAGGGCAAGCAACATTACACTAGAAGCAATGGAGAGGCTTTATTAACAATGGTTCTCCACGATAGAAAAGTTGCCTAATGCCAGCAAGTTCATAAAGTGACTTCCCTTGGAAAAATGCATGCACATAAGGGAGACACATTTACCCGTGTTAGTCTAAAATCAAGCAGCAGGCAGGGTAGATTTGCAGCCGTGAGAAGAGTTTTATGGGAAACACAGACCCCCAAATGCGCGCCACGTGCTGTACAGACAGAGGGGGAGAGAAAACTAAGCAAAAGTCCTGGCTAACTATAACCAAGGCTGAAAATCAGAAAAAGCATCAGTAGTAAATACAGGCCCTGATAGCTGGGTAAACCATGGGACTATTTCTGGAAAAAGTAGCTGCTCCAATTAGAGGAGGGTGCTGGCAAGACGCTTTCCAAGGCAATCACACAGCATATAATTAAGTGTGCAATGTACATTATTTTAAATCTTGTTCTCAAGAAGGCCTCTAAATATTCCCCTTGATTTATCATTATTGAATTTCCCAGCAAAGCTGGAGGGCGAAGTTTCTGCCAAAAGTTTAATTACATGCACGCAGCCCTCTGCATTTGTCATATCCTCTGCAGCCAGCGCTGGAAAGAGATAAATGGCTTCGAGTGTGGCTCAAACTGCAGGCGACTTATAAAAGCAACTGGCTTCCAAGCTGGGTGCGAAATGGTTTTTTATTTTTGATTATTTCTTAATGAAAACTGCTGGCACCGGCTGTGAACTCAGCAGGATTGTACGTGCAACCTGCACATGCACAGATCAAAAGCTTTGCAATGACCTCTCTTGCTCCCTCAAGTCCTGTATTTTAAGAGTTGCTCTCTGGTCCCTGCATTCAAATTCTGGTTTGCTCTGCTTTTCACCACTGGGACTTTGATTTGGGAAACAGGCTACGATCCATTTCTGCTCCACAAACCACACGACGACCTGCTTCCAGAGTCTTCAATGCTCTGTTGAATGAGAGCTGGGGTATTTGCATTATGGTGTCTCCAAGCATTTGCATATGGATTCAGTGCTAGAACTTCATTAAATGCCTGATCGGGTCTCAGGCAAGTTACCAAAAGCAGAGTTGAGTTGGGGCGTAGCATTCAATTTGTGGGGGGGTGAGCACTGCAGCTGAATTCAATTGGAGGGGGCTCAGTATTGCAGCTGACGTCCAGTTCTGCTCGACCCCCCCAACCCTGGGCATTCAGAGGCACGCGGGCTATCTGGTGTGCACGTGCTTGAGGAAGGATTTGGGCAGAGGGCTGAACACCTCAGATGCACTCACGTGGCACGCTGCTCCACCTTGGTAGTGCTTTCCTTGGAGGTCTGTCTGCAAGCAGCTGTTCAGGGATAAAGCCCCAGGTAGTGCTCTGGCTTCAGGGAGAAGACCAACGAGAGGTGCTCCAGCAGCACCTTCCGCCCCGGTACGTGCTACCCAATATTGAAAGGCCTCGGGCTAGAAACAGAGCTACCTTAGTAATCATAGCCAGCATCGCGGTTTGCAAGGCTAGCTCGTGCATCCAAGCCCTCCGCACACCCCTGACCCCACGATGGGCCGACAGGGCAGAAGTTAAGAGGCTCTGTCTGAAATGAAAAGCAGATACTTTAAAATCCCCCGTCTGGCTTCTTCCAGGCTGGAGATCCTGGGAGAGAAATTACTGACTGGGCTGAAATCCCTCCACCAACATCCATCTCTTTTTCCCCCATGAGCTTCTCCCGCAGCTTCCTGCCACCAGCCTCCGCTCCTTGCCAAAACAATCTCTGTTCTCTTAATGACCAAGCTAATGCAGGCAGCAAAGCAATCTTTGGATGGTTATTAATGAAGCAAAATTGTCTGGTGGGTCCAGAGGGCTTATTCTTTCAGATCAGAGTTGTGAGTGTTAAATTAGCTCCCCAAGTATAACCATTTATAAAGGTGCCGGGCCTGTCTCCAAGATGTGGGAGAAGCAGCAGAAGAAAGCTCCGAGCGGTGATGAACAGCACATTTATAATAAATGATGATTAATTACAGCTCACAAGTTATTCATAAAGGATATTCAGTATTAATGCACCTAAAAAAACCAGGCAGCTCTTAGAGACAGAGGAAGGAAAACATTGCCAGGAATATCCTGAATTCCCCAGTTACTTCTCTCACACACACAGTCATTTATCTGATTCCCAATCACAGCAGGACCCAAATGCCCTACCAGCCCCTATACCTGTAGCTACAAAGCATCCCGAGAGGCAGGAAAGTGCTACTGCCCCCATTTCACAGACCAAGAACTGAGGCACAGAGAGAAGAAGGGACTTGCCTGATAACAAATGTGTCCCAAAATAATTTAAAATCATATGTCTGTCAAGCAAACTACAAAAAAAAAAAAAAAAAAAAAAAAAAGGTAGTTTCTTTGTAAAGTTGCTATAATCTCTGGCCAGTCAAAAAATATGGAGTCACTTAACAATATCTGACAGGTCAACTGACCGGCTCCGAAAGGATGCTTATTTTTCTAATGATCGAGGAAGAAACGGAGCATGCATTTGTGTAGCCAAAACTCAGCCTGCAGCTGGGAATTTAAAAACCCAGCAAGGATTACAGCTTGCAAGGGAGATCTGAAGGTACCACAACCATCACAGGCCATGACTCCACCGTGCCAGGCCCTGTCCATGAAACTCCCTTGCACACGGCTGCACAGCAGCCACCCTGGCACCACCCGCCAGAGCCCGAGGCACCCATGCCCATGCACACTCACTCAGCGCAAGCAATTGAACTCGTTCAATCGGGCGTGTGTTGTGAACACGAGCTTTGCCTTCTGCAGGCCAGGAGGTTTGCTCATCCATACAGCAAAATGAGGTTGATTAATAAGTACCTGGAGGCTGAGGATGAAAATAGCCCCTGATGTTACCCACAGCTAATAGGGATTCACCTGCAGGTCCCCTGGATGCAGAACGATGTTTTGGGGGCTACAGGGTCCTCCTTGGACATCTTAACAAGGGAATGCCCCCAAACCATGAGCGCTTGCAGGTGAGAAGAGGGCAATGGGATGCAGGCCGGAGAACAGAGCTGCTGCTAGGGTCATTTCCTGCCCCCAAAGAAAGCCCAGGAGACGAGCAGACGCAGACAGGCCCATGCACGTGACAATGTACACCTAGGCTCAAGCCACTCTCTGGATCCAGTGGACAGCATCGCCACGAAGTGAAGCGTATAACCCACACCCGAAAGGACCAGAATGGGCTGGGAAGAAGCCAACAAGGTGCAAAGCAGCCATGGGAACGGGGCTGAGAGGTGCCCTCCCGAGGGCAGAGGGAGGCGGAGGCTGGTGCTGAAGGTTGGTATCTGGCTGCAGGGCATCAAAACGAGCCCTCCGCCCGGGGTGCTGTAGCCCACGCCTGTTTTCTGTCTGACCAGCCTGTGCAATGCTGCCATGCACGGTCATGGAGGCTCCCTCCACACGAATCCTGAGACACGCGGCATGGGGGAGCCTCGCCTGCCACGCCAGGCACGCCATCCGCCTCTTCCCATGCATGGTTCACAACAGTGTTACTAGCTCCTCGTTTGCACAAGCCATCCATGTTTTGCAATAAAAGAGCACATCAAACGAGCCGTATCCGGCAGCATCCTTTCCCAAAGGCAAGGCAAGCAACCTGACCCGAGCCCGAGCCATCCCCGTGCCTCTTAAAACAGCAGAACGATCTGCTACACAAAGAAGCGGGAACACAAGAGGATTTGGCGTCTCTTCCACAGCCAAAAATTACATTTCAAGTGGAGTTCTCCCACCCACCCCCCGCAACAGCCAGGGATAAATCAAGACCGTTTGGAAAAATGACGTTCCTAATAGCCCAATACTTGATCCGAGCCATTAAAATCTCTTGCTCTGCGTGTTCAAAGCACCATCTTGCCTCGATGCCCCATTAACCACAAATAGCTGTTAATACACGCTTCGTAGTCATGAAGCCTAATTCCTGGGGAATACGGACCCCGTCAGAGCTCTGTCTCAGCTGTGAAGTCCTAATGCTTTAGTCGCTGCATTTGGCTCTCCCTGGATTAATGGATGGTAGCTGGGATCTCATTCCCCGCTCCTGGCCCACAGGACACGGTAACTAAATCACCCCCCATGAACCATGCGGATGTGGGTAGCCACAGCCCAGGCCCCTTCTTTGCAGCTGGACCTTGCTCAGAAGTCATAGGGAGGGACAAGCGATGGCAGATGCATGAAGCCAGATACTGCAAAGCGCAGGGTCAGGAGGTAGCTGTGATCTCCAGCACAGCTGCAATGGGAGCAGGAGGGCATCAGGAGATGCCAGTGCCATCAGTGTGCCTCTTCAGAGGCCAACACACAGAGCCCCTGCTTCCAGGTTACACTGGGAAAAGCCTTTCCCAGGGAGCCAGATGGGGACTGGAGACCCCGATGCTGCTTGAGGGCAAGGAGAAGGGGACTAAGGCCTTTGGGGAGAAGGAGAGATGAGATGAGGCAAGAAGGGGGTTCGGGGGTACCCCTTGATGGCCCATGACAGGCTGCGGTATCTGCTCCCTCTTCCCCAGCCCTGCTGACAACACCCCCGGGAGCACTCGCCAGCTCTTCCCCTGCATCTTTCTGGCATCCTGCCTGCAAAAGCAAATGTAGAATCAGACAAATACCAGGTGGGGTTTATTCCCTCTGCTCTTGGTTGCATGGTGCATTTCCTGCCTCCTTCCCCCAGGTCCCTGGGATCCCCCCCAGCAGGCTCATGCTATGACACGCCACGAAACCCACTGCAACCACGGTGCACGCAAGGAAAACCAAGGGCACAGGACTCGCTGAGAGCCAAGGATCAGGACTCAGAATAGGAGGAGGGCAGTAGCAATTAGAAAGCCCCTCTCTGCTCCTCCGGAGACGGGGACCCCGCTGCAGATGCCCGCTCCTCCCTTGAGGGAACGGCCTGCTGCCTCGGAGCACGTCTGGGCACAATGCACCCACGCAGGGCTCCCCAGTCCTTTGCATTAATTCCCACCGATTGCCAGGCAAGCCCCTACATCCCACACAAGAGACTGCTTTGAAACGAATGGCTACACATCAAACCTCGACGTTTCAGCTGGCCACATGCTGCAGCATCCGAGCTCTGCCCCCCAAAAAATCAATGCTCAATGCAAAAAACTCAATGCCTGGTTCGAGGACAACGGCACCATTGCCATGCGCATTAAAATCAATCGCTCACCCCGAGAAGTGGCTCCGCGAGAAGAGCTCTGACAGCACCAGAGTCTGGGGCCCGTCCTTCCACCCTGGCACACAGGCACGAACGGCATGAATTGACAGCTTGATCCTGACAAATCCAAGCCATTAACGCGCCAGGACAGAGCAGGCAGAAAAAGAGAAAAATCTCAGAAAAAACCCCAACCCAAGCAGCATCCTGAATGCAAGGGGAGAGGCATGGACATAATTACCCTGTCAGCGCTGCCCGCACCACGCTCTCTGGCTTCTTGAATCAATTCTGGGAGCCGTGGAGGGAATTTGTAAGAGGTTCGTTATGGTGACACGTAAGAGATGTGGAAGCGTGCTTAGTGCAGGGCAGGACAGGCCCTACAAGGACTGGCTCGTTAAAACAGAGCTTCTCACCTCAGGCAAACATTGGAAAGGGACTTCTCCTTGCCGACCCAAAAGAAAAAGCTTTCCCCTTTCGGCAAGCAAAGCAAAGCAGCAAAGGAGAAGGGGAGGGAGCTGGCTTTGTGTGGGCCACGGAGACCCTTGGTTTTGACCCCAGACACTTATGCAAATGAGCTTCTCATTTACATAAGTGGTTCGTTCCTTCCAGGCCCTATCAGGAGCACTGCGGGTGCTGGAGGGTCGCAGTTCGGTACGAGATGCTTCCTATCCAAACTGCGAAAGCCGGTCTTTTCTCACACACCGTGGAAAGGGGCCGGGGTAGATTCCCTCTCTCGGGCTGCTCACCCCAACGGGTCAACAAGTCTGAAATAAAAGAGCACGTTGCTAATCTCACAGTGCAACTGGTAAGCCGCGGAGCATCGGAAACAGGCCAAGAAAGGACAAGACAGCATTATCCACCCGATCTCAAGCTCCGGACAAGCCGCCCGGCGAGCCAGGCTAATGATGGCTGAGTTGCAAAGGAGCTGCCAGCGAAGCCCAGAGGTCTGCTCTACGAGCGACAAGCTTTGAAAGCAGTCTCGCTCTTGGCATCCCGCCTGCTTACAAATTCAACCAGGGACAAAGATAACAGGAAACGGAGAGGACAGGGAGCAGTAAATCCCATTAGTCACCCAATGGACAGGCTTCGTGTCGAAGCCGGGTCCTGGTTAAACTGTTCAGAAAAGCTCTGGAGCACAGCAAGGAATAGCAAATGCCTACAGAGGAGGCAGCAACAGCTCTGGGCCTTGTCCTAGCACGACGAATACCCGGGCAGCATCTCTCCTGCAAGCCTCAAAGCACAGGAGATGCTGTCGCTCTTGTCCAGCCAGCATGGGAAGTCCCACGAGTTTCTGTTAGTGGCTGCCCTCCCCTGGGAACGGGCGCTGTGGGCAGTACGATGCTCAGCAGCATCCCCAAAGTTAAAAAAAAAAACTTTGGTCCCTACGGGTTATTTTAGGCTTTGCATCAAGCCACAATTTTAGGGCAGGATCAAGCCTTGCTCTGTTTTACCAGTACAGGGTTTTGCCATGAACACCGGCTGTCTTAACAGCAGATGGAAGGTGTACATCACCTGTTCCCTGTCCTCACCTGGCACACTGCCCTCCCGGGCACCTTTCACAAGAGGATTTAAAGCTTTACAGCAAGTAACTAAACCTCCCAGCAGCATTTACAGGGATCATTTTACCCTTTTTCACAGCCAGGTAAAGGGAGAGCAGAGGAGTGATGTACCAGGTGGAGCCAGTCCCCTCCTCCCATCACCAGACACCCCCTCAATGCCCTGGATGGCAGGGACCGCATGCAGAGCAACCATGGCTGGCATTAAACCTGACCAGGGGATAAAAATGCTCTTTCAGGGAGCGAGTCCATCTGGTAGGTTTGTATAAATAATAGCAGTGCCTCTCAATGGAGAAACATATTGGACTCAACATGGTGCAGCTGAGTTTAATCAGGGAAAACACCCCCAGCTCTGGAGACCACAGATTTTATAAAAGCAAGCACAAACCAGGCAATCCCCTTCACATGCGGCCACCAATGTGCTTCAGCTTCCACCTGCCCGGTTTCCATCGTGGACAGATATTTCATCCCACCCCATCCTGGCTTCTCTGCTGAACTGGACTGCAAGGATTGCCAGTGGAAGTGATCATTATACGAGTGTCGTGGGCATTTTAAGATTCATTAAAAAAAGGGGGGGTGAAGGATCCTGGAGAGGTCATCTCATCCCCATGGCAGGATCAGGTACACCCGACAAACACCTGTGGGGCCTGCTGTCCAGCGATGGAGATCACCCAGCCTCTCTGAGCAACGGACTTGCAAAGTCGTACAGCTGGAAAGCTTTCCTAGCATCTAACCTACAGCTTCACTGCTGTGATTTAAGCCCGTTGCAGGACACCGGTTCCTAGGAATTGGACTCCATAATATTGTCAAAATACTGGATATTCAAAGGGTGTGCGCGCGCGCATGTCCCCCAGATTACGACAATTCTGGCAGATTTAAAAAAAAAAAAAAGTCCAAACTTCATCTCTTCAGACATGATAAACAGCATCACAATTCACTGCCTTGGAGGCATCTTCATTTCTCCAAGCACGTTTGTGAGGTTTTGTCAAAGGGATTTAATTAGTATTATAGACAATGAGGGTTGCAGGGACCTCAGGGGGTCAGATCTAGTGCAACCCCTGCTCAAAGCAGGACCAGCCCCAACTACATCATCCCAGCCAAGGTTTTGTCTACCTGGGTCTTAAACACCTCCAAGGATGGAGATGCCATCACCCCTCTGGGTAACCTGTTCCAGTGCTTCATCACCCTCCTCGTGAGAAAGTTTTTGCTAATACCCAACCTCAACTTCCCTTGCTGCAGCCTGAGCCCATTGCTCCTTGCCCTGATTCCTGAAGTCAGGAAAACTGTCCCGAGTCTTCAAAGCATCTTGCTCCAGAAGGGCAGGCACCTGGGGAGCCACTTCTTGCAACACAAGGAACTTTTTCTCCATGTGTATTTAAGCAGGTGTAAACCGTCGTGAGAGGTAATGAGCTGGTGGCACTAGGAAGGGGAAGTCTGCCTCCAACTCAACAGGTGGAGGAGAAGGTACTACCAAGTTGCACGGCCCATCCTTTGCTAGCGTGGCTTGACCTCAATCCAAACCTCTTGGTTTGGGAGATGCCAAGCAAGCCCCATTGACCAAGCTGGAAAACATAAGCCACAACACCCTGGGTTTGCCCCCTGGTATATCTCAGGAGCCAGCTGAAAGCCGTCCTTCCCACTCATCCAATCTTTCCATCCACGTGCTCCCCGAATAATCCTCTTCGGGCCTTTCTTCTCTCTTCCCCCTCCCAAGTCTTTTCTGCTGGTATCAACACCAGCCTCTTCTCTTCCCGGGCCCTCACAGTCTTTGTACAAGAACCTTCTCCTCTGCCTCTCTCCAGCCCTTGACCTTTCCATCTGCATTGGACTGTCCTTTTTTTCCCCCAAACCCATCCAAAATAGCTCTTCCTTTGCATCTCTCCAGCCCAACCTTTCTATCTACATTGGACTGTCCTTTTTTCCCCCCAGACCCATCCAAAATAGCTCTTCCTTTGCATCTCTCCAGCCCTTGACCTTTCCATCTGCATTGGACTGTCCTTTTTTTCCCCCCATCCCCATCCAAAACAGCTCTTCCTCTCTGCAATGCCCCCCTGTCTACCTCCATACAGCATTTGGGGAAGCTGCCTGTAGGAAAACGCCCGATACAGGTGCACTCTGTTGCCCAGCTTGGCAGGTTGTATTGCAGACTATTTTTCAGCATGCAGGCTGCTGTGGCAATTTCTTCCCGTGGACCTGCTCCCAAAGACCTGATGACTTTCATCTGTGCTAGTTTTAGTCTAGCCGTGAAAATGTAATGTGTTTCAGGGACCAAAGCCCTAAGACTTATGAGGGCTTTGTAAAGCAACACGAGAGAGAGGGGAGGGAAACAAAAATAACACCGCTTGTCAAAAACTGGCCTGCCCAACCCGGACAAACCAAGCTGCCGAAAACAAAAGCAATTGTATGCATAAACAAAAATTAAAATCGAGAGCTGCCAAAGGGGAGAAGCAGCCTCTTTTCTCCTGAAGGGCTGTGAGTCACTCTCATAAGCATCAAAATGCTTCACGTGGCAGAGGTGAAAGACGGATGGAAATGCCGAGACAGCCTGTTCTGCGACCAGGGGAGAGGAATATAAACGGAGGAGCAGGATGTCAGGCTGGGACAGGGATGCTTCCCTGGTGACCTGGAGAGGTCTCACCCCTCTGTAAAACTCAGTTCACCCCTTTCTACTGTGCTTCCTTGTTGGCGACGGAGACTGGCAACGTCAGACCCTGGCAAGCGCAGGTATCGGAGCGCTACCCCTCCAGTCTTTGCACCTACTCTTCAGGCAAGGTCTCAAGCCATTCCCCAGACTGATCCAAAGCCACTTCCCCAGGCGCAGCCTTCCTCCTACATCACAGGAGACAAGCAGAGATGCCTCATGGAAGACAGCATCTTCTCCAAGGCAGGTCTCGAAAAGGAATTCTCATCCTTCTTACGTTCACAGCATTGCAAGAGGCCGACATAGCGCGCAGAGCCGCTCCAAACTCGAGACTCAACAGCCTTGTTGCAAAGACCACTCGGTTGAGAGAGGAGCGCTCTGCAGCGGACAACGCGGCATAACGCTGCTTTATAAAGAAATGAGAGTTCAACAAGAAAGGCCTGACATTAACCATCCGAGACGCAAGCGGTGGCAGCATTATCATGGCCAAAATGCTAATCTCTCCCTCGGGACAACAGAGGCAGCAGAATGATAAAAAGCAGAAAGAAAAAGTGCTAAAGTGGCAGGGGATTGAAAAAAAAAAAAAGAAATCAATGCTCAATATTAGGAAATGCTTTAAGCACCATCTCTTTGTTGAAGCCAACAGCACACTGTTGAATTGAATTAGATGCACAGGATCCCTTTGTCCAACGTTAATTCACACTAACTTCCAAGAGCTTTTTTTTTTTTTGGTCTGCCTGGAAGTCTTTAAAGTATATTGTTCAATCATTTTTATGCTGAAGTTTTACCATTTCAGTTAATTGAATCGCTCCATTTCAGAGGGCTGTTCTGTTTGCAACACCGATCCTTGGCACGTAACAGCTTCTGATCGTAGCAAGATTAGACATGCCGAATTTCCTGACGGAAGAAAAATCTCATTACCTGCTTAAAAGGAAAAAGGCTTTTAGCAAGAAATGCTAAGGGCCCAGTCAGCCTGCCCCATGCCAGGCTCCGAGGGTTATCTCATCTGGCAGAGATGCAGACGCCCTGGGAAGGGACGTGACTGCATCTGAAAGATGTCTGAAGAAGTAGGTTGTTATCCTCCGTGCAAAGAAGTCATTAGCGTATCATAGACAACGAGGGTGGGGACCCGATTGGGATTCGGACAGAAAATGCAAGCTGTCCCGGGGAATGCCAGCTCCTAGCTCATGTTTGCTTCTGCCCAGTTCCCTGCTCGGGCTGCCCTTTCTCCCCACGAACCCTCCACTGTGCCATTCCACGTGGGGATGGTGGAAATGATGGCACGATAGCAATTAAAGCAGAGAGAGGAGTCAAGGACGAGCATGGCACATAAAAAGGAGGCCAGGGACATAGCAGCATGATCCACCTCTTGCTAATGACTTGAAGCAGCCCGATGCCCCATGGCTCGGTACCTCGCAGTCACTACACCACCGTAACCAGAGGGCAGAGAAGGTGCAAAATGTGACCAGTTCTTCGGTTTCCTTCCCTCAGGGCAGAACTCCATAGCGTTTCATTGTGCTTTACATGGGTAGAGAAGAGTAAATTAAAAGAGAGAGGCCTGAAAAGGAAGGAAAAGAGAACCGGAGGGAGAAGAGGCAGTCCGTGCACTGAGGAGGTAGCAGATGACGTAGGGAGGAAGCCCGGGGCATGGAAATATTCTGGGTTCACGACACCGGGTTTTGGCCTCCCACTTCCATCCGTGCACCCTTGGAAATGGAAAAGGGCAACACGCAGACAACTGCACTGCCTCTGCATTTCTTCCCTTAGGCTTATCTGCCAACTGCCCAAAGCCAACTTGGACCAAGGGATGAATAAGTATTTGCCAACAACCTGCCATGCCACCTTTCCAAGGAGCTCTCTCGAAGTAGCCAACTCTTTCATTGTCTTTCCTCTGCCCTGCCCAGAAAAGCAGGCACCATTGCACTTCAATTCATTTGCCTGCCTGTTCCCATTTGGGCCCCATTTTCCATTCCCTCGCTAGCTTTTTAATTAAAAGCGAGTGCAAGCGTGGAAAGCCACAGAGCAGAAAATAAGCCAGGTACAATTTTCCGCTGGTGGCGATCGGTGTACTTGTTCCTCTGAGCTGAACACATACAGACCTCTGAAAAACTCAAAGCAAAAGAGACTGGCTTGAAAGCTGCACGTGTTCAGCATTATTCCTTTAGCCAGGAACAATAACCCAGCTTTTATCATTTCAATTGGAGCGACGTATTTACCACAGCTGCTTTTCACCAAGACATGGCTTTACAACCCTTGTCGAGAGTCAGTCCTTACACCAGGCTGATACGCCAGCTGCGTTTTTTGCAAAGTTTCTCGTTTTCTTTTATTCTACTATTCCCATTCCACGGCTATCCACGGGGCCTGCTCCCCTTCCAATTTGAAAGGGGTTCGGTGCGTCCATCTGGAGAAAACCTCCTAGCCAATTAATTAAATTTGTTTGAAAACCATAAGTCGATAAAGAAATACAGGAGGGACAAGAGGCTTAGAGACACAAAAAGAGCGCAATGCAAGCATGCCCATAATTATAACAAAACAATATCACCTCTCCTCGTGTTGCTTGCGAATAAAGCCGCAGCAGGAGTCAGTGCAGGGCTGGGATTTGGGAACACCTGGTTTTAAACCCAGCACCGGCCAAATCAGCATCGTACAAGAATCAGCGCTTTAATGCTGCAAGCAGGACCCTCCTGTGGTGCGTCTACGTGGATGCGCACAGCTGTGCAACAGCTGCAGGCAGCGCACAGCATCCACGAGAGCCAAATCCCAGCTCACTTGAAACCAGCATCTGGATTTAGGAGGTGAGATGTACTCTGCCCAGAGACCAGATTCTCTTCCCCCATTTCACCAAAGGAAAATCCCATCAAGCTGCATCGTTCCCACTGCGTATCACCAGGACTAGCGATGACTCTGGTATGCACGTGGGGCCAGACTGGAAGGGTGCCCATCCTGCAAGGGAAGTCTAAGTGAATAGTGAGAAAAGGTATGAACAAGCAGCGAAAGGGGGGGAAACACCCCCAAGAATATGGATGCAAGGATGGGTTCGTTACCAGCCTGGCAGGAACCCCGGGGGGAGTTCCTGAAATGGGAGCCCCAATGCTTTGCCTTTTGGCCACTGTTTCTGGTGGTGCGAGGAGGCCTTGCCAAGAGCCTCTAGTACATCAGTATCTGGTATGCAACTTTGAAGATGTCTATGGAGTTTATGGGCCCACCGAGGACGCTCCAGGGGCTGGCCCTATATTAACCCTACTACCTACCAAGGCAGAATGAAGCGTCTCTTCCCCCGACCCTGCTCTAAATTCCCACTCTTTTTTGAGGATCGAAAAGGCCTCCCGAGGATCTGCGTTTTCATGGTTTGCTCTGCAGACTTCCAGCCACTAGGCACAGGCTCCTTGGCACAGAGCTCACAGCACCTGGGTAGCAGCACCCGCCACCCCCATGCCCTACACCCCTCATGGCCAGCACCTCGAATCCAGAGGAGGGGAAATGGCTCATCTCGGCAAGAGCCTGAGTGCAGCCCACTGCAGCCAAGGAGAGGGGCTGCAAGAGGGGGATGCAGAAGGAGGTTGTTATCCTCAGTGCAAAGAAGTCATTAGAGTATCACAGACAATGAGGGCTGAAGGGAGCTCAGGAGGTCACATCTAGTCCGACCTCCTGCTCCAAGCAGGACCAGCCCCAGCTACATCATCCCAGCCAGGGCTTTGAAAAAACAAGTCTTAAAAACCTCCAAGAATGGAGAGTGCACCACCTCTCTGGGTAACCAGCTCCAGTGCTTCACCGCCCTCCTGGTGAAAAAGTTTTTCCTAATATCCAACCTCAACTTCCCTTGCTGCAGCTTGAGCCCATTGCTCCTTCTGTCATCTGCCCCCACTGAAACCAGTCCAGCTCCGTCCTCTTTGCAGCCCCCCTAGTAGCTAAAGACTGCTATCAAATCCCGCCTCAGTCTTCTCTTCTGCAGACTAAATAAGCCCATTTCCCTCAACCTCTCCTTATAAGTCGCGAGTAGGGAAACGATGCTTAGTCAACACATTGCATTTGGGTCCAAGCGATTTTTCTGGAGACAGCTGTTTCAAGCTGCAGATCGCATTGCCCGGACCTCCAGCCTGCGGCTTTGTGCACACAGCGGGGCGCACGTATTTCTCATGGGGCAATCTTCCCTTCCCGCTCCCTGCTCAGATTTAGGAGACATCCCATAAGATAAAACAGCTCCAAAAGCAAAGAAGAGGAATGCAAAGGTCATCACCATCCCACCCCACGGCACGGGTACCACTGCTGTGTTGGCGCAGGCAAAGAAAAGCAGTCCGGCTCCCGCTGGCCCTATCATTGCTAACCCTGCAAAACTCAAGGGGAGGAAGGGGAGAGCAGGGCACAACCTGGGGAACAGGCTATTCCTTCAGCTGAAAAAAGAATGAAAAATGCAAGCAAATAAATGCTCGGCTTCTGATAAAAAATAAATAAAATGCTCCTTTGTTCTCAGCGTGGCGGCTCTCGGACCTACGATATCAATCCAGGCTTCCCTGGAAGGAACATGCTTATTGCTTCTCTGCTTACTACCCCAGCGCAATCAAATTGTCAGCTCGCTTCCAGGAGGATAACAGATTGGGCTCGGGAGCACCTTTACTGGGAAGACTGATGAGTTTGGGAATGCAATATTACAGCGGTATTAAGCGCGAGCATCTCCTTACTCCCTAGAAATGATGCCCCACAGAGAGCAGAGCTCCAAAGGCTCGCTGGTCTGAAGCAGATGCAGCACGGGGCTCTTTATGGCACTGCCAAGGGGCCTGTTGGCCAGAGGAAGGAGGGTTCAGCCGACCGAGGGCCTGGAGAAACTCATGTTCAAGACATAGGAACAAAGGACTGGAAGGGACCGCCTAAAAGCAGGGCCCGATCCCTTCCCGACAGGTGACCATAGTCTCCTTGACCTTGCCCGAGACATTTGGCCTCCGTGCCTTAGCTGCCCACCCAGAAAACACTGACCACAGCCAGGCTGGGAGGGCAAGCATTAAAGCCCCAGGCTTATCCCAGCACTGCAGAACGCTCCCTGCTCAGATTTAGGAGACATCCCATAACATAAAACAGCTCCAAAAGCAAACAAGAGGAATGTAAAGCCAAAAGCCAGGCACAGCAGTCCAGAAACAGGCGTGCAAATCCTCACGTAACGAGGAAAACCCATGGATACGCATGCAGCTATTTGCTGGTTTCATGCATTTCCGACGATCGGACTGGGAGTTCGTATCGTCCAAGCATTCGTATAAACCAGCAAAGCAAGGGCCCATTGTGCATTAAAGCAAGCCGGGTACCATTGCACCTGATGCACTAAGTCAGGGATGCATCCCTATTCTGACTCCAAGCTAGAAGAGTTGACTGCCGCTCTCGGTGCATCAAAGAGTACAGGCGTCTGATCCCAGGTGTCTGATCCCAACATAAGGGCCTAGGACTTCCCGCCAGGACACCTCTCCAGCAGCCCCGCCAGGCAGGTCTGCAGCGGGGAGGGGGAGGTGCCCGGGCAGATGCTTGGCTAGAAAATCCCATCATGAGCCCAGGATCCCCTCCACAGGCAACACGGGATGTGATCCCTGATCCCACAACCGCGCCTCCTGCTACGCACGTGGAGCGACTGTGGGGCTCGCTCACATCACACCTCCAACCAAGCCTCTTCCGGGCGCCTGCACATCGAAGCCTGCCGCTACCCGAGGCAGACCGGCGTTGGTGCGAGCAAACGACCGAGCCCTCTATATGCACATGCAGCAATTAGATACACAGTCATTAGCAGCTTAGCTTAATTACCCTTTTTTTTTTTTCCAGCATGCAGCGTGCACGCCAGGTTTCCACGCACCATATGGGAAGGTCGGGGCAGAGGCCTGGGTGGCACTAGGCTTTAACCAGCCCTTGGCCTGCTCTGCACAAAACCTCCCCGCGCCCCCATTTTCTCCTTGCATTTTATCAAGCTGCTGCCAGCAGGAGCCTCCGCCCCACCCTGACGACAGATTTCTGCAAGAAGAAAACAAAATCTGCTCCCACAAAGCCCTACAAGCTTGTGGGTTTTTTTCTACCCAATCCCACCCACAAACCAAATGTATTCCCCACCCCCCCAATCAGCATGACGGGTCCCAGCGGGCTTCTGCGTCTGGCAAAGAGCTCACGTTTGGTGTCGGCTTCCCCCCGTTGTCAAAGCAATTCAGGACAAAATGCTTTTTTTCATTTACTTATTTGATTTAAAAAATAAAAAAAAAGAGGGAGAGGGAGAGAGAGACCAGTTTCATTTTAGCTCCAACTAATTAAGAGATTTGCTGGTAAATCAGCAGCAAATTCCTAAAAGCAACTACTCTGGGAAGCAAAGACCTGGACTTTCTGCAGGAAACCAGAAGCTGATGCCCTGCTTGAAAGCGGAGCTCTGCTTTGCATTTACACGCGGAGCGGAGCGGAGCGGAGCAGCAGCCAGCCCGTCCCGAACACACACGCACGTGGCACGCGGCTGCTTTCACACCCATAGGACGCGTGGGATGCACAGAAGCAGGAGGGAAGCTCCGACGCGCTCCGCCAGCCACCTCTTAGCCTTGGGCAAGGTTTGTGCCGGTTTCCCCTGGGTTACCTGGGGGCATTTATTTACCTGCCGTAGGTCACGGCGAGGACCGAGGTCTTTAAAGTGCTTTGAAGATGGAAAAAGCTCTCCAAGCGTCATTATATAGCAACTTGACATTTGCTAAGTTTAAAAGACTGTATGCATTTTAAAGGAAGTATATTTTCCAACATCATAGCAGCCCAATTATTCCATCGTTACGGCTCAAATAGTACTTCTATTGTAACCCAGATTTTTAAGATTTTATAAAATCTTTGCAATTCATCCATGAGGTTTTTTTTTTCCTCCTCTCTGTCAAGAACTAACACATTATCTCTTGATAGCAGATAATTTAGTCATTGCTCACCACAATGCAGTACAACTCCTAATCTGAGCAGTTTGGCAAGAAGCAGAGATTTGGAGAACGCCTCTCGTGTACTTCAGCAACGGCAACATTAAATTTGCGCCACGCTGCACCTTGCAATCGGTTAAAAGCTACACAGCAGCGACTGACAGCTCCACGATTTCTGCCCCCCCCTCGTCAAACAATGTCATTTTTAACTAAAAGCCACAGAGAAGTGGACCTTTCACGCCGGCACCTACTTAAAAGCAATGCAACCTTGAAAGAAAGTGCTGTGGACTGGTGCAGAAATGTGCTGTATTTCTAGCAATCCCTCTTGGCGTCACTGCACATTTTACAGTCACGGCCTGTTTTTATGCAATAGGGTTTTCATCCAGGTGCACTGTCTTTTGCAACCACTTTAGCACGCCCCCCCTGGGTTTAGACACCGATGCAATGTGCATTGCATGAGAAAAATCCCACGGTGACTGCCTGATGTTCACCTCTGGCACCAACCACACACACTCCTGCGCCCCCCAGCACCACACAGACAACATCACGGACTAAGACGTGGCATATTCAGTATTCATGCATTTTGCTACAGAAAACCCAGAGGAGGAAATCAATACACTGACACGGTATTTATCGTGCCAGGAGCGCCACGTCCTCCTCAAAGGATGCAAAATGATATTGTGGCCTGCTCCGTAGTGGGGAAAGAGGCAGGGCTCCTGCTCGCTGGGGTTGAGACAGACATCTCGACCTGGCCCATATCCCACCGGGCCATCAGTATGGCAGGGGCTTTTCTGAAATCCACCCCCACTGCCGCAGCATCTGTGCCGCTTCGTGCGGTGCAAATGGGACCAGCCTGCCAGATCTCTCCCTCTTCAAGCAGCTTCCAGCCATGGCAGGAAATTCTCGTTGAAACATTATCATACGGAGGCAAGGAAGAGAAGATGGACTGCAAATGAACCCGCCAGTCGGGCTCAATCACTGCGCTAGTCTTCCAACCTGCAGCCCTGTCTTGCAAATGAAAATGCTGTTTAACAAAACGTACAAGGGTGCCTACCAAAGCACACCTACGGCTTCCGTTTTATATACAGCAATGCCCATTTTTCCAAAGGGCTCTCCAGGGAGGCCCGAAACCTTCACAAAGAAGGATTGGGTAAAACCAGGGGATGCTTGTAGCACACCGCATCTATAGAGCGGCTGCTACATGGGTAAAAGGAGGCGGGACAGGGGCATTGCATGTCTCCACCATACAATCCATCCTCAAAGCTTGGAAAACTGGAGATCTGCTGAAAGATGGAAACAAGATGTCTTTCCGAATGGCTGGAGTCGGCTGAGAGCCACGGACAGCAGCTGCAGAGTGGGGACAGCCCCTCGTTCTTTAAGAGAAGTCATTTGATTCTCTGGCCTGCGGACTTCATTTATTCGGGCGCCCTTTGTGCCCTGATGGAGGGACCCACCGGTGGAGAGGAGCAGAGCGGGGCTTGCCCGACTTCGAGAGCCCTCCTCTCCATGCTTCTCTGGATGGAGGACACAACCGCTTACCCTTCAGCTCCCGCTCCATGTAGTCCTGAGCAAGGTGCCAAGGCCAAGGACACTCACCTTGTTCCCTGCTGGGCAGGGAGCTGGCTGCACAAGGCCAGGGTCAGAGATTTGATAACAGTCTTCAAATACATTTGAAGGGTATAAGAGGATGGAAGGGAATAAGAGGGTATAAGACGATGGAGATGGGCTTGTCTCGGTGGTCGCAGGGGACAGGACTAGCAGCAACAGCCTCAAGCTGCAGCAGATTAAATTTAGGCTGGAGATGAGGGGGAGCTCTCTGACTGTGAGGGTGGTCAAGTATTGGACCAGACACCTGCAGAAATGCTGGATTCTCCATCCCTAGAAAAGTGCAAGAGCAGGTTGGACAGACACTTGGCTGGGATGGTTTAATTGAGCTGGTTTAGTCAGGGATGATCCTGCTCTGAGCAGGAAGCTGGATTGATGACTTTGTAGCGTCCCTTCCAGCTCCAGTTTCCTATGATCCTATAGCCAACAGCACATAAGGCTCTTGGGCTCCCCACAGAGCTCAAGTGACCCTCGGCTTTAGCCTTGGGCTCCGGTAGGGGCTGAACCACCCAGGTCCCATTTCCAGCTGGGTCGAAAGAACAGCCTTTGGCTCAGACCCGACTCTGGGCTTGCAAGGACACCTCTGGATCCCAATTGAGACACCTGCAATTCCCGTGCCATTGCACCCTCATCCCATACCAGCGTGGATCCTTCTCGCCCCCTACCCAGGAGTTGTCTGTGCAGGCACCCCACTCCCCTTCTCCTGCATCATGACTCCCCGTTCATCGCCCGTGCCAGGGGTCCGTGGCACCATACCAGTCGGTCTCATCCTGAGATTTCGGAAGACCCCAGAGAAGCCTCCATGCTGTTATCCAGCTCTCAGCCCCTGCCTGCACTACTCTGTCGGGCAGGATACGGCCTCTACTCTGCAGCGGTCTAATGATACTGAAGCAACCCCATCCGTAAGGATGCAAACGGCAGTGCCAGCTGGGTGCTCAATGAGAGCCGCACAGTTTAGCAGAGACCAGAAGAGCTGGACGGGGGGCAACAGGCACCTCTCCAAATCAAGCTGGCATCAAAGGGAATCTAAACCCTCCTCTGGTCACAGCGGAGATTCGGTTAAGTTGGTCGGGGGCTTGTTTTTCCTTAAAATCCAGCGCGAAGCTTGTCTCGTGGCAGGGCGGGGAGGGGGAGATGAAGGAGATGAGTCACCCTGCAAAATACCATTAATCTCTCCTTCCTACACAGCGAGAGAATTGGAGGAGCACAAAAAAATCCACAGTTTGCATTCGCCTGCTGCATTTCCAGCCCTGGGATGGGCTCTTATCTGCTGGCTAACAGCGCACACCTCTCCATTAGCTCCTCAATTACTCATCTTCCCAGCCAATAAAATTAGTAATTTCAACATAAAAACCAACTGTTTCTCTTGCAAAAGGAGCAGGATTTCAGATGCGGCATACATTAAACAGAGGAGAATGCAAACATCACAGACTAAATTGTGCTCTGGGTTACGCCGACCGCCACCCACAGCCGCCCCGGCGCAGTCAGCAGCCTTACTCCAGAACTCTACCAGTGGTAAATTTACACATCGGCGTAGGAGGCAATTAAAGTTTAATCAGAGTACCACGCCGGGGAATGCTCTTAGTGTGCGCGAGCAATAACCCCCATTATTAGCGAGGTCGTAAGTCTAAGCAGACAGAGCTCTTCTCCCCGTGCAAACAGACTCCTGTTTTTTAAAGAGTCAAGTGTTGCTGACGCCTTGCCGCTATGCAGGGCAGATGGTAATTTTCTGACCTTGAAAGATCAGCCCTAGTTTTCGACAGAAAGACTCCGGCAGGAATAACTCAGAGAAAGGTCAGGCTGAAAAGCATTTCGGTCTCAGACTTCCAGTCCTCCCCATTTCTGCTGCTGGGGAGTCGGGGCGAGACCAGGGCAGCGCACAGAGGTCAACGGTGTCAGAAGTCAGTGGTCTCTCTTGCCTTCCACTTAACGGATATCCATTACTACTCCGCATTTCTATCTGCCCACAGGCATCTAAAGACTGATATTTTTGAGGCAGGCCCTGTAGACCAGCTACTTTTATCTTGTGCATTTAATCCGTATATTTTTTATGTATATGCTGCTCAGTTGGGAGCCCTGGTCATAGATCTGCTTAGGATGGGAGACCCATCCCTCTCCAACCAAGAGCCCCACCATTTGACAGCAAGTAGGACACCCTGGCCACCACTATCGCACATAGAAATATGGCCCAGTTATGAATTGAGCCCCAAAGACATGTGCTTTCCAAATCCAGGTATGTGCTATCCACTGCAAAACTAGCCTAGAAGGCGCTCTGCCATTGACTGGATGCATCCGGATGCACAGCTGGATGCATCCGGATGCACAGCTGGATGCATCCGGATGCACAGCTGGATGCATCTGTGACCAGGGAACGAGAGTCTGGCTAGACATCTGGACTGATTGGGACCTACTTTGTGGCCCATGGGACAGGCTACTTGATACTTCATTACACCATCAAGGGAGACCTCTCTCTCTTGGTATGAGAGGACAGGGGCTTTGTGTCACTGCCAAGCAGGGAGGCACCACTGAGCTTCCACCTCTGGAGCAAGCATACCCAGTCTCTGCAATAACATGCTGCTTCATTCAAGGGAAGAACTATTTGTACGGCACAACAGAGGCCCTTGGAAAAGCAGATGAAAAGGAAGGAAAGAGCTAACCTCTGGCAGCCTAAAGAAAATACACCCTTCTCATTACGCAGCATTGTGAATTCAGTGCTATTCACATAATGGCTTCACAGCACCTGCTGCTACAGATATGTCTCCAGCTTGGAAGAGCAGGTCAGCTCGAGCCGTATTTCATCCCCCCAAATGCCCTTAAGGTCTGCGTTATCACACAGCGGCACATGCCTCCAAGCGTATCATCGTTTCAGCTCGCCCAGCGTGGCGGGGGAGCCAGAGCAAGGAGACGGCGGCCTCACGTACAGCGCCCCAGATGGTGATGAATATGCTCAAGTCTTAACACTTCGGGATAATGTGGGTCTAAAAAAAAATATTACAGCCTTAAATTAAGCTTAAGACAAATGAGAGCGATGAGCTATTGCCGAGCTGCGAGGCAGCTTTAAAAAACACCTCCTTCCTCGCAGTACTGTTGAGCAGCACGGCTCGCCCCCCCAACTCTCCGAGCCATTATCTAATGCATCGCCCCAGAAGGGCGTTCTTGCAGCCCGCAGGATAAAGCCTCAGCGTGAGCAACTCAGCGGGCCGCAGCTAATGCACCGCTCCAAGTGCCCCCGTAGCAAAAGCCTTGCCCGTTTCGAAGGGGAGGAGGGAGGAACGCCAAGATCCAGTCCCAGGCACTTGTTCGCCAGGGAGCGAGTCAAAGTTTCTAGACCTTTTCCTTCTAAAGGAACTTGGATGGTGGGGAGGAAGAGACAAAAGCAGGGAGAGGAATAAGGGGAGGAGAACGGATCCCCAAGAGGACCCCAAGAATCGAGACGAGTGTGATTTCAAACACAGCAGAGGTTATAAACCCCTTTCCACATAACGAGGACCCGGACTGTGGGATTCATGGATACTGGAAGCAAGTGAGGCCCAGAACCAGACACATTTCCCCAGGGAACATCTTCCCTCCCATGCATGCCCGCAGCGGCACTGCCAAGCTGTGTGGCATTGAGAGATGGCCAACAAGCAGCATCCCCTGCTCTTTCCTGCAGTTCTTCTAGCTGAAGCACTTTGCAAAGGGGGTCCACGTTGTCATCTCCATTTTGTAAATGGGGAAGGACGCACCCGAACCCAATGGGCAGTGACAGACTCGAACCCACTTGTATCTCAGGAGCTACCTGCCCCTGCGGTGCCCAGGCAGGGGCAAAGGCAGCAAAGGAAGATAGTCCTGCTCTCCACTCGAAAGCACTGGGGTTAGGAGCAAGGCGATTCCAGGTAAGCGAAGACAAATAGGATGCAAGCAGTTCCTAACTAGTCCTGTACCATGCCCCTGCTTGACTGATACTAGGCTTCAGCTTCCCAGATCCATTAAGGCTGAAGTAAGTTCAAAGCAGGGGCTAGAAACAGGCAATACTGCCAATTTTATATGGGAGCTTTTCCCATTCTTTCCCGTGTTTGTATAGCACCTAGCACTGAAGGATGCTTGGGTCTCCTTTGTGCCACCCTAATGCAAATGCACGGTAACAAAGCAACCAGCATGGCATAAAAAGGTGAAGGTGCTTCCTAGAGAGGTGGGAGATGGGGCGATACAGCTGGAATCGCTGATGGAGCAAGCAACAAAAACCACCAGAGCTTGGCCCCAACCCCGACATGGAATCGGGAGGAGACGAGAGAGTCGAAGCAGGTCATGCTACATCCAAGCACACAGCTTTTCCTATGTAAAACCCTCACGGATCCAATCCCAGCCCGATGCCCTTGCTCTTCAGGCTCGTTGCACTGATCGGTGCTCCTAGAGCTTCCAAGTCTTTCCCGCTAGTGCTGATCTATCCGCTCAGCAAAAGCACCAGGAGTCACTAATCTCAAATGTCAGAGTGCAAGGCTCCCTTCAGCTGATGTTTCAGGGCTGTGAAACCACTCGTCCTTGAGCCCGTCAGAAGGCCTGTTCCCCACTAGGGCTACTGGTAAGATGGAAGATGCACAGCAGTATACTGGTAAGACAGAGGATGGACTGGTAAGACGGAGGATGCTGCCCTCATCTTACCGTAGCTCCCAGAAGATCCCTCCACCAGAATCAGGGAAAGGGTTTGAGGCGAAGCTTTCCTCTGCTGGACCTCCACATCTCCTTCCTCTGCCTCTCAAGCCAAGGGGGCCTTGGTGAGCGGAGAGCACCAAGGGCTCTCCCCTTCCTTCCAGCATGCCCAAGACATTTAATGCCTTCCTCTGAAGTGGGATCCCACATGCGAGTGCAGCCGGCAGCACTTCTCCTGGGATCAGTCGTGTGAGCCAAACAACAAACCGATGGCTGGTATAACGAGGACGATGTCCATGCCCCTTGTAGCTGCTCCACCACTCTTCCATGAAACATGGCATATAGTTACCTAGGCTTAGCAAGTGCTTGTAGCAATACCGAGCTTCTGATTATCTGAGGTTTCTTTGCAAAGCCCTCTGCGAGCTCAGAAGAGACCCAGCAAGTCAGGACAGCAGCAAAGCCGCTCGGACTCGCTGCCAGCTCAGCTCAGCTCCTCCAGCAAACTCCATCCGCGCAGCTCGGTTCTAGATGCGGATGCTCCCCCACCGAGGCCAACTGTCTGGAACTGCTCACGTGGCTGCTGTCTGTCCCTGGCGAGCTCTTCCAAGCCCATTCAGCAACTTACTTCCAAACCCAGACTGATTCATAGCCCCGTCTCCTTCACAATAGCAGTGAGATACAAGCAGCCCACAAGAACCTGTTGTTTCAGATGGGACAGTTCGTTCCAGATGGACGTGACACTGCCCTACCCACAAAGAGATTTGCACCGCCGGGCTAAACGCGCAATGGGAACCTTTGGCCGTAATGCAAGTGCAGTCTAGAAGCCTGCGAAGGAAAACCTTGACTTTTGTTTAAAAAACAAAGTTTCCAGACCTTTTCCTTCTAAAGGTTTCCAGACCTTTTCCTTCTAAAGGAAGGAACTTGGATGGTCCCAAAAGAAACCCACCTCTAGGCCCCTTTCAGAGCTGACTCGCAGCGCCCCTCGGGACTGAGCTTCAAGGTCCGGAGGGGAAACGGTCACAGGTCTGCTGGTCAGCTGACAGCTACCGATGATCACATACGGCGGGTCCTTTGGACTCCGCAGCCAGATGTTCCCCTGAGGCCAGCTGTGTCAGCAGGGGACAAGAGAAGAGCTTTATCTTTGCACCTCACTACGAGCAGTCAGAGGACAAGAGATCAGGGCATCCCTAAAGCGTGAACTTGCTTTGTTATCTTTCAAGACACAAGATGAGTGGCAATTTCTACCCCGCGAGAGAAAAAACAACCCCCAAGGCTACGTTTCTGGCGCAGCGAACGCCACATGTTCCTAATGAATAGCGTGCAAGATGTCTCCGAAGCCCTCGGCAAACATTAACCCGTTTATGGAATTAGCTCCCATCTGCAGGCTCTTCTGAATGCATTATAAAGAGCAGCGGGTGACAACACCCGTGTTCAGAGGGCCTCGCACCTTCGATTAACGAATGTCCTTGTGATCGGTCATTTCAAGAGACTGAGCGTTGGCACCGGTTGCAGCAGGCCTCAAGGGTATGCCCCGGGAAAGGCCCAGGGGTTGGAGAAATGCCTTTCTCCATCTTGCAGATGGTCTTGCAGAGTTAGGAACTATTAAAGCCTCCCACCTGCTTTTGCCTGCATGGCTCAGTAACACCCTAGGCACCTGCCATCGATCTGAGCCCGAACATCGAAAGGGCTGTATCCACGTAGCAGCTGCAGCAATGGCCTCTCTGAAACGGGAGGGGGAGGAAAGCAGCGGGGCCAGGCTCCCCACGCCCTGGATGCACCAGAGGTGCATGCCCTCTGCAAGTGCCACATGCGGGAGGAGTTTCCCCCACCTCAGGGGCAAAGAATAGAGGACAGGTCAGGCCAGGCAGGCTCGACTGTCCTCCACACCTCCACCCTAAAACGCTGTCCTGGAGGCAGCATCCTGGGTCATATCCCTGCTCCTCTCGGAAGTACCTGCCTTTTCCTGCTGCCAACTGCATACACAGAGTCCTGCAGGTCAAACAGCATTAACCAGTGCAGCAATTATCCCCCTAGGGTGGAGAGAAATGATGTTATAGAGTCTGCGTTTCCCTCTTGCTGCAAACCCTCCCAGTTCCACCCCTGCCGCCTCTGCCACTGAGTGCCTGCATGCCGCTGGGCAAGTCACTTCAACCAAAAGGTTGACAAACACCCAAAGTAACTCTGCCCCTCATGCACCCTGTGTCCCAAGGGTCTGCTAGAGACACCTGGGACCTGCTACCCCAGGAAGGGAGAGTACCGCATTTGCTTATGGACTACACCCCTTTCCCCACAACCCCAGCTGCTGGGAACTGGAATGCACATTATATGCAAGAAATATGGTAAGAGCAGGCTCTGCCACTCGCTGTCTGAACCTGGAAGTAAAATCTACAGCAAGCTACAGAGAAAAGCAGGATGAACAGGCTCTGCTACTCATTTCCTTGCTGCAAGAAAATGTCTTTTTCTCTTCTTTCTGCCTTTCAAAAAGGTGCGTACTATATTCTGGGGTGTGTCGTATGCAAGAATATATGGTACTTCCCTACATTGGAGAGGGGACAGGAGTCATGTCGTGCATGTAGGAGGCTGAACCGGACAAGCCCCCGTTGCTGTTCCTGTGCAGCCCCCGTGCACGTGCCTGGGGAGCCATTCAGACTCCTCCCTTGACCCTCGCCCCCAAACCTCTGGGGGTAAATACCACTTGGCACAAGAGGCCGCCAATCCTACCACGGCACCATGGAAAGGCCTAAATCAAGACATCATTTTATCTAGCCGGAGGTGGGCTTGGGCATGAGGCATCCTGACAGCTCATTACCTGGAAAAACACAAATCTACTCTTGCTCATCAGTGTCAAGCTGCAAAAACTAAGCCATGATTCACCCAGCTCCGCACACGGCCCCCTTTCCAACAAGAATAACCAACGGGGCAAACACGGCCAAGGAAAGCATCCAATTTGTCAAATGTCAGTGGCTTCACCCACCCAGATCACCTCTGGCCCCATGAGCCAGGGCTGCGCATCCCTGGCATTCATGCACCTGGCTTCAATTTGCCCAAGAGATCCTCACTGCCGCTCTCCCATCCCGAGCTGCGAGCTCCCAGCCCAACAGCGTGTCTGCAGATGACTTAAATAAAGGATGATTAGCTTTCATATATTAGAGACGATCTGAAGCTACCTGCATATATATACATCTTGTTTTCCTGAGAGCACCAATTTATATAGGAAGACAGGGCTGTTAAAATAATAAGGGGGAAAACTGAACCTAACCAATGCACTGAACACGGCAGAGTTTAGTAAATTTTATCTTCGGAAAGATTTCCGGCCACGAGGGTTTCGTCCCCCGTCTCTCTACGACTGACAATCAGCGTGCGCTGTCTGCAGTAATTGCACACAAATTCATCTACAACTGCTTAAGAGACTCCAGATACACGATAAAGAGTGAATGTAGAAGAGGAGCAAGACAGCTCTGTACCTTTTTTTTTTTTAAGAAGTAAAAACTACTGTGGGTTTCATTACTGCACTGTGCTGTTTTGCTTTCCATGTCTTGGGCGCATTCGGGGGGAAATTTTTATTTTATTTTATTTTATTTTAGGATTTTATGTTTCACTGCTTTGGCAGTGTTTAGTACATTATAAAACGTATGTGCTGCACTTGGGAAGCTGTCAAAGTGCTTTAATAAGGAAAAGCCTCCCTGGCTGGCTGCCGGGGATTTACCCCAGGAGGGGAAACTGAGGCAGGGAAAAGAAGGACTCATGCAGGGCAGCAGTGTGTACCCACGGGATTAGCAGCAACCCTCCTAGCAGTGAGTCAGTAAACGAGCTGAGCAGAGAGCCGAGGATTTCTAATTCATAGCTGACTGCCTTACACAGAGGACACTGCCCGGTTAATGAGATTAAGCTAAGCAGACAGCAGTTTGGAACATTTGCAAATCTGCTGGGGAAAGTTTGATACAAATTTTATATCATTTTGTTTTTCCATTTCAACAGCTCGCTCCTTGCTCTGCAGTGAATGCTGATACCTCCACCCTGCTCCCCTTCTCTTTTTCAGTGACCACTTTCTTTCTACATAATGGGCTTAAGCAAAAACAATTGCTCCCACCTGATATTTAGGCTGCATCTGCTTCTTTTCCGGGCCCGAGGAAAGGCATTTTGTCCCTGAAAGCTTACCTAACATTTCTCCCAACTATACAGTCGGGCCAAGAAGAGAGATTATCCAGCAAAGCCTGCTTCTCCGGGAAATTTAAAGCAAGCAACCATTTGCAATGAGTATCACCCTCTGCTTTCCCAGCTAATGTGGATGAAACACACTTCATCCAGAATGAGCCAAAGGTGCCAGATGCTCTTCGCAGGCCTTAAGGGCATCAGAGCAAGGAGGTTTATGGCTATGGTGCTTATCTGGCACTTGCACCTGTTTTATAGCCATGCTGTAGTGTTATTTTATTTAAGTCCCCAAATCCCTGTTTCAATGAGTTCAACAACCCTGCTCCAATGTTCAGAGGAAAAGACAACCCCGTCTAATTCAACGCCTCCCTCCCGATATTTCAAAATGAAACATTTCTGCAAAAACAAGGCAGCCTTGGTGACTGCAGGTTTGTGGGAGAAAAGCTATTCCAGATCCATCTCAAAGTGACTAATAGGGTCACATGTCTCCATCACTTAGCTTCCTTTGTGCTTTCGCCATCGAGGAGGATGGCTGAAGACCTTGAGATTAGCTCCCTTTTTGTCCTGGCCTGCTCACAGCACTGTATAAGCAAGATCCAACAGGGCTTTCTACTTTTTCCTCCCCCCCCCCCACTTCATTTTCCCCCTCCTTTAGGGAAAAGCAACAGCAGAAGCAGAGTATAAGATTGCCCAGATAAAGGCACCCGCTGGAAAAGGTCCCAAGAGTTTCCTTCGTGGTGCTCTCACTCCCGATCAGACAGGGAGCCCCGGTCCTTATCCATGTTTTATGCCACGGTGGGTGAACAGGCGGCAGCAAAATGCACATAAGAGCCAAACCTTCAGCAAGGTTTCCCCTGGGCAGGGATGGGGTCAGGGCAACCATCACAGCCACGCACAAGCCATGGACCTAAGAACCTCGAGTATTTCCACTGTTTCAAACAACAAATCTAGTCCAACTTCAGCCTGGAAACCTCAGCTATTGCATGTGTGATTTCACAGGACCCTTGGAGCCCAGCTCCTGAGCTTGTTATGAATTTATTGCCTGGAAAAAATATTACCTTCAAATGTTTGAGCATCTTGCTTCAAAATCTCCCCAGGCCAATTAAAGCTATGCACGCTGCTGATGGCTGCACTGAGGTTTACAATGCTGAACAGCAGATGCTTTGCCAATGAATCCTCTGCACCTGGAAAGAGCTGCAATTACCTGACCTGTCCCTAGTATCTTCTACTTAAGGACCCTGAAGCACTTAATAGATAGGACGTAACCCATAGGAGGAGGCCGTGATGCCCATTGCGCAGATGGAAACAGAGTCCAACACCTGATAGCAAAGCAAGGACAGAGCTGGGAAGGAAAACTGTCTCAATTGCGTGCTCAGCGCTTTCCCTGCCCGATCACGGCTCTGCAAGGGAACATCCCTGCCTCCGCTCCATCGCTATGGCAACTTTTGGGTACCTTATGAACACGTGTCTCTCCCACCGCCCCATCCGTGCCACCCACGTGCAGGAATCGTGCGCACGGGACGCAGCGTGGAACGGAGACTCGAATCACGCCCCACGTGCCATTCGCACCCACGTGCAGGTATTTCAAGCCAACAAGGCAGGGCCCCACATGCTCGTGTTCTCGTTTAGCCGGAGAAGAGGAGAGCACGCTTTTAAAACAGCGGCTCGAATCTGATCGGCTGCCCCCTTGGGAACAGAGACCTGCTGCCCCTCACTGCGCATGGCGCCCTGCACAAGGGAACTTGTGAACTTCAGGCACGACAAACCATCAAGGTACGTGGGATGAGTTTAGTGCCCTGCCATCCTGTCCCCTATACTGCATCTCAGTCACAATGCCGTCACGTCTGCCAGCTTAACAGAAGACCAAGACGGTCGTCAAAGCCCAGCCTGCTGCTGCGTGTGCAGGAAGCGTATGGGCAATGCCGCATAAACCAGCGGACGGCATATGCCTGCCTGCCCTGCTCTGCCGGTCCCCTCCGCATGCAGAGGATTAAAATTCATCCCAATATTTGCAGAGACAAAAGAGGAAGCCGTGAGATCCTCCCCACCAGCTGTGCTCCATGCCTTGCCCTTAGCAAGACCAATGACCCGCAGGATTCAGAAATGGCTCGGCGTCATCTAGCAAAGGGAGCTGCATGCTCCGAGATGCTGCGGCTGCTGGTGCCACTCAACACGCTTCCAAGGGCCTGGGCACGGGGCCTTGAGGAAACACGAGGAGGAGCATTTTGGCAAGCAATGAGTATTGGCACAGAAGTGGAACAAGAGATAACAGCACATAGCGCTGAATTGCAAAGCAGCCCCGGCTCTGCCTCCGTGCACCTCCGATGCGGTGGGATGCGGAGAATGTGAAATGAGTCGCTGGAGTCGGAGGTTGCGGATCTGCCTCCTCTTCGGTTCTGCTGGGGGTTCTCCCTCGCCCACTCTGCTGTTGTTGCAAGATAGTTTTGAGCGCTGTAAAACCTTTTGATACTGAAGCCGCTTGGCAAAGCATTTACGTTGGACTTACCTACATACAGTATGCAACTCCTTCAAAAAAACAAAAAAACAAACCCAAAACAACAGCATTAAAAAGGAACAATGGCAAGTTAAAAAGGCAGCTTACCATGAAGTGTCCTTGCATAGCTAACAGTATGGGGTGCATCTACCCCTGAATATTTATGCTGCATTGGGGCCCGCGCTCGCTAACACGATCGGATTCTGCCGGGGATGCTACAGTACGTTTGCCCCCAAAAGCAGGAACAAGTGCCTACATTACTAGATTTTACAACCATGTCAACTAGGCACAACTAAAAAAAATCGTGTCCAGGCCTGGCCTCTGGGATAAGCCTGAGGTCCACCATCTCTGCAGCCCAATGATGATTTTCCACTGGCTGGTGTCCGCTCCCGGCTCCCAGGCAGAAGTGCAAAACCCAACGTTATTGGGAAAGCACAGGCTGCCACGGGTCTAATTCCAACCAAAATGGCTTCCACTGAACTATTTTTTAAAAATTATTGTAAAAAAATCCCTAACCAAAGTCTTATTTAAAAGAACAGCACCCTGCACTCCCGTATGTGAAGCCGGGACTGTTCTGAACGCTGATTTTTCTCTGACCAGGCTGGCTTCTCACAGCCACCCCCGAGCCCGCAAGCGCCTCGTCTTTCTGGATGGCTGGTTGTGTTGTGCGACTGGCCCAGGAGGGACGCACAGCATCTGCCCTGCTCCATTCACTAACCCCCAACTTCCCTTCCAGGCCTGGAGCGGTCGTTCAATCTGTCTGGGAAGTATAAGACGCGCACATGTGGCACCTGGTGCTAATCCTGCATGCCTCGAGGCAGCCCTTTGCACTAATGTGCCCCACGTGCTCCTTTCCTCCTGCCACAAAAGGCTGCTTCTTCCCCTCTCCTTTGTCAGCAATTTTAGGGGGAGCTCGGACTGACGGCACAGGGGTGACCCCCCAAGGCTGCAAATCTTGCATTTATTCATTAGCTGGGGATTCAGAAGAAGGACCACAAGCTTCCTGACCGAGGACCTTACCGGTGTTGGCCATGGGCCGTAGAAACTGCATACAGGAAGGACAGATGCATAATGGCTCCGTGTCTCCCCACCACCTACCATAATGCAGTCCCAGCCCATAATTAGGCATTACTGAAATACAGCAGCAAGCCCAAATACTTGCTTGAACTTTTATTTGAGCCTAACTTGCATAAAAGGAACTTTTCCACCCAGGGGAAACGATAACATCTTCTTTATCCTCCCGTGCATTATGAATTTTCATTTCTACTGGGGAGAAATGTTACAATCTGTGCTTTCTCCTTTGCCTGAGAAAGGGCGTGTGAGCCCAAAAGCTTGCAAATAAGGACATTTTTTTGCAATTATTTAGTTGGTCTAATAAAAGAGAGCACCTCTGCCAAAAGTTCTCTATAGTTTGCACTTGCCGTATATTTTACAAGGTCCCTTGTGCCGCCGGAAGCTCCTTTGTGAGGCAGGTTGGATAAATCTCCCTCTTTTACAGGGGACAGGGCTGAAGCAAAGAGTCAAAGTGACTTGTCTCAGGCCACAGTCCGTGTCAATGCCGGCTTAGCACTAGGGAGTTCCTCGCACACCCGTCCCCGTACAGACCATTGAGCCACGGCCCGCAGGAAGCTAAACCTCCCGTCCCAGCCCAATCAGGAGGGAGCCAGGCTGTGCCAGCTCTGGATGGCATCAGAAGGGGTCAGGCATCTCCAAGGCATGAGTTCAAGCTTTGCCAAGGGTTGACCCTACTGAGTACCACTACCCATCCCTCCTATCTGCAATCACAGGCAGCTGGGCTGGATGCTGGCCGTAGCAATCCTCGCTCAGCCAATGGCTACAGACGCTGGAATAACTTAACCATGTTAGACCAGGTGGCCCCTTGGCTCAGGGTGACCTTCCACCTTTTAAAAAGTACAATATAAACCCTAGGAACCGAGGTCAGACAGTCGTCCAGCTTGGTACACCCATGCCTTCATGGTGAAAGTCTCTCCCCCATTAGCTATCTCCTGAGCTTGTTTTTAAATCCTTAAAAAACCCAAACAACCCCCAAACAACCCCCCCCTCCTCTTTCGAGGAGCTCATCTAAAAATGCCTCGTCCTCCTTCCCCTCTACCTTTCTTTCCTCAATTAAAAAAGCTCCAGAAATGCTACTTATAAGATCACTCACAATGCTCGTTGCTGGAGGGCGGGTGCCTGTTCCTTGGGACATGTCATCATCAGGGATCCTGGTTTTCTCCGATTTAAAAAAGTCCCCAATTTTCAGATTAAAAAAAAAGTAACCCCAAACTCACATTTTTCTGTGATTAAAATGAAACATCCCCATCCCCGAGCAGCGTTTCATTTTAATTATGGAAAAATGTGGATTGGGGGTTCCTTTTTTTAATCCAAAAACTGGGGATTTTTTTTTAAAATCAGAGAAGTCAGGATCCTTGGACTCATCATACACCCCGCAGCCAACTCTCTTGGCATTCTCCATGGTGCTGAAAGAGCAGGGTCTCACCTCCGTGAAACAAGTTTCCCTCCTACCATGGACATGGCCTCAGACCAATTTCAAAATGCAAGGCAAGGCAGAAGCTATTCATTAATTGATAGCTTCTAGTAACTAGGGTTTTTCCAGCCAGAGAGGCCCAAGCTGGTTACTTGGTAGCCTGGGTGCCAGTCTTTCTGCCTATAAAACCCACCCTGTGTCACAGGGTGTGCCAACTTGCAAGGCTTGTAAACTCTTTAGAGCAGGACCTACCCCTTAGCAATGTGCCCATCACCAGCTGCTTGCCATACTTCAGCCGTAATTCCTAAACAGGAATAATCGCCTCATCAGAGCATGCAAGGAGGTGATCCCGGGAGCCGGGGGGGGCAGGCTGCACCGTGCACGCACAGATAACTTTGAGTGGCGGGGATGAAATCATGACGCTGAGACCCAAGCTAAGTCTCTGGCTGAGCATGGGCAAGTCATTTCTCTCCCTTGTGCTTAAATCCCTTCCCTTCTCTGGGCCTCAGTTTCCCTATCCGCACCCTGAGGACAATGTTTCCACTTCCTTTGAAAAGTACCCCAAGATCTATCAATGAGAAAGGGCTGGATTACCACTCTCAGCATCCTCCAGGCTTGCAATTGTACCAGCCTGAAGGTGAAGCTGCAGGAGATTAGAAAGAATTAAAGGAAACGCATCTACCCCCGCAGCTGCCCAGGCTCACATGGAAATCTTGGCAAATAGTTCCCCCCTTCCTTGTTTTCTTTTGCCATTTTGTACAGCTAAATCTGCCAGCTTTAGCATTATGTTCCTGCTGCACTCTTCCCTTTAAGCCTGCGGACAAACACCGAGCAATCAAGCTCGTAAGCTCTTACGGAGAGTGCGTGCTCCAAATGAAACACCAGCCCCGCTGATTTAAAGGGCAATTACGGTGCAAACATGGCTTTTATCAGCACGATCAATATTGGTACCTGGAAAAGCTTCCTAGTGGGAGGAAATAAAACATTGATTTCAGCGAAAAGGCATACTCCAGCATCCTGTGCCATATACCGCATTGTAAAGCCCCCCCAAAGAGGCTTGGACATAAAGCAGTCCTTTCTCAAGACCCAAAGAGCCAAATTAAAATGCATTGAAGCTGAAACGAGATGGGAAAAAGAGAGTGGCACCAGAAACCGCAGGAAAGCTCCCATTAGAAGAAGAAAGGCTTGAGGTTTTGTTAGTTTTTAAAGCTAGTGCCCAGGGCCTCCAACGCTCGCAGCAATTTTTTCCCCTAGAAAACAGTTTCGTCAGAGAAGCCTCTTATGCAAACCACAGCTTCCCTCCTGCCACGTGACCGAGGCAGGGGTATAATTTGAATGCATTAAATGGTTTGCACAGATTTGGAGCAGAGCACCCGAAGAGAGCCGTGAGCTCGGGGACCCCGGCGGTGCAATCCCGCCTCTCCAACACCAATGAACCGCTGGGCCTGGAGCACGTCACAAAGTCATCGAGGCTCCGACTTGCTCAGGGATGAGCTTAATTTGCCCCTACCAGCTGCAGGATGTGCTTTAAATGGTCCCTTTAATGCAAGGACTGATCCTCACTCCCTCGTTGAGGAAATAAAGCCCATCTTTGGGGGGGGTGGAAAAATAAAGCCCTTCGCTTGTATTACCTCTGCCCAGAAATTCCTCCTGAATTAATATTCCTGTTGCTCCGGAGCCTGAGGAACCTGGCTCTCACTTCTCTGTTGCGAAGCATCCTCAGGGTAAGGAGGGATGATTCACAGCCCCATTCGAATGAAAAACCAGGCACGGAAAAGAAATGAATGATTGTGCTTAATGAACGGAGCCCAAATGCCCACGCTGGGGGCAGAAGTGTTGATTGTGTTAGTTTATCAAGCTGCGTAGAAATGGAACCAAAGATTTAGGAGGGCTTTTTTAACGCAACCAAATATATTGCTTGCTCCCTGCTTCTTGATCAGGCTTCTCCTTCAGTCGGTCGTCTCATTTTGCTCCTTGCAAAGAGTAAAACATGACTTTCAGGGAAAAAGGCAGGCCGCGATTTTCGCGCGGTGCCTTTAGAAGGGGTCTTTGCTGTCGAAGTGCCTTGCAGATGGACCAAGTCAGGAATACGATTAGCAGGTCCCTGCTGCACGGAGGAGCTAGCGGTGACAATACAACGGTCTTCTCCAGTGACTCCGTCACAGGCCAGACTGGCATCCATCTGCATACATCCACGTGCACAGAGGTCCACGCTCTCATGCACACGTGGACCGATTCCTACATAACGGTATCACAAGCCACCACTTCCATGCATGCCGCAATTGCCTGCGACAAGCTAGCACACTTTCCACGTTTGCTCATCTGCGCAAAGGAGCCGTCACAAGCCATGACCAACCTTTCCACCCATCTCCACTTGGCTGCTAAAATGCTTCCAAGCTACAAAGATCATTGCCAAGTGGCCTCGACACAGAAAGCCAAGACCTGTCCCAATACCAACCCTCAGAAAGTGGCCTCCGCCGAGAGATTGAGGTAGAGAAAACAAACTTTCCACTGGATTTCCGTAAAGATGGAACAAGACAGAGCATTTGCATCCCTACAAACGAGCTGCACGTGAAGCCAGGAAATTGGAAAACATCACAAAAGGTCTAGCAAGGCTCGATTTGGGAAACGACGTGGCCGATTAAGAGGCGCAGCAAGCCTCTCAGTGCCTTCCCCACTTGACAGCAAACCTGGACGCGCAGTGTGGGTCCCAACCCGCATATCACTCAGCTGAGTTTAATTAGCAGCCCAGGCTAATGAATCATGTCTAAATCGAACTGGCACGGAGCAGAGCAGCCACGCTCCGAGGGAGCCTCACTCATCTCTCCCTGGCAAGGAGTCTGCAGGCAGATGGAGTCTCTCCTGTTGCTCACATGGACTGTGGGGGCTGGGGAGTGCAGGGTGGGGGCGAGGAAAAACAAAACAATACCCCCCAAAAATCAGTCCAAGCTGGGGCTGCCTTTGCTTCACTCTGCTGTGAAATGTTAGTGGCCAAGAGCACAGGGCAGGGGAAAGAGGTTTGCTAAGTCACTGCGTTGGCTTCATGCCGAGGAGTCCTGCAGGGTTCACGGTCTCGCCTCAGTCCTTTCGACGTGCCGACAGCCGGGGCTGCACAGATGGAGGCGACGCGCAACTAAATCCTAAAACAAACTGAAGGAGATCTAAAGCAATGTCATCGTGCGGCTAAAGCCAGGGCATTCTCGGTTGCAACAGAGAGAAAAAGGCGCTACGTAGAAAACCCTCCGAGCTTTTCCGCTTCCCGGGTGGCAGCACCGAGACCTCCCAAGCGTGGGGTGCACATGGGAGGTGGTGTCTAGCAGGGCGTACCTCATCCTGCACTGCCTATTCAAAGCTTACTAAATCCTAAAATGTTGTATGAAAGAGAGAGAGAAGAGAAGAGAGAAGTTCACTTTGGTGTTAGCCGTCACATTGCATCCCAGGGAAAGGTGAAATTCATGCCTTTTTGCTATGAAACCCAGTGTGTACACACACATCACGTTACTGTTCACAAAAGGCCCGGTGCAAACATACTGCTGTTCTGCGTGAGCACCTGTAACCGAGGCGGAGTTCAGCAAACGGGAAAGATCCTTGCTGAGCTGAGACCCCCGCACCTCCCCGGGGTGCATTTCATCCTGAAGAGCTGCAGATGAAGCCGCGAAGAGGAGGACGTGCTAGCGGAAAGGCATGAAAAGCAGTTCTTGCGTGGAACAGCACGACGCGATATTAAAAGATGCCAAGAGCAGATTTCACAAGCACGGATGTAATATAGAAAGACAGGAAGGCATGGAGTTGCTTATTGGTTTGTTTATTTGATAGCTACACAGCACCTTTCCCGGGCCAAGCGGCCTTCAAGGAAATGAGTTTAGATAGACGCAGCAGAGTGAAGACCACGGGCAAATAAAGCACCTGTCCGTGCTCAGCAATAGCAGAGGCAAAGCTTTGGACGTGGCTGTACTGAAAATGCCAATGAAGCACAAAGCCACCAGATTTGTCCCTGCCTCGTTTCGAAGAGAGTCGTTCCTCAAAGGTCCAGCGTGGCTAACAATGCAGCACCTCCTGTTCCCGGCCAAATGCCTCGCCCTCAGAGACAAATGCTTTAAAAACCTGGCACCATCCCAGGGGAAACTTCGAAACGCCATTAGCTCTGAAGTCATTGTGGCACCGGGCCATGGCTTTTGCTCCCTCACTGCCTATCCAAATAAATCAAACAGCCTGTGTGGAAGCAGGGTCTGGAGGGGAGCGTAATGCAGAGTGGAGGATGCTATCCAAACTAAGCAAAGATGCTATCCGCAAAAATCACTTTGCAGTGAGCGGAGAAGGGCAATGCCGATGGTGCAGAAGGCGCAGAACCATCTCCGAGTAGGACGCAGCTTTAAACTTTACCTAAAGATCCCACTACACGGACCAGAGATCTCTTAACAGCACAAATCCGCAGCAAGTGCATTCATCCAGATTTACACAGGTGCAACTAAGCTGAATTTCCCCTAGTGTAAACAGCACCTAGGAACTCAAACAGATCATCGACTGAATAAGAGAGGGAGAAGAGCTCTCTAAGCCCAAGAACAACACTGGCACAAGAACAAACTGTTATAAGAGCTATAAAACCCCATGGATAAATGCAGACTGGAAATCCCGAGGAGGCGTCTAACCATCAAAGGAACAGCATTCAAGGTGCGGGCAAAGACGAGCAGTGCCGCTTGATCACATTATGAAAGGGATTATGGGATTTGGGTGCCCGTGAAGGCAGAGGACTGGAATCGAGTAGCCAGCCAAGCTCTGCAAGTCCCTTGTCCCCATGTCATTTTTTTTCCTGACATAGAAATTATCAGGTAGAAATGATTTTTTTAAAATAGCCAATCCACCTGGACGGATTTAAAACGCCTCTGGTAACCAGTTCCTAGTCAATGCCTAAATAACCAGAGGCACTCCTCTTTGAGGCTGGCTATTAAAACCCAAAGTGAATCAAAGTGTGCTTTAAGTGCCTGTTTTGCAAGCTCAGTAAAATACCCAAGGTGGTGTGAACATGTCAACATCGTTATGAATAGGACACAGCTAGTTAAAAAAGAAAACCCAACAAAAAGACCTGGTAAACGGTACGTTTTGCAGAAGCAGCCTGTGCATTATGCATGGAAAAGCCAGTTAATATTTCAAATGAATATGCCAGGTCCCTGTTGAAAATGAATACAGTGAATCAAATGAGTTTTCATTGCAGAAAAAAGGTAATTCTAATCATTTCCCCCCACACACGCTATCATCTCGCATTCATGTAAAGCAAGGAACGAGGGAAGAACTTCCATGGAGAGCTTTTGCAAGCCTCTAATCAAACCATTTCAGGCACGAGTCATTTTCTTCCAGGAACTCTCTTCCAATTCCCCAAGAGACGGACTGACATTAAAACAAAAGCAGCCAAGACACTGGGACTGGAACAGAGATGGGAACCGCGGTCACTAAACACCCGGTGGGTGCCTGGCCCTGCCTTGCTGTGCTCCTGGAGGCATCGCCCATCTCAGTGCAACCCAAGGCCCGGTGAGACAGACAGCAAAGGAGCGCATGCTGATGGGAAGACCAGCTAGACGGAAAACAAAAAATTGAGAGAAACAAAGAAAAAGTAACCCAAGAAAGATGGCAACACACGAGGCCAATGGAGGGAACAGGGGTGACGGTGCGTTTGAAGGGTAAGTGCTAGACTAGGGAGCGGGGCGGACAGGGTACAGACTCCACCGCAAAGGGAAGCCTGCATTTCATGCAAGATTTGTCATGGACCCTCGAGGTCCTCTCCCCAGAGATCAGCTGGGGCAATGATAAAGAGGAAGGGGATGGGGAAGATGGAGATGCTGGGCCAGCAGCTGATCTGCATAAAACGCCAGGGCACCATTTCTCAGCTGCACCTGCTGGGACCAGAGCTGATGCTCCCGATCTCAGTGCTCAGGGGATTCGACATACCGGATGTCCACTGACTGGCTGCCTTGCGGTAGCAGACTAGTCCTGCAACAGGACCGCAGGGTGCCAGGCCCTGTACAAACACAGGAGAGAGAGACGGCACCTGTCCCCAGAGCTGCTCCATCTCCACACTCCCCCTCCCCGGGGCAGACTCCACTAGCCCGCAGCACCCAGAAGTGGAAAGCAAGCAAAACTGGGACCCGCTGGCAACCACGTGGTGATCAGCCCTGCAAAGCACGGTGCTGCCCTAAGGGCTCTGGCTTCCTGCAAAACCCAACCTGGCAGGTGCTCGAAGGAAGACGTCTCTGCCTGCAGCTGCACAAATCACGGCCAGGCTTTCCAGTGGAGCTCACGGTATGGCTCGATGCCTCCCAAACGAGACCGCTACCCTCATCATTCACACCCTGGTCCGGGGAGAAGCCAAAGAGCAGCTGCCAAGTGCTAGCCACACTGGCTTGAGAAAATGAAGAGCGAAGGGACAGGCAAAGCTGACAGTCACAAAGGGGGTCTTCCAGCCGTGCTTTTAATGGCAGGCATCCTCAACTCGCTGTTATCGTGGCTCCTGATCAAACCCTCTGCCACCTTTATGCATCTCTGCTGAACTGGTTTCTTCCCATCATCGGCTTGGCCCATGCTAAGGCGGACGACAGGATACACCTACCCAGAGCATCACGTGGAGATCCCCGTGTTGGGTCTGAGCAAGCTTGGGTTTCTATACAGCACAGTCCAGCTGATGCTCGCGTAGGTCCCGAGACCAGCACAGAGACATGGCAGCGCACTGCTCTGGCTGCTCGGTTTATCCAGCTCTGCCTTCCTCCTCCACCTGCCAACGCTGCTTCCATCTCCAGAGCCAGCTCGGGCTGTGTAGACATACCTGTGTGTCCACACCAGATGTAGACAGAGGTTTAACTTTACTACAGGTGTCCATCCCTGCTGGGCTAGGAGTACACAATACCAGGCCTGGCACACAACCTATTCACACCGACATAAGCCACCCTTACACCAGTATGGACAAGGAGCAGACACACTGTACAGACCAATGCCGGCATCATCTACTATAATACCAAGTAGATTTATCCCAGGAAAAACTTTAAGGTGCCGTGTATCTGATCCTAATGCAGGGTAGCTGTTAATTCAAGGAGATCAGCTTGTCCCACCACCTGGAAGGCCCTATACCACCTCCTGGAGCAGCTAACAGGTCATTCTGCCCCTTCCAGATCCCCAAATCTCTCACACAGGAATACAAAACTGATTTAAATGCCCCAGTGTTAATGAGGCCCCGCAGCAGTGACACTTCTTTATGCCACAGTTCACATTAGCAGCCTCAGCTTTATTAACACTGTTGATGATGCCCTGGCACCACACAGGTAAAGCTGCATATGGCACACTGCAGAATAGGACCAGAAACAGAGGATGCATCTACAGAGCCACAGAAGGGGGGGACCAGATGCAGCCGGGAGGATGTTACAACGAGAAGTCGTGCCTTCTGCTTCAACATCACGAGGAGGAGCAGAGAAAGCATCTGGCGGGTTTGTTTTTGCAGGGTCACCCCGACAGCTGACCATTTTAAAGCCTGGAGATCTCTGGGACGGGTTCAGCTGGCCTTTGCACAGATGCAGAGGCAGATCAGACCTGCTCAGTTTACTGTCCAAGTCTAATGCATTCATCACCTTTAGCAAGGATTTGTTTAGCTGGAGATAATGCAATTAATCACAGCAATTTTCCTTTCGGGAGGAAATCAGGACTCCAGTCGGAAGGACACGAGGTCACGCCGAAGTGCTGCTAGAAAAGAACGGAGAGGAGAGAGCCCACTCGAGAGGACCATTGTATAAGGAGGCTGCATTTTATCCTAGCCTCCAAGAATGGATGAAGTCCATTAACCCACTACAGGTGCACTGCTCCCGAGAACCAGAACGGCTCTGAAATGCTAGGATACTGCCAAGTGCTTCAGAAAATTAAAAATGTAGAAATAGGGCTGCCCGACCAGCTCCACTGATTCAAGGGGAAAAAAAGCTCCCTTCTGAAGCCCTGCGTCTGCTGCACCTTGGCTTGCTTCTCCGGAGGCAAATGCAGGAGGATTTCAGACATGATGGGGGAAGGGGGTGAATTTCCAGCTGACAACAACCCAGCCGGATAACATAACAGAGATGTCGGCTCCCTGCAAATTATAGCTCTGCAGCTGCTTAGGGCATAAATATGCATCCCAGAATTCAGCTCACGTCCTCTCCAAATTGGTCTCTAGAGGGGCTGTTTCCCTTTATCTCTGACCTCTGTTATTGCACTGGTTCCTTTCCCTCCCCTTTCTTTTCCTCTCTTTCATCGGGATGCTACTTGCAGGTTCTTTAATGGCGTGCTGCTACGAGGCACCTGCAAGGTAAGGCTCCTTTTCTGCGCCGTCTATTGTACCGCTCTTTTGTTCAAAGCGGGGAGCAAGAAGACCCAGACTGCACCCGCCAAACAAAGGAAGACACTTAGATAGAGGCGAGCAAGCAGCTCCACTTCCTGCAAGAAGGGAGGATCAAGCAAGATCCCCAAAAACACCATGTCGAGGTGACGGTCCCCTATATCACAGCACAGGATCCCGAGCTCTAATCCCGGCCCTGCCACTTAGCTGCTATCAGACCCTGGGCAAGTCACTTCACCGCTCTGTGCCACAGCTCCTCTGATTGGGAAATGCCTTGAAATCCCCAGAGGAAAAGGCACTGCGTGGTTTGGCAGTGGTTATTTTTGCTATTTTAATTTAAAAAAAGGAAATGCACACAAATTATAGGCAGCACAATTTGCTCCTGCAGCCCTCAAGGCCTGCGCTTCATTAATACCGTTTAATGAAACTGCCTCTCCAACGCACTATGCCGGCACGCTGGGATATTCCCCAATTACTGTCCCCACGTGAATCTCGTTATTTGGGGTCTAAGCAGGAACGTCACCGTGGATGCTTCCCAACTCAACTTCGAGAAGAATAAACGGAGCAATTAATATTAATTCTCGCTCCCCTTACGGTCACTGACTCAATAGTCGCGCGTGCCTCGCGAGGAGAGCAGCCCGCCGTGCAGGTTGGGCCTGGGGGCCACGTTGCCTGGGGAGGGGGAATGAAGGGAACCACTTTCCCCGGCTGGTCCCGCAGGACTCGCCGTGTTGCATTTCAGGCCACCCGAGGGCTGAGAACAAGGAATCATCGTCCTGGTGCATCCCGCTGGCAGCTGCATCACGTTTCCAGGTCGTGACTTAGCTGCTTGTCCACTGTCCTAGCTTGGTGAGGTCCTAGAGGAGTCGTCTGTGACGACGCGGGTATGGGAAGGGGGCTCCAACTCTAGCAGCCAGTTCAGCCTGCATCAGCAGCTCTGAATTCATCAAGTCGAGGACGCAGCCCGGGCCGTGCCGATCCACACTCCCCGGAGCTGACGGCTGCCTTTGGAGGCGGCAGAAGACCTGAAGCTCCAAGTGCTGACATTGCTTTTGATGCCTGACATTTCGGGAACCTCGGGCACTTTGGCGGAAGGACCCTTTGGCTAGGCACTGCCAGAAAACATTTCATTTAACACTGGGAACAGTCTAATCTCCAAGATTGCAGCAGGGATAATTAAAGAGAGGGGAGAAGGGCCTGGCTTGAGATGTCTCATGCTCCTACCTCCTCTCACGGCCTCAATTAGAACAACATGAATCGTTCAGCACTGGAAAGCTGCAGGGAACTTGTTAAATATATAGTTTCTATAACTGTGATTCACAGCTCTGGGTTTCAGACGCAATTACCTACAAGCCCTCGTGGAAACCCAAGTCAGACCAAAGCTGTCATGGATTTAAAGGAACCAACATCCAGTCTCCACACATGTGGATATCCAGAAAATGCAGAGTCAATGCAAGGGATGCTCCCCAGGCCCAATGTCAAGAAGCTTGGCCGGCATTGCAGAGACCCCCAAATTGAAGGGCATTTCCTGGGTGGATTTACAAATCAATGGGGCATATCCTATATGTCCTTATCCAACACCGCAGGCTGAAGGGACTTGAGTGCCTAACATGAATAATCAGTATAGTCTGCCTCGCTGTTCCCAGGGCCAGCAAAATATAGGAGACGCCGTACCCAAGCACTGCCTTGGATCTTCGTATACGAGAAAAAAGGTCAGGAAAGCAAGGCAGGATCATACCTGAACAGCGTCTGCAATTGGAAGATATCCTAGCAGTTTTATTGTGGTCTAAAAGTACTCACTGCAACCATCTGGGATGTCATAAAATTTTATAACCGGCATTAAAACCTAAAGGAGTCTGACAGCTCAGGAAAAAAATAATCAAGTTGCTTTGAAGGCAAAAACCAAGATGAAGGAAAGCTTGTTCCAAAAAGCAGAGATGCTGGAAAGAAAAAAAAATGACCATAGATGAATTGGGCCAGTGGGAAAAGCTGGAGACAGGCGGTTTCAGGACCAGCATAATGGGGCACTGGGGTGAACGTAGTCAGAGGCTGGGAGTTTGCAAAATGTGATCTCTGAAGCCATCGGGCCCTGGCCCCTGCTCTGAATAGGAAGCAAGGAGACCTGGGCTGAATCCAAATGCCCGAGAGAGACCAAAGGGAAAATTAAAATCAAACAAAACATTGTGAACTCAAGTTCATTATTCAATGTTCACCAGGAACACAGGCATCGATACTGCCCAGGATGCTCCGATGGCTACTTTATGCTCTCATGATTTCAGACCGGGACGGGGACCTCCCTGCTGGGTACCGGGAACAGAAAGCTGTCTCCAGCAACCAACTCTAAGAGAGGGTTCACGTACCAAGTATCAGGCTAATAAACCAAGGCCAGGATTTTCCCCAGACTCCTCTGTTGCATGGTCTGAAGCAGCAAGCCTGGCCAGTGGAGATTACAGCAGCCAACGAGCAGCAGAAAGGGGAGCTGAACCGGCTCAGGGATGACTCAATGGGTTTCAGTGTATACTTGCCAGGACCTGTCCCTGCTCCTGGCCAAAGAAGAATCGCTATGAGTGAAATGCAGAGGGCTCAAGCAAGATGGAAGTGATGCGAAGTCACTGGGCGAGCAATGAATTGCACCCTTTTGGGGAGAGCATTGCATGCCTGCAAAGGCAGATGAAATGCAAATGTGGGCAGTTGCTACATGCCTGGGGGTAAGGCGGGGGCAATTACAGCAGGCCCAGATGGAGATGGCCTGGACAGTAATAGTTGGCTGGCAGTTATGAACGCGGTGCACATAGCTCCCAGCACACATGCAGTCCCCCAGTCTAGACAGACACGCATCATTGCAGTTTGCTTTGAATGTGTCTGCTTAACACGCTGCATAGATGGAAAGAAGGAGGCACATTTTAAAAGCAGCCATAAAGTCTCCTGGAACTGCTCTGACATAGAGACACCGCTCTGCTCCCAGACGTGGCTGCTTTTAAAGCCGGTTTGCAGAGTTGCTTCAGCTAACACCCAGGAGTGGAGGCAAAGGGCAGTGACAGCTGGAGGAGGAAGGTGATATGCAACGCATCAGGTAGGGAGGAAAGAAACCCGGTCCTCACCATTTCTATGGGGTTTCCTAGTGGTCAGTCCAGAACGCCCCTCACTCATCCAGCCATTTGCAGCCAGAGAGAACAGCATGGAAACCCAGGGCCATGAAAGGAGCCAAGACAACACAAGAAGGGAAATAAAACAAATGTCCAAAAGCTGCCTAAGTGTAGCAGGGTGCAAACTCCTATTCTAGCAACGGGTCAAGCTGCAGCCTGGGTTTCCAGTCTCCTTTTGTGAAGGTTTGATGTAAATCCTCCAATGCAATCGCTCACGAGGGCAGTGACAATATTCCCATCAGCCAGGTGCAAATACCCAGAGACTTGGGGCACGATCTTGCAGTGATGGCAAGCACATGCTGAAGTCTTTGCAGAACAGGGGCCATGAAGGACTGGAAAGATTGACAAGCGCCTATTTTTTCGGTCAACTCAATATCACAATCCCGCTCCTCCAATGAATGCTGCTGCCTTACACCTTCAAGTCCATTTCCGAAGGCAAGAAGCTTATTTCTCAGTTCTTTGTTTTGGTGCATTTCAAAACTTGTCCCTTTAAAGGGGATTTTTTTTTTTTTTTACTTTAAATTTAAGTGAGGGACAACGATTTAACAGCAAGCAATACTGAAATTCAGAAGAGCAAGAAGTACCCTTTAGATTTTGGAAATACCCATTATGTGCTCCCGGGATTTTCACACGAACACAGCTAATAAACCCTGAATGCATTTGGGAAAAGCTGCTAATTAATATGGTACTCTCCATCTCCGTTTGTGATCAGTCATTTTGGCAACCACACTGCATCTTGTGAAAATACTGAGTTCATCCCAGCAAGGGGGAAAAAAAAAAGAAAAATATCCCCAAAGACAAGAAAAAGGTTTTCATTTGCCATAGTCCTTTGTAGAAATTTCCCCAGGGAGAAAAACTAAAAGAGCAGAATGGAAAGTTTCCGTTCTCAAAACCACTTGCATGGTTCTTGTTTACAGCCAAGAGCAGATGCACGCAACAAACTGAGCAGTCGATTTAATGAAAAATGCCTGTTGTTTTAAGACTGCAAAATTTGGCTGTGACCAGGATATAAAACAGCTCCCAGGTTCAATGCCTAAACAAGCAGAGACTGCATTACCGAGCAAGGGGTTAAAACTAGAGATCAAGACTGGCCCTGTTAAAGAAGCCTAGAGACATTAGGCACCGTGAGATTCATGGGCTCTGGGCACCTGAATCCCTTTGGCTCTTTTAAAAACCCCAGCTTGACACTTTAAAAAGAGTTAAAAACACTCTGGGGTCAAACCGTGTATTAGGAAAAATGCAATTGCACACGAGAACATAGCCCAATTCAAGAGGCTGATGCTATTCTCTGTGCAAAGAACGGACCACTTTCTCACCTAATCACTCTCATACCCTTTCATGGGGCAGGCTGGGGTTTATCATTCCAGATGCATTCCTGGTCGCCTTAACTGGAAGACGAATGAAACCATTATTCACTAGCCATTCACCAAGTCACCCTTTGTGAATCCTCTTAGAAGAATCAAGTTCTTCCAAGTCCTACACCTCATATGACGGCACCACTATGCTTCGGTTACGGGGCCCCCTCAAACCCTAAAACCGGGAAGCTTCAACAGGCTTTACAAAAAGTTCCTGCGAGCCTTTTAAAAGCTGTTAAAAAGAAGCAGATAAACCCAAGCAGGATATTTCAGTCCAGGCCTTAGCAGCTCCAAGTGCTATTATGGCCCAAAATAAAGGATCACAAATGTGATCTCTAATCACGGCCAGGACGATAACGGGACGCTCACGCTTCACCGTGGCGAGAGGGAGGAGCGACCCCAGCACCCACTCCCTCCCAGCCGAGAAGGAGCTTTGCCGCAGGGTTAAGTTCATTCCATTTTCACCGGTGAATGAAATGTCTAATCATTAATAATTAATAACTCACGCCCCCAGCAACAGCCAGGCAAGTTGTTTTGAGAACGGAAGGAGAAACAGAAGCAATAACTCTTGGGCTAGATGCCAAACCCCAGCACGACAGTGAAAGAGAGGCGGGGGGGGAAAGGGTGTGCGCAGACAGGGATTAAAACTGCAAGTGAGTTCATTATGATCCGTGCGCCATTTGAATACAATTTGTCTAAGTCAGCTGCTGGTATATGGCAGGATGCTTGCCTGAATGAAGCCCAGTTCTACCTATCCGGATGGACAGCTCGTTCTCATAGTCCCGGCGAGGAGTCGGCTCGCGGTCGTACTTCTCTTTCACCGCTCCTGCATCGTAGCTCACCGCCAAGGCCGTGGTGGGAGGTCCGTTGACACCCTGAAATGAATCAGCGAGACATTTAAGAGCTTGATTTTCTCCCTCTCTCAGCAGTCTCTCTACCTGATCCTCACAGACAGCTTTGTAATCTGTACATTTTTAAAGCCCATCTGTTTTCAGCGCTGGAATTTGATTTCATGCAAAAAAAAAAAATTGGTTTCAAGCAAAGAATTAAAAAAAAAAGTGTCTTTTGGATTCCCCCCAAAAACACACCCACCCACCCACGCACCCGTCCCAGAGCTTAGGATTCAAACAATCACAAAGACGCACGTTAGGTTAAGGCTTTGGCTAAGCTTGTAGGAAACTGAATTTTTATTCCATCCTTCCTACGCAAATCTAACGCGCTTTTCAGTGGCTTCGGCACTGGCTGAACTCAGTACAAAAGCGAGGGAGCTGGTAGGAGAAAAGGGTTAGAAACACGGATTTTAGAAACATGAACATGTGAACTGTGTCGCCGTGCTCCAGTGAATACACCCCACCATCTCGCACTACGCAACCTGGCTTATTTAGCTTGGTTAAAAGAGAGGGGGAGTGTTTCTAATAGAAACCGCCAAACCCACTAAGCGCGGGATATTTTTAGAGGAAACCAGGCACACGAATCAAGTGCAGTGCAGGATAGTAAGCAAAGCCATTCCAGCCCTAGCAGCTTTCCAAAAACTGATGCACAGCACCTTATTTTGCTGGAAGAGGGTGCTTATTGCTGTTAGCACTGGAAAACCCCTAAAAATGTGGAGGTCTGGAAAGGGAGGAGGGGACCTGGGTTCAAATCTACATCATCTTCCATCACATCTGCTTGCAAGGCACATGGGAAGCGCAAGCAAAAACAGGCTGATGAGAGACTGTCTAGCCCCAGCTCAGCAATACATTCAAGTCCATTAAGGCTCTCAGTTTGCTGGCTTGGAGCTCCCCATGCGAGGTCCCAGCTGACATGAGAATATAAGCATGTGCT
>NW_005842380.1:291296-317025 GCF_000455745.1 Alligator sinensis | reverse complement strand
TTCAGCAGGTGCATCAGTCCTGACATCAGTGGAGGTTAGGCAGGTACGAACAAAGACACCTTCTTCAATTCAGACCGAGTCAGCAGTCCTGGGAAATAAATTGCAAACTTGCACCTATTTGCTTGGGAATCAACGGAGAGGAGAGCAAAACATCATGGCACAGCAGCATTTCCAGGGGAGAAGCCCCCATGGGTGACACTACCTTTGAAGTCAGGGCTCTTTGGGTAGATGTGATATCTTATTAGACCAACTGGAAAAAAGTCCTTTGCAAGCTTTCGGGTGCTATCACCCTTCTTCAGGTATAGGGGGTCTGTCTTTGCCTTTCAAGGTACTCGGAGACCCGAAAAAAATCAGGAGAATGCCTGTTTGCACCTCTCCTGGGACAAGGGGACGCGACCCCGGACTGGGGCACTACAAGCAATAACTCTGTCCCAAAAGGACACTCAACTTTGATCAAGCCGGTCACCCTCAACATCCCGGACAGTGCCAAATTTGCACCAGCCTCTCCCAGCACGTCAGAACGTGTACAACGCTTCATCGGAGGCTACTGCCTCGAGGCTGGAAGGCAGCAGGACGGGACGCCTCCGGCGAGAGCTTGGGGCATGCCAACGAGCCTCTGGGAGATTCGCAGCCGAGGTGAAATCCAGAGGCCACCAGATGTCACTGCTGCCCTCCGCACGCCCCGCCAACGGGCTGAAATCAGGTCCGTGCAGCGGACCGAGCAGCTCCATCGGGCTCCTGCTTCAATCCCACCTGCTGCTTATGGCAAAAGTTTGGTGCAAAGGAAGTTTCAAGATGGAGAAAAAAAAAAAGTTAAGAGGCTGCCTCTAAAAACAAGGGGGTGGAAATCAGGAAAGGCTGGACTGTTAGACAGAGTTATGCAGCCCCCTCCCATCATCGGTGTATCGCTGAAAAACTGCCCCTTCTCTTCCAGCAGCCATGGGTGCTCCAGGAGGGTTTATGCCTAGAGACAAGCTGATGGCCAAGTGCTTAAGAGTGGCAGGTGGCCAAGGGCTAAAAAGGCAAAAAAGGGGTGGCAAAGGGCTAAAAGTCACAGGGGTGCATTTGTGCATCCCAGTAACGATAGAGCTGCAACCCGATTTAAGCTCCTGGATTCAGAAAGCTGTAGAATAAGCAAACATATGCTGAGCCGCCAGAGCTGGTAATGAGAAACCCGGCGGGTAAGGTCACTTTAAAAGAAATAAAGGTTAAAGATGAATAACTAAATCATCTATTCTCCCTTTATTTGCATAATATATTCTGACGGGTGTTATTAATACTAATCACATATTTGCTATCCTCTTTCTACTGCAGTTTAATCAGGGTGCTTTCACCTCCATTAACCCAGCAATTACGACATGCATTGATGAAGCTCTCATCTTTGAGAAAGGGTTTTCGTTCTTAGTGATATGCCACATAACTGTCCCGATCTTCTGACCGCAGAGGAACAGAGAGGAGTCTCCCACACCACCGGCAGCAAGTGGCTGAACTGGAAAAAGTAGTGTTCATTGCAAAAGTTTGGTGGCTGGTGCATGGGATGGGAAATTTCATGAGTGCCATGACTTGAGAAACAGTTTTTCTCCATAGAGAAAATGAAACCAACTGCATGCAGCGTTCTGCACGTCCCAGTCAGTAAATCCAAGTGAATTCTCCTGGAGAGCAAGCAGCTTGCTCTGTCCTCCCCAAAACTAATGCAATCAATCAGAAAAGCATGTCCATATAAGAGAGCAGGATCCCTTCAAGCACAAGGACCCAAAATCAGAAATGCCGGAAGTTGGGATAAACGGAGCTAGTTTTGCAACCGTACCACACTGGCCATACGCTCGGCGTTCATGGGTTTAACCGTCTTTCAAGTAAGGAAATCGCTGTTGATGAAGGTAGCACAGCAGGTGTATCAAGAGCATTATCTGTTTGCTTAGTTTTGTTAAAAGAGGGACTAAATTCGGAGCGAAAACACCCAAAAACCATCAAGCGAGGACCCTGAAATTGGATTTGCGTGGACTCAAGGATCCAATGCCAGGAACAGGGCCTCAAGGCAGCGCATACCAGCAAAGCTAAAGAAAGGTTGGCAGAGGAGATGCATTGCAATGCAAGCCATGAGGCATTTGCTAACTAAGCTAAGCCATTACCTTCCCCGCTATTTTAATACATTTTTTTCCTGGAGCTTTCCATGTGCTGGATGTCACATGCCTAAAATAGGGCCTGTGCATTTTTGAGAGCATGCTGCATAATCACAAAACCTGTTGCTATGAAAAGAAAAAAAGAAAATCAGACACAAAGAGATAATCAAAGGAAAATGATGAGATGTTGGGGGAGAGAAACAACAAAGTCAGGAGGATGGAGGACAATTGCAGCTTAATTTAGTGCATTGACAACCTGAATTCTTTGCTCCAAGCAACAGTGACTTAGCAGAGGAGTCGCAGCTCTAGCTTCATCCTGTACCAGCACGAAAAGTCCAGTGCCACCCGGCTTCAAAGACACCCCGAGAGCAGCATGGCAGCCCCACAGCCACCAGACCAGAGCTGTGATGCAAGGTCCAAACGGTGGCATTGCAGAGAGAAGCAGATTACAGACCATGCAAGCCCCAGTTGGTTTTTAATCACGTCTGTCACTAGGATTGTTTCACCTGGCTTCACCGTGAAGCTGGCCGCAGTGGTGATGGACTATCCTGGCCAGCCTGTGAGCTGCTCCCTGAATAACCACCTTGGAGTTGGATCAGTTTGAATGGCTGGTTTAGGACTTGGTATCATTGCGACTGCACCCATCCATACATTTCAGTTGTAAAGGCTATGTTGGAAAGTCAAAGACTTCTCAGTGGTAGGAGACCCCATTTTCCAGCCAGCCATACCCTCAAGTCTGCCTTCCAGGAAGAGTAGGACCCTTCCTCTTGTCCATGCACGCACATCACAGCCCATTAGATGTATATGCCACCGAGAAGCAAACAGAAAACGAGCGTCAGTTGTGCCCTGCTTGGTGGCTCTCAAAGGAAGCAAGTCAACAGCTCCTGTCCAGATCCTATCTTACAGCCCTAAACATGGAGAGAACGATGCTCTCTTCTTCCTATTGATGGCACTGGATGGCAAGCAGATAGCTTGGTATGCTGGAGAGCTCCTATCAATCAATCGATCAATCTTTCCCCCACCCCAGTAAAAAAAGAGTTGAAAGCCAAGTAAAAGCGAACAGCCCCATTGCAGGAGATCTGTGTAAGGGCTCCTGTGATGGATGCCAACAGGAGCAGCGTGAGCACAGGCAGCTGCAACCAGTAAAGGTCAAGAAACACGATTTGAACTGCGTGGACCGGTCTACTGCAGCTTCCACAACTTCGTGACCAACCTCAAATTATGATGGGACCTTGTTATCGCCACCCAGACCCTTTTCCCCAACTCTTTTACCATTTGTGAGGACTCTCGTGGAAGTTGCTAGCCCCCCGGAGCAGAAATCTGCCATCTACCTAATAAACTTCACGTTATGAAAAATCATGCAAGCAACAGTACAGGCTTTGAGGCCGTTTGGCACAGACAAATCTTCAACACGGAAAGGCCGTTGCCCCTTCGTCAGCGCGAGAAGGAAACGAAGGCAGAACACGTCGGAGTCTGTGAACCGAAGACGGGGATGAAGCAGAAAAGACGCCCGTTCGTGGTCTCTGCAGCAGCGTTGTACCTCGACAGAGTCAAGCAAGCGACGTATTTCTGAAATCGAGATGCATTTGCCTCCAAGTTGGCAACGATAAAAAGCCTCGTCCCGCTAGTTCCTGTGCCCACCCCTGCTGAGTACCATCAGCAGCTTTTCTGTGCGCTACCCAAGAGTCTTTTTATACCTCAATAAAGGCAACCGGGATACATTTCAGAGGCTTGCTGCCAAGAGGGAGCCATCACGACCTTGCCGGCGCACACGCGCAACTTCGGCGGTTTCAAAAATATTGGTGACCTTCAGCCAAGCGCCTGATTTTGTCCCGCTGCAATTGCTCTGAGTCACTCCAATCTGCACCCTGCGTGGGCCCCTTAATTGAGATGTGTCAGTGGGTTAAAAAAGCATTAGGAAGGGAAGAGGAAACTCAGTCCATATTAATGAGCTCATTCTGCTAATTGGAGTTAAGTGAAATAACCGCGGGGGTTGGTACGCTTCAAAATGCCTGGTGCAGGAGAGAGTTGGACAGGCAGACCTGTAGAGCTGGGCTGGAGGGAAGCTATTTTAGTGCATGAGAGTCCCAGCAAAATGTTGAAACCAGAACAGATTTCAAGGGCAGAGGAGCCAGTAGCTCATCTGGAAGCAGGCGCTACGATATGGGCTCTCGTACAACATCGCCTGCAGAATTTAGTGCTGTGCCATGCCATCGGCGCTGCTTACAGAGCCGCCACCACCGCAGCCACAATAAACCAATGCCACTTTTATTACCCAGAAAGTAGCAACAGATGCTACTTTTATTACCCAGGCATAAGAGCCACCAGCAAGCCCTCTCGTAAAACAGTCCTGCAGCATCCTACCTGGGAGAAAACCCAAGACTCCCTTCCTAGTAACAGAGTCTGGATGGTGCAAGAACCACTGACCCACCGAGAAGTAGGCCCAACAGGGTCCTCAGGAGGTCATCTCGTCCAGCCACCCCTAGACCATCCCAGGTAAGTGTTTGTGTCACCTAGTCTGAAAAGTTTCAGGGCCAACCCTCACACACCCGGCATGATGAGGCCTGGAAGGGACGTCAGGAGGTCACATCTAGTCCAAGCCCTGCTCCAAGCAGGACCAGCCCCAACTCCATCATCCTTTGTCGAGCCAGGTCTTCAAAACCTCCAAGGATGGAGAGTCCATCACCTCTGGGGAGCCTGTCCCAGTGCTTTACTACCCTCCCCATGAGAAGGTTTTTTGTAATATCTCACCACAATTTCCCTAGCTGCAACCTGCGTTGGCTTCTCTCTTTCCCGGTAAGTGGTCAATGCACCCATCATAGCAAATCCTACTTGTCCGATCCCATCACATTGCCATCCATCCCCATCAGGATCAACACCCCGCTTTGTGCGCCATCACCCGAGAAGGTTGGCAACTAGCCGCCCCACATCTAGCTGGATGGCTTTGCAGGCTCCTTTTGGGGTGGTGGGGGAAAGGGGGGCTAGAGGACCTCCAAAGGTCCCTTCCAGCCCCAGTTTTCTATATGCGGGGTTTGCATTATTACGAGGCATTAAGGCAGTGACTCCAGACCTCCAGTGAGAGCCGCGAAGCCCCGGGGAAGAGTCTGCACACCCAGAGCTCCCCTGTCCCCAGGAGCTTTCGACCCAGAGGGAAAGGATGCAGCAGGAAACAGAAGCATGCAGAGACAAAGTGATGTGATCGAGGTCACCAAGCAGACCAGTGGCAGAGTGAACAGGATGCTAGTCTCTCAAATCCCAATCCAGCCCCTGCCCGCTGGACCATACAACCCCCGTGTGAATCTGACAGCTAAGGGGGGGGGGTTCAAGTGTCTCGCCTCAGGGAAACCTGCACCCTGCCCCCAGTTCCTAAGTCCTGTTAAAAACCAGTGCACGTAAACCACTTCTGACAACAGGACCCAAAACCTCCAATGACCAGACGCTGAGACAGGGACACAGGAGACCCGGGGGCTGCTCCCAGCTGCACCGCTGACCAGTCCCCACATTTTCCTTCATACCAGAGGCCAGTTTCCTTTGCCCTTAGGTGACCAGGGCTCCTTGCACACATCCACCCTCTCCCGAAGGTGCTTTAGGAGCAGCGGGTGGCCATCGCCGAGGCAGCGGGGTGGCTTGACCCCCTTGGCGTTTGCTTCCACCGGGTTTTTCCGGGGTTGCCGGCCGACAGAGATGCACGCCCACCTCTTCCAAGTGGAGCCGGCGGAAAGAAAATCCTCAACCTAATTCTCTGCTCTCGTCCTCTTCCACCCGGCTGCCGTCAGCACAACCTCCTCGTGCAACCTTGCTGGACTGCACATACTGAGCATCCTCTCGAGAGCAGCTTCTCCGCCCTTTCCCTCCACCCCAGGGCCCGTCAGCAGCTTTAGCAGCTCACGATCTAGACCTCCCAAGGTCCCTTCCCACCCTAATTCCTACGATTATACAATAACAGCTCGGGAGCCACAAGCAGGAGGCAGGTTTGACCTGGTTTGCTGAGCAAAGCTCCTGGCTAGACTGGCAACTGCTCATCCTACAAATGCAGGCCTTTATTCGGAGGAAAAAAAGCATCACTCTGCAGAGCGAGGTACAAATTGGTTTAACCAGACATTTACTGAGACCTCCAGTGAATTAGATCACTAAGGGACAAGTTTCTCTGGGAGAGCAGCCAATAAAAGTTATTACATCCCCATAAGCAGGCCTCTTTTTCTTTTACTCCCAAGTAAAAACGCTGCTTCTAATAGATCCCTGGGGCTGGGAAAGAAACATCGCTCTTCCCGACAGCCCCGGTAAGGATGCCATCCCCTGGCACTGCCGGGCATCTCCGAGAGCGCCCCAAATACTCCACGTCAACCCAACTCCTACCCGCTCCGCTCGGGCGGGGGGACCTGGTGCTTGGTTCTCCAAAGAGAAACCCTGTCGATGGCCAAATGGAGGAAGTGGGCCACAGTCCTCAAAGGGCTCGCAGCACAGAGAAAAGCAGCACATGGTAGGGAAGTCGAAAGGAGGAGAAAGCTGGACTAGCATCTAACACGTCTAAGAGGCAGAACAGCCCCACGACTGCATCCTGCGACATGCAGGGGAATATGCAGCTCGCCCTGCTAGGGGAAAAGGAGGTTGCAGGAGAGAAGCTGGCCCGAACCCTTTCCATGCGCTCTCAGGTCACTCCAAAAGGTGCTCCCCAAGATTTTTCATTTTGGGGAGGAAGACTTCTTCTTCTTTCATATGGCCGACTTGTAGCAAGAAGTATAAGTCCGGTTTGAGGTTAGCTAACCAGCCTGATGCTCTGGAGGAAAGGGACCGCATCTCTGCAATGTCACCGTCAAATCCGTGTAGCGGACAGAGCGCTGTTCTGTAGTCCCTAGTTTGATCAGGGCCACAGTCTCGTTCTGCAAACTCCTAATGCACCATCTGTGCATCGAGCGACTGCAGCAGCCGTGCACTGTTCGGATCCGATTTAGGACCTTCCATGTTTTTTCGCGGATGGACAAAACCAGGAGGCTTTATCGTTGGGTCAAAAATCAGATGTTTATTCTGAACGGTGGTTTCATCCCAGGCTTTCCTCCAAGCTGCTGCACTGTCCTGTCCTACAAGGGCTTGTACATATGTGCACAAAGATTTCTGGGAGACAAAGCAGTGAGCTGGGAGGTTCTTTAAATCTCTATGGATGGGGAGGTCTGGGTTGGCATTCATGTGGACAGGGACCTCTCTGTGAGTGGCTTTGTTGCGGCAAATGTCTGGAGGAGCAATAGTGGCCAGCACTGGTAATGGTTGAATAGAAAGAAAACAATAAGGATAGTCCAACCCAGGCTGTGCACTAGTCACAGACCAGCTGCAAACACCCCCTGTCCTTAGGGCCTGCTAACACATGCGAACGTCCTGGAAGGCAGCGTGTCTGGGGCACCACAATGGGCTCCTGGCTGGTATGAACCAGCACAGCTCTGCTGGCTTTAACGGAGCTATGCTAACTTACACCAGCCAAAGCCCCAGAAGGAAATGTTGGGGATACGGGACCTGAAGCCAGCTTGAAATCGACCCCACCCCATGCAAGCACAGCAGAGGTGTATTGCAATCGGCAGCAGCGCACACCTGCAAATGCCATAAGCGCCGTCACGCTCGCCCACGCACGCGCTCCCATAACAAGGGAGGCGAGTTAATAGGCACAATCAAGGCAGTTCTCCAAGATGCATCACTCAAGCACAGCCGTGCAGCAGCCTGCGACTGGTCCTTGCCGGCCTTCGTTGGCAGGGAGCAAGCTGGCACTGGAGGGGCAATGCAGCACCAGACACATCCGCAGTGGGTTTTGCGAGACCCTTGGAAGAGAAATCACTTGTCCTGTGGTTTCACACTCACATGGAGCAGTACTGAATAAAGCTGATGCGGGGGGTGCAGGGGGAGACACATGCATGCACACACACACACTAATGACCCAACACACTGTGGGGAACTCCTTACTTTGGGAGAATGGGAGCAGGGGGTTATGTTGAAGCCTTGCTTAAAACTCAACCATTGCATGTCCCATATTTGAAGCTCTCTCAACACGTACCCGAGACAAACTGCCCAGAGGAACTCGTGTCTCCTCGAGGCACAGGGGCACTTGCAAATTCCCTTGCAACTCCAAGCGCGGCTATAAACCTCTTGGCAGAACAAATCTGTCTCACATCGGGTGATGCGAGGGGGCAGCACCATCGGATTCAGACCTAAAGCCAGACTCAAATCCTAGGGACTTACCATTTCTAGCAAGTGCAAGGGAAAGCCAGTTTGCAGCGTGAAGGGTATCACGTAGAGCAGGTGCTCTGCGGCCTCCCCTTTCTGCTTGAACAGCGGGGAGAAACTAGACATGACCTGGGGCGCTCTCACCACCGGTCACCTACCTCATCGATCCCTGTGCAAGTGTGGAGAAGCCTGAAGCCAGGTGTTAGCAGGACCGTGCAGGTCAACACCACTCCAACACCACCGTGCTGCCGTGCACCCCAAAACTTCCCATCCGCACCTTCTCAGACAAGCAGAAGCCGGCAACTACCGTGCTAGGAAGGCTGGTTTTCCCGGCACGCAATAAATGGTTACTTGATTGCTCAGATCTGCTTGAAGTCGTGCGCAATGAAGGAAAGATGGCATGTGTCAAGCCCAGCATGATATAAGCATGGGGAAGAGGGAGCCCAGAACAAACAGAGCCCATCTAGTCTGGAGAGAGAGCTCTAAATCAGAAGCTTTAATAACATTTCCTTAGGCCTGACAGACTACAGTCCCAGGCAGATTCACTCCCGCGCTCTTCCCACACACTGTATTTGTGACAATAATTTAGACAGACAATTACAAGGCCAAAAAGAAGAGAAACTAATTCCACAATAATTAGGATGGGTCATATTAAAAAAAATAAAAAACAACCCTCTGAGCAAGAGGACGCTGCGTCTCCTGGACTGATGCGGCAACAAGCCACCCTCCGAAAACAGCGCTCCCCGGGGGCTCGCGGCTTGTGTCTTTTAATTACTCTGGCAGGTCTCCTCTACGCTCCGCTCCAAACTGGTTCCAATGAACTGTGAAGACTATTAAATGCCCCAATTAATCATTTGGCATTTTAAAAGGTCATTTAATTTTGCTCTAAACAAGCAATGCAACCAGCGACCGCTTGAAAACCCAAGGAGAGGGAAGATGCTGATGGAGCAAGCCTGCTTCTCCATCAGTGAATTAAGTTTTGGGTGTCAAAACAATAAAAAGCCATGTCGCTGGGAGTGACAGGCCAGGCGCTGAGGAGCTGACTCATTTTTCATAGGAAGACTTGTAAGTCCTAAGCGCGGTTCATCACGGCTGCCTGACAAAGGCTGCTTTATGCTGAGGCATTTCTCTAGGGACAGAGTGTGACAAGAAGAGAGCTTTGCTTCCACGTGTAGAGACAGAGCCAAGTGAAAGCCATCCTCAAGCAGAAGCCATGCACAATAAAGGAACGAGCTTGCCAACACATCCCTTGGGGCTCCGAGTCCATGCCTGTACGAGAAGGATGGTCCAGTGGTTACGACGCTGATTCAGGCCTTGAGAGATCTGGGTTCGAGTCCCTGCTCGGGGACACACGTCCTTAGTCTCTTCCTCTGGCAGTTCCCCAGCTGTCAAACGCCATTAACAGCCCTGTGCGATCTCACCTGGGGGCGTTTCTTAGCATAAATGCCTCAAAGACTGTGCACTATTCAGCTGCTACGATAACGACAGCTGAATCCGCACATCTGGAGAGGAACGCCGAACTCGGGAGTTTCCCAGCACCAGAAGAACAGCTTGGGAGCCATTGCCTCCCTGCAAGAAGACTACTTGCATTGCAAGGAGTCTCTGCTATTTAGAGGTCATGTGCAGGGCTCTCTCAGACCTCAGGTACAACATCTGAGACTCAAAAGGCATCCAAACAGCTCTTCCAAATATACAGCTGGTCCAAACACAGGCATCACAGAAAATCTGGGGCTCTCATTTGTTTCCTGGACCTACGACACTCTAACCCTACTATTTCACACAGGCTGCACTGCACCAGGGAAGAAAGCGATGCCAGAAGAATGCAGACCAGTGCCTTTCAGTCCTCCCTTTGCTCCACTTTCAAACACACGCCTGATGGGGAAAAGTTCACTCCCTCCTCCTCCTGAGAGTCGAATTGCTCCTTCTGCAGGATACTGCAGCAGCGCTGTAACCCCGTGAGACACCGAGCTCCACAGGCATGGTATCCAACTCGATGCCACAACCCGGGAAGGTGAAAGGACTTGGCAAAGATCATTCTTACAACTCGGCAAGGGGTTCAGTAGTCACAGGGTGGCAAAACTCAGTGCCGACTTTTCACATTTCTGTTTTCAAGCAGACAGATGTTTCCGAGGGGTCCTTGCTGAGCTGGTCGTCGGAGTACATAACATCCCCTCCCTTGGTGCTGGTCGCAGCATCAGCCTAATACAGGAGAGCAGGAAAGCTGGCCAGGAGGAAGCAAATCAATAGCTGCAGATGCAATCTGCTTCTCACTGATGCTAAGAGAGCAGCTGCTTGCTACTATTCACAAGTGTTCAGACAAGCAACTTTGACCTGGTTCCTTTAGCAGCAAAGCCAGCGACGCTTGCCTCTGGAAGCATAATCACCGGAGAGAGGAATAGCTTTAAACTGGTGCTTGAGGAGTAGTTGAAAAGGGAGCGACTTCTTACCGCCACGGCCATTCAGACAGACCTGGTCCGCACCCCGCCACACGCACCGGTTCTTAGGTGGAAGTACTGGCAAGGGAGCAGTTGGACCAGTTATCTCTACTTGCACGAGGAGGGAACTGTCCAGGTTTAGAAGCAAGGCACCTGGGTTGCGACATGAAGATGTCGAGGTAAGGGCCTTTTTCTCTGCAAGCGAGGGAATAGGTGGATCACACTCTCTGCTAATCGAGCTGACGTGTTCCCGCACCAATACGTATGAATAATTCAAGGCTCACAGGAGGGTAGCACGCACAAGCAGACTCAGCAGTAAGGGGAGGCTCATGCATTTCCACCGTGCTGAGCAAACATATAGGTAGGTGCAGCTGGGAGGCCAGTATTATTCTCCTTAACCAGGCATGGAAACTGAGGCTCAGGGGAGGTCTGCAATGCAATCCAGAGGTGCGAGTGCAGCCTGCGCAGACGGGCCCAAACTTGCTGTAATCTAGCTGGCTTGGGTAACCCAGCAGGGAAGCCGTGGCAGCCTGGGTCCAGCATCAGCTAAGGCTGAAGCCTGGGGCACAAGAGCTGTGCTGCCAGAGGTACCCTCAGCAGCTGAATTAAACTAACCTGGGCATTTGGCATCACCGCACTCATGGGATCTGCCCCCGACCCACTCGGCGGCAGGGCTTCAATGCTCCGCAAGTCCAAAAGCAGCACGCAGGCCAGGCGTGCATCGCCTGAGCCTGGACAGGAGAAAAAGCTCAGTGTCATTCCCTTTTCAGAGCCCAAAGCCAACTTCAAGACAAACGAGCGAGGCCACGGCTTCCTCTCCAAGGTCAGCCGATGCACAGAGGAGCAGACCCTTTCAGGCCACGCCGACAGCCTTGCTGGGACCAGCACAGGGGCACTTGCAGCATGCCAGGGAAAAAAAGAAAAGGTTTCAAAATAAAACCTTCCACCCCACCCAGGCTGGGCTGAATTGAAGCAACCGATGCACCGCATCCATCAAACTGATAACCGAGGCAGCTTCATTACAAGGAGAAGATTCCCTTTCCAGCTATATGGAGAGAGGGGGAGCAAAAAAGCAAACAAACATTTGATTTTTTTTTTTTCTACTTACAAGTCAAAACAAGATTTCTCTAATTACCAACCAATGAGTCCCATTAAGCAGCGAGGAAGGAACGCATCATAAGTCAGAGAAGAAAGGAAAACAAAGACATTAGGAAGAAAGCAGCCCATAGCAGCCTGAATGTCAGGATCGGAAATGGAATATAATCTGCAAGAGACAGGCCCCAAACTTTTCATGACCTCCACCACCGGGGACTACTGATCAGTCCCATTACCACTGATTTCCACCCTGTAGACAATGCACCTGAAATGGTGCATCTTCATTTGCAAGAATAATGATGAATCGAATAGGCTAAAAACCCCCAGCTCAGTGCCCAGCCTGGAGAAGGGCGAAATTAAGACAGCTGCTATCCCGGACGCGAGGATTTAAGAAGAGTGAAGGGTTGGACACGCATTGGTAAATGCCACGGCAAAGGGGGCAAAGCGCACCCACAGAACCCAGGGGGTTTCCCGAAACTTTCTCAGAAGCATCCTCTGCTCATCGCAGCCAAAGGCAGGATGGACCGGTCTGGGAAAGGAAGACAGCAAGTCTCGGGAAGGTTAAAAAAAAAAAAAAATCTCAGGAGAGCCAAAGGGAAATGTCCGACGCAAAAACCAGCTGTGAAGCTGTTCTTCGATGCTCAGGAAGGGAGAGCAAACACTTGCACGGCCCTGCTGTCGCCATGTGTGCAAGACGGCACGACTCGCTGCACCCTGCACGGTTAGACACCGTCCAGATAGCAAGGGAGAGTCGGGCCGTAACGGGGCTTTGCAGGGAGCTCAGGTCTCCCAACGGGGTCAAATCGAAGGCTCGCTGGCTCGGGCTGCGGCCACTCCCAGGGCTCCCGCACTGGGCAGGAGGCATCTCTCCAGCCTGCCAATTCCTACGTGTGACGAATGTTAAGACAGCTTGATTTTTGCACTTCTTAGTGCTGCCAATCTGGCCTCTTTCACCAAGCTGCTACAACTCAGTTTTAAAAGCAGGGAAGCGAACGATAATGTCTCGGAAAGACTTCGGCTCCCTTTCCCCAGGCACAGAATGAAAATCAAGATGGAGATGATTGCAGCACCGGGTGGCTTGGCTTCCTGCAGATCAGAAGAATCGCCATCTCTTTGGGCTCCAGCTGCAAATGATTATAAGGAGGTTTCTTGCATTTCAGTCACCTGGGATCAAACCCTCAGCAGGTGGCTCCCAGCCCAGCTCCACAGAGCTCCAAGGGATGACACCCATTTACACCTTTGCAGGCTCTTAATCCAACGGATGGAGCAATGTCACCGGGACAAGTTATATAAAACCATCTCGTTTGCACCGGCGGTGAAGGACAGCTATCTATGCCACTACTTCGCTGGAGGTATATTAACAAACACCTTCCTGGGAAAGAGAATAACACCAGCAGTTTTTAATTATCATATTAAAAAAAAAAAATGGAACCTGCAAAACTCATCCAGGGGCTAACACGAGAAGAAAATAACGCGGGTGGTAATAAGCCAGGGCCTGATCAGGCCCAGAGGCTCTCATTTCCGGCTTATTAAAAGGAAGAAATTGGTAATAGTGCAGAGACTAGAAAGCAGTGAGAAACCCTCCCCCGAGTAAGGCAGGAAAAAATTAAAAATGGAAAGCAATCTAATTCCTGGGACTGCTGGCTACTTTCTGCTGTCAAGAGGCGAATGCTTGAGATGCCGCAGACCCCAAAAATCGGGTGGGCAAGCCTTTTAAAGATGGCAAGAAGAGTCAGAAAGCAGCAAGCCAGTGGCTGCCGGGAAAACAGAAACCACAAGTCCCGGCTTCAAGCGTTGCTGGACCTGAGCTGCCCCTCTCGAGATTGCAGCATAAAATGAAAATCTCATGCCTGAAGGATCACCCCCAAGCCCCCGAGGAAGCGGATCGCATCTGGAGGGCAGACGAAAGGCAAGGGGGCCCTTCTGACAGCTTCAGAAAGGGGTGCAGGTGGAAAGAAAAGGGGAAAAAAAAGAGAGAGAGAGAGAGAGAGAGAACATTATTTCTCCCAGCAAAACAAATCCAAAGTGGCAGCCACAAAGCAGCAAGCATGAAACTCAAACCTCCCTTGATACCCGCGTCCCTGCGGGGCCCAAACATGCTTCTAAGGGCTTGGGAAACGCGCAGCCTCTTTCAATCTGAAACCCATCCTGGCAGAGAGATTCATTCCCGTAACGCAGCCCGCGCGGAGAACAAGCGTCTCATCAAGAGACTGAAAGGGCCTATAACCACTTGTGATGGATGATACTTCACTCAACTTTCTCTTGATCACCACCTCGAGAACAAATTTAAAGCAGAAACAATTCGATGCACTTGCCTGGAAGGGAATAAAAGTGATGGAGATGGGTTGGGAAAAGCCGATCTCAACAGCGAGGATGCTTCAAGGTGCCTGTGCACGGGGGGGGGATCTGGGACTTTTAAGCATCCTCCTCTATGAGTTCAGCCCTCAACCACCAGAAACCAGACTAGCTCAGTCTCCCGTGCATGGACAAGGCGGAAAGGACCAAGCACGTTTGTTTTCAAACGCTCGGCAAACTGCCTTTAACACGTTGTCCCGCAAACCTGCGTTACTCAAACTACTCAGCTGGGACCAGTTTATCCCCCTTGCCTGGGCATGTGTGCACACATGCCTCTCACAGGTGCGTGTTGCCATCTAAATTACAGTCATTTCCAGTCGTTTCCCCTTTGTGCTGGGTGCTGCACGGAGAAAGCACCACGACCCCTACTACAAAAAGCTTTTGCTATTCTTCCAAGTATAAAATTGGCATCCGCTCCATGTTTGCACGCAGGGGCCGACTTCCGGCGACAAACCCGACAGTCGCCCAACAGAAAACAGGACCTAGCCACGTTTTCTTCCACGCTCTGATGGATCTATAATAAAAGAGCGAAAGAGGATGCATGGGAGCTATGAAACACGACAGCTTCTTATGAAAAGCAATTACTTTAATCAGGCTATCCCATATGCGAGTAGCACAGCGCTGTCCAGTATTTAGGTCTTTGCACTCGGTTAACAACCTCTTGGAAGCACTTGAAAGTAAGTCTCTCTTTGCACCGCGCGGATTATAAATGAGTCCTGTTGGCACCCAGATGCAAACAAATGAAAGCGGAGGAACGTGTGAAGTGAGTCATGGCAGAACACGGCCTTCCGCTGGGGGTCTCGTCGCTGCACCTCGGCTCCGGTTAGCTTTAAATTAATGAGATCAGCTTTAGGAAGCTGGCAGTTTAGCCTGCACCTTTGCTCGTGGGTTCATTCACAAGTCCAACAGCCCCGATTTCGTGCTCCGTTTTCAAATCGATCCCTCCTTGGCAGCGCTTGCACGCCAAAACATTGCAGCCCCGGGCCGGACCCGAAAGCAGAAAGTCCGAGGCGTGTTAAAAGCCGCCTGGTATTTCCCTTGTCCAAACAGACTTGAGTAAAGTAAGCAAGCAGTGGGAAAAAGGAGATAAACAGTTTTTTGGAACAAAACAACATGCCGTTTTTAAGTGCATGCAACATCTTTCTGAGCTACCAGCTCCTGCCTGCATTTTACCATGCTTCGCTCAGGCTACAGCACCTTGCACGCGGATCGTGCTTCTCCAGCAGGCCCAGCTGGGTTTGCACCAGGGTCCTTTTCTTCCAGGATGACCAGAGAGCTGTCTTAAACCCACGGTTCGGGAGGTAGCATGCACGAGGCAGGTACTGAGCATCTTATTGCAGCAGTCCCCAGCGCCATACGGGGCACAGCTCGGACCGGCCCAGAGTACAGCCCAATGAAGCTCTGGTCCAACCACCTGGGTCAAAAGAAAGTCATAGGGGCAACCTACTCCCCGACAGCTGTTTTGCACGGGGTTTCTTCCTTCTGTTACAGCTGGTCCTAAAGTGTCGTGGGAGAGCCCCGAGCTAGATGTGATCCGGTGCAGCTGCCCCTGCGTTTCCAGCCGAATGGAGTCAGATTGGGAGACACCCTATGCCAGATACGGCCACGTAGGTTCTTCCAAGGAGGGAGCAGGGTATCAGGATTACCTTTTGGGCCACAGACAAAGGCATCCTCATGAGCAAACCAACCATGCTCACAAGTAACCTGCCAGATCCCCGAACGGGCGGCATCCAAAGGAGGAACAGCCTCGTTTATGCATCACGTTTATGACACCTGAGCTCACCACATTTATGAGACCTGGGCTTGCACTTCTACCTCCGTCTCCAGCAAACGGGACCATCGAAGCAGCCGGAGCACACCCAGGACTGCCAGCAAGCTCCCCATGACATCCCCTGCCACGTGGCTAAAACAGCGGCTCTAATTGTCCAGCATCTGCCTGCTCCAGCCCCAATTCACCTGCCGCTAATTAAGAGGCGCAGCTTGGCCACTTCTTTCTTCTGAAGCGTTCCCGCGAGCGGAACCGGTTTTTAATCAAGAATAGAGCAAGAAAACTGTACTCCATTATTCATGCCAGCGCCTAACAGCACTCTTTATATAATGAAGATAGAAAGCCTGATCCATTAGCTTACGGAGATTTAAGGGGCTTTGAGTGTTTCAGGTGCATCTTGTTTTGCATCTTAATTCAAAGCTTGCCAGCAGCAAAGAAGCAATAATTGGTGGGGACCTGACAAAGTGCCGTGTAGGGCCAATTCCAGCCTGGTTGGCTGACAAAGGTTAGGTCAGGCTTGTCTATCACAAAATGTCTGGGCTTCTCGGAGAGGAGTGTTCCCCCCCCTCCGCGTGCACCCATCTCGTGGTTCAATTATTCACAGATTCACGAAAGCGATAATAAAGCCTGTGCAAATCAGAAGCAGGAATTGGAACAACCCCTGAACGCTTCAAAGAGCTGCCGAACAAAACAAAAGCCAAAGGGAGGGTGCAGTATGCCGGAGGAGGAAGGAGGGACGAATGCTTTTACAAAGAAATCGGCGTGCAAGAAGTGACCTGTTTGCGCACACGCTCTTGGGGTCGGCCAGCTGTGCTTTGCAAACAGCCACCCTAGCCTATATTCCAGCATCACTGTACCCCCAACCCACCATGACTTCTCCCAAGGACATCCCACCATCTGCATTTTCCTTGTTCTCCAGACTCCACCGCGATGCTCTGGCTCTTGCTCCCGGGCGCTTAGGCCTGCGCAGATTGAGCCAGCAGGTGCCACAGAGCAGAGGAGTCCATGAGCAGCACCACGCAGGCATCGGATTGATTTTACACTCGACAAAAGATTTGGAAAGGAAATGCTTTTTGCAGCCACAGGGCTGCTCTTCACAATTAAGTTAGAACCCCTGACGAGATGGATCAATGGAGCGAGCTTGCCCGTGGACCTGACTGGAAGCCAAACCTGCATCAAGCTACACAGAGCCCCATCAGCTCTGCAAACAAGCGGAGGCCAAAAGAAAGGACCCGACGGTGTAACGGGCGAAGAACTCCTACTTCTAGGAGAAAGCTTCGACAGCAGGCTCGCAAGGCCTGATCCTGGGAAGTGCTGAGCCCCCCGCACTCCCACTGAAGTCAACTGCTCTCAGAACCTGCAAGGATGGCTAGTTTGCAGGCAGACTCCAGCTGTGCATATACCGAGGATGCAACTAAACTGATGCTGTGCACACACACTGAGGGTATAGTGCACACACTGAGGGTGCAACTAAACTGATGCTATGCATACACTGAGTGCAACTAAAACTGATACTATGCACACACACTGAGGGTGCAGTGCACATACTGAGGGTGCAACTAAACTGATATTGTGCATACACTGAGAATGCTGTGCACACACACTGAGAGTGCAACTAAACTGATGCAGTGTACACACACAGAGAGTGCAGTGCACATACTGAGGGTGCAACTAAACTGATATTGTGCATACACTGAGAATGCTGTGCACACACTGAGGGTGCAACTAAACTGATGCAGTGCATAAACTGAGAGTGCAACTAAACTGATGCAGTGCACACACACTGAGGACGCACTGCACATACTGAGGGTGCAACTAAACTGATGCTGTGCACATACTGAGGATGCTGTGCACACACTGAGAGTGCAGTGTACACACCGAGGGTGTAACCAGGCAGTTGTGCGGTAGTACAGGAAAGAGGGGTGGGTTTATTGAACTCTTTAGCAGTGCAATAAACCCATCCCTCTTTCCCATATTATCGCCCGCTTGCCGGGTCCCCAGTTAGAAGAGAAGATCCAAGTGCGATGGCATTGTTCTTCTATCTGCTAATTGCAAAGAAAGGAAAGGTCAGCCGGCCCGTTAGCGAAAGCGTTTTGTTGACACTTTTGCTATATCAGTGTCTTGCGGGTAGCTTGGCTAACGTGGAGCTGGACAGGCAAAGCCCGTTGGTACAACACAGCTGGCAGCAATGTAACAGATGAGACACCAGAGCTCTCATCTAATAACTAGAAGCAGAGAGGCCTAAGTGAATATTAAGAAAGCCTGGTATCACTTTATCTGTAACTAATGTAATATTATTGCGGGTTCATTTTATTCCCTGCTAATTATAAGCCACTTTGATAACTCATAATTCTTGCAAATTGCAAACAGCGGCCTTAATCACCTTTCTCTGTTGATTAGTTTTAAGAGGGGGCACAAGGAATAAATCATTATTTGTGTCGTTACCTCAAGAAGGAGATTGCTGGGATGCCCAGCACATTAACCCCTGGAGCATCACAGCCCTGGACATGGGATGTTTTTTTCCAAGAGCAGAAGGTGGTTTGTACGCAACCAGGCTTCCCCCAGCTTCAGGGCCAGGAGCAGTTTCAGGATGCTTTAGCTGCACCAGGAGAGGTCCGGGATGGAAGGAGCACGCTGGACCACAGAGGTGATGAGTGACCAAGGAGGCATCACTCCCCTCCCTACGGACCAAAGAGACGTCAGCCTGGAAATGCAGGGAAACGAGCAAACCAAAGGCCTCTGAATTACAAAATCATTCTCTGCTAGGAGCGAGGGTATTGGTGACAGATCAGGGCCGTTGAATGTATACAATGCACTAGTGGACAGACTTCCAGGCAGAGATCTTCTCTCTCCTTCCAGCCATCACGTTCCCACGGCAAACCACGGGCCATGAGCTGAGGCAATGTCAAGTGCAGCATCCGCTCGTTAAGCCAGGAACAGGAAGGTCCTGGTGGGAAATGAGCATCTCCTGAAGGAAACAGGAAATCCAGAGGGAAAAAGCAATCAGGACTCATGGTAGAGGTGATATCTTTTATTAGATCAACAAGATTTTTGTCAAAAAAAAAAAAAAATCTTTAAATTGCAAGCTTTCAGGCACAAATACCCTTCATCAGGCATGCAGAGGAGTCATCCATCTATTGACTCCTTTGTGAAATCCTATGAAACATGAACTTTCATTTCTACCCAGGAGACCTTTTACAATCTTTTCTCCAATGCCTGAGAAAGGGGGTTTCTGCTCAAAAGCTTGCAATTAAAGAATCTGTTTTGCAAAAACCCTGTTGGTCTAATAAAAGATATCACCTCTACTATGAGCCCCGATTGTTTTTTCCTCTAGACCAATACAGCTACAACCTGGATACCAATCCAGAGGGAAGGCATTTACCTAAAAGAGTCAGAGAAGGACTTCGGGGTGCACAGGTTCAGCACAGGGCTCAGGCTAGGGCCAAACCTGGATGAATTCAAGAAGAAACCTCAGTCAGCTCCAGCTCCCTCGCTGTAGCAGCTGGATTTGAGCTGCACTCAAGTCCGCATGAGCAGATCCAGGTGCAGGCAGCCCTAAGTACCTGGCACAGCGGCATCGATCTGCAAACAGCACAGAGGATGACAAGGGAGAGAGAGCGAGAGAATTGATCCCAGACTCCAAAAGCAATCGCTGTTTTGCTTGCATCTCAGGCCTGGCTCCTGCCTGTACCAGTCCCCTTGCTTGCACCTGAAATCAAAGTCCCCTGCCGGATCCCGCAGCCTCCCACGTGCCCCAGGGAGCACCGGGCAGACAGATTACCCAGTGTTTCGGCACCTGCTGCGAGTCAGGCATCTCCCTCTCAACAAAAAGGACAGAGACTGAAAGTCTCAGGAAGCTTCCAAGCCTTTTCTAGCAGGAAAGCAGCTCCGCCGCTTGCCTAGGTCCGATCTTCCTTTCAGAGGAGGTCGTGCTTGAGCGTTCTCACTCCTCTGCTCGGGACGTGTCTCACACCAGCCCTGGCACAGAGAGGCTGATGCATCATGCAAATTCTCCTGGCCTCTCGATGCCGAAATGCACCGTCCCGTTTAGGTGCGTGGAAACAAGGCCTCCCTTGGAAAGGTTTCAGAGACCACATCGGGGTCACATTACGTACCTGTACATTATAACAGGTTGGTGCTGCTTCCAGGAAGGTTATCACTGCAGATATTAATCATGCCGTTCCCCTGAGAAACCAGCAGCAGGCAGCTTCATTGCACGGGAATTCCCTCGTCTGTCCCTCCAACGAGCCCTTATGCCCGAGAAGCTCAGTCTCTCCGCTTCCTCGCTCGCTCAGACCCACGCCCTTTTCCTGGATTTCTCCATGCCCGTTGCCACTGCCCCCGGCCCTGCCAGTCCGACAGAGCTCCCCATTCACCTCCAGAGGCACATAGCGAGACATCCGCCAACCTCCCCGACAGGGAACTGTTTGCAAATAACTCGGGTGCAAGTGTCGAGAGAACCACGGCTCACCTAAAAGAGCAAGCGCTCCAGGGAGACAGGTCCAAGATGAAGGCGGCCGTATCCAGATTCAAAGAGCACAGCGCCCTGGAAGGGCTCCAGAGCCAGAGGGATTTAATAGGATTGCTCCTTTGGCTAAAGCAATATCGATATTAAGAACAGATGGGCATTTTTGTTGTTGTCAGGGCTGATTATGGGTCTCGTTCTCTCTAGGTGTGAGCCAAAATGCTTCGAAAACGTTACGGCAGACAGGCAGGGAAAAGCAACCTGGTGCAATCTGGGGATGGTTCTGGACAACCGGCTGAAGACCCTATACGTGAATGTGCATCCATGTGAAAAAACTCCTAAAAATCTCAAAGCAAGCCCCCGGACTAGAGGTGCACCAATATATCGGATCGGCACCAATAAAAGAAAAATTTACATTATTGGTGATCGGCTTTTTTGCCGGTTGTAACCGATAATGTTCTCCAATAATTATGGCTCCTGGCCAGGGCCCCCGGACACCTGGGTTCCCTATTGCCCATGGGAGCAGGGCCCCCAGATGCCTGCGTTTCCTCCCACGGTGACCCCGGATATATTCCCATCCCCTCGCCGGCAGGCTGGGCTGGGCTGGAGAGGAGCAGCTGCTGCGGTGTCCCAGGCGCCAGTGCAGCGCGGCGCAGCACGGACCGTGGGCTGGGTCCGGGACGGATGCTGGAAAGGCACCAAATGCCGCAGACGTGACTGAGACGGGGAGGGACACGCTGAGCTGCCCAGCCCAACATGACTCAACCCGTAGTTAATAAATCAGTTATCAGATTGGTATCAGCCGATACGGCTAGTTAATAACCAGGTATCAGCCAAGAAAACCTTTATCAGTGCACCCCTACCCCAAAACCCTAATAGATCCTCTTCCCTTTTCAACACAACCTGCTTAACAAAAGCTAAATCCTTTTTATACGGTAAAGTCTAACGTTTAAAAAAAAAGTCATTATTAACCACTTAAAATCTCATCAGGAAGAGACGTGGAGTTTCCATGCCATCGAAGGCTTTCATCCTCAAAAGTTCAGACACACCAGGACAGGACAGGCAAGCAGCGCCTTTGGTTACACAAGGGAGGATTGCTCTGAGCAAAGTCTTCGAACAGGTGACGGAGACGCTGCTACCGATTTCTCTCCCAGACAACAGAACAGGTGCTCCTCTTGCAGAGGGAAAGACAGGCAAGAAATCACCCGATGGAAGTGAACCGTCGAACACGAGCAAAACCTTCAAACGGTTCCAGTCCTGCTGTACTCCTGCACCCAGGGGGCACGACGATGACTTTGAGATAGCTAACAAGATCTATAACCCCTTTTCTTCCAGGAGGACGCCCTGCGACTAATCGGGGGTTATAGGTGCTTGCAGACATGCACCGATCGAAGTGCCGCCATGCCTCTCAAGAGCGGTGTAAAGGTCTGTAGCATCCATTTGGCACTATAACAACGGACCATTTTGGACCGTAACTGGTTGCAATAAACCTTTAAGCCTTCAGACAGTATTAAGGGGGAGCCTTTTCTCAGTGGGTCCATTAGAGTCCGCTGGTGACGAGCTCCCAGCCCATCACATACTTGTAACATAGCAACCTGCATTTTTACAGCCCTTTATGAAGCAAGGCTTTTTTCAGCATCCAGGTGAAGAAAGGAGAAGAACCAACAAAACCTCGATTAACGGCTCATTATTACACAATATTTCCTGGTAATGATTGACAAACAAAGGAGATTAAATTAACGCGGAGGGGAGGGAGGAAAGGAGCAAAGACCGGACAGACTCTTACTCAACTGCGTGGTCCCATACACGTCCCAGATTAGGCAGAGACAAAGCAGACGTGCTAGCGTCACTGCCATCAAATCTCATGAACCAAAAATCAGGGTTGTACTGAATCAGTACTGAGATGGGATGTCTTTAGGTAAACCAGGTGTCTATTCTGCAGGCACAGCCTTTCCACGGAGTGGTTTCACCTAATAGAAATGTGCATCCTCATATGCCACACACGCCCCTTTTGTACTGGTGCGGTGTCTGGGCACCAGTATGACAATGTGCAAATCTCCCCATTCTAGATGCAGCCCAAACCAGTGCTCAGCACACTGCTACAGGGATCTGGGCTGCTGGAAAAGCCAGCTTCCTATATATTCCTCCCAGTTTCAAACCAGTAATGGTTCAAATCAGAAATGGCTCATCATCCTGGCAAGGCAAGATTGGTTCCTTGCTCACAATCTGTTTGGTTTCCTCAAGCCAAGCTGGAAGCCCAAACAACAGGATTTGTGCCAATCCCCATTTCGAAAGGGCAAATGCTAGCTTCAGCATCCCGACTGAATGGGGACTTCAAATAACCGTGCTCTATGCATCTACGCTCCTTGCAGCGACTGGGTACAGCGTGCGCTCTCGCTGTCGGGAAGGGTTTCTGTGCACCGTCTCTCTTTACCTAAAGCAGAGACACAGTGCACAGAAGGGATTTTAAACCCAAAGGGTTTTTAAACCGGAAAGCTCGATAAAAACAAAATTTCCAATTATTTGAGTTGGTCTAATAAAAGAGATCAGATTTACCCAAAGAACCGTGTCTACCTAAAGGAGCTGCATTTCAATCTGGGTGAGCAATTCACATGCACAAACATACAATGCTTTGCGATGCACCGTATGCAAAGCCATCTGTATTCACTGGTATTTTCTTTCCAGAGGGAGGCAAAAGTCCTCACAGGGCTTTCCCTCCTGTTTAGAAAGAAACACTCAACCCTAAATGCAGCTCCAGGGGACAGTAACCCCACTTCACCTTACCCATTTCAGCTGGCCAACCCTAAACAGCCTCTCCCCCGCAGCATCTTGACAGATCAGGTGGAAAAAGCCTGTCACCGCATCACATAAGGACATTTCAACGTGGCTCTGTGATACCAAGGAAACAGGACTGCGAAGCACTGCTTGGATTGAGTCCTCTTAACTTTCCAACCCTCTGAGATGCAGGAAGCAACTGGAAAAAGAGATTAGATCCTTTAAAAAAAAAATTGCTTGTAAATAGACAAGTCACTAAGGCTAGCAACCCCAGGGCAATTTAATTAAGACTACATTTTTAAGTAAACTTAATATTAAAAATCAATCGCGGCCTTGCACAGAGATGACTGCAAAAAGCAACCCCCAGATACCAAGCCCTGGACATAGTCAAGCGCTTTAAAATTAATTAAGTAAATGGAAGGGAACCTCTTACCACACATCAGGCTGAGAACGGAGCCGCCGGAGGAAAGCAGGGCCAACGATGATGCGGCACTGTTGCAGTTGCAAAAAACCAAACTGCTAACCCATAAAAATGGGGCCAACTAAACTTAAAAGGATTAAATGAAACGGAGCAGCCTGCTGCATGTGCAAGGTGAAGACTGGGGCTAAAGGGGCCAAAAGAACTGAACTGACCCCTGAGATCACATTCAGCACCTCACCTGGGACTCACCATCTCGTCAGCCCACAGTCCTGCGGAGATCTCTTGCTCACGGAGTGGAGAGGCTCCTTTAATGCCCAGGATAGATCATTTGCACTCTCAAGCATTTTGAGCACCTTTAAATGAGTTCATAGGATCACAGGAAAGTAGGAGTGGAAGGGACCTCATGAGATCAACTCAGCCAGTCCCTTGCTCACGGCAGGATCACCCCCGACTAAACCAGCCCGGCCAAGCGCGTTTGTCCAACCTGCTCTTGGGGATGGAGAATCCCAGCTTCTCTAGGCAGCCTGTCCCAATGGTTGAGCACCCTCGTAGTCAGGAAGTTCCTCCGCATCTCCAACCTAAAATTTCCCTTACTGCAGCTTGAGGTCATTGCTCCTAGTCCTGCGCCCTGCGGCCAAAGAGAACAGCCCATCTCCACCCTCTGTAATCAGCCTGAAGCTGTTAAAAACAAGGGAGGCAAAGAGAGGACAATCGGGAACAGTGATTTAGTCATTCTAGCTGATCCTCTTTTGGAGGAGAGGAGAAAAGCAAAGGAGGAACTCAAAGGAGCTGGTGTATGTGCATGTATGTGTGTGTGTACACATGCATAGGGAAGGACCCCGTGTCACAAAGCAAGGCAAGCCCGGGGCAGAGTCGACATCTAGCCCAAACCTGCTAATAAAACCCAGCCCCAGGGAAAGGGTAACTCAGCACAGATGTATGTACGACAGCAGCAGGCTAAGCCTTCTCCTAATGTTCTTGCTGCAAAGATTTCCTTGTCCCAGGCATCCCCTGCCCGTGACCGAAGTATCCTGTCCACTTCTAGGACTGCAGATATGATTAACGAGCTGTTTAGGCTGCAAAGACTCATCAGGCAGGAGTCTTCCTGTAAGGCCCACAGGTTGCCCTTGGAAAAAGCCCGGCCACTCAGCAATACTGCACCCATGGGGTCACATTAAGCTGGTCTTTCTTCTCTATGCAAAACGCCCACCTACAACTCTCTGCTTCATTGCAAAGCGCTTTGTGGTGCAGACAACGGAGGATGCAGCCTCACGCGCGGTTGAGATCTGAAGCTGCCACAATACGCAAGGAGGCATATTGCACTTCTCCTGCAAAGATATAACCTTCATCTTATCCCGCAGGCCAAGAGTCCACCCAAGACGAGAATACCTAGCCATATGTCAGAGAGACTTGGGAGCTTTGAGGATGGAGAGCAGTATTTAATTCAAAAAGCAATCAACATTTGGAATAAATCATACAGAGCAAAGGGGCACAGCTTCTATTAAACATGGAGATGGGGAGCAGCAGAACAAGGAAAGTACTTAAACTAGTTTTTGATCAGCCCTCCACTGTGTAGCAGAGTCACTTTAGTCCCATTTAATTACCTTAAATTAAAAATATGAGAATCCCATTAGTGATGCATGCAGGCACCTCGTGCTCACAACCTCTTGCAAACCAGGTGGCAAAGCAATGGTTCCTCTGACATCCATCCTCCTCCCTGCTCCCCCTCCCCACGGCTTCCTCGGCTGCATTCGAACATACCAAATGGCCAGGGGGCATCAGCTCAGCCCGGGGGGGGAGAGGGGCGGGGGGCGCTACATCAAACCGATTTCTAGCTGTTGAAGATCTTTCTTCTCCTTCCCCCTCCAGACATGCAGATGTTTCGCGCATCAGCCCATGAAAGAGCAACCCCAACAGCCGCAGCACCCAAGAGACACCAACTTCAATGCTTTAGGGTCGTCATTCAGGAGCAGCGGTGGAGCCAGAAGGAAACAGTGGTGGGGGGAACATTTCCCCAGGACAGGTTCTTGCGTTCTCACTCATCCACTGCATAAAAGTATTGCTTTTGAATATGCTGGAAAATGCAAT
>NW_005842380.1:278592-291265 GCF_000455745.1 Alligator sinensis | reverse complement strand
GGAAAGAGGAATACCATCTGTCCCCTTCCCTGGCTATCAGCTGGCTCACTGGGAAAACAGGGCCAAGACTGCTATTGGGGTTGTCAACCACCCCACGACGTGCCAGAGGAATGGGCTGCAATCCCAAGCTTAGGAGTTTGCTGCCGAGTCCTTTCTTTTTTCTCAAATGATTTTTGCTGCCAAAAAAGCACCTAAAGATACCTAAAGAGATAAGCCCTTCCCGCTTGGGCGCAAGAGAAGGGTGCAGGGGGACACGACACAGACCAGTTTGAGGTGCCCCAGAAGGCAACATATCTCTTGGAAAAGGAGCCCACTAATCCCATTTGATCTGATGACCATTTCCCACCTGCACCACCTCCTTGCATGCCATCACGCTACCTAGTCTGCATCACGAGGACCAAAAGCCAAGAGCTCTGAAGAGGGGGGACTGCAGGAAACACATGGGCAATGCACAACACAACCACCCTCCCTCCTCTCCCCTAGAATAAGGATAAACTCTGCAGCGTGGCCCTTCCAAAGAGGGACACGTCTCTTGCCCATACCTGAGGCTCAGCAATGCAAGGACAGACAGTGCTATTATTACAGGGAGGGGCTGAGACAGCAATGGTTGTACATGCTCCAAAAATGCAGAAGATGATATCTATTTACCTATATTTAAAGGACTACCCGTCTATTTCCAGCTAGCATTGTCCCGTGACCATGATTTGTCTCAAACCCACTTGCTGCCTGAAGCCGTCCCTCTGCTCTGCCCTGGCAGCATCTCGAGTGCGATTAGGATGCTCCTGCCTTCCTCCTCCCCGGTACCTCCCTGCTCCTGACCAAATCCCAGCCGCTTTCCTGATCCAAGCTCTTTAATTATTGATTCTTGGGTCTCTTCACCTTACAGCTTCTAGCACCAACAAACTAATCATGCCTCCGGGTTCATTAAGGAGAGCTGCTGTGCTTCCTGTGCCTTCACTCTAGTAACTCAAAAAGGCGGCGGTGCCTGGAATAAATAAAGTAATTTCATTAATTTATTCTAAAGGGCTACAGGCTCCAATCCAGTCCCAGCCATTCCCCAAAGAGGGGCTGTGCCCGAGAGCACCTGCATTGCCTCCAGCACCTTCGCTGCAGGGATCACTTCCCTGCAAAGAGCAAGGAGTTCGATGTCTAGCAGCGGTGCCCAGGAATGCAATGAGCTGACGACGGGGGACTTTGCTGTTGCATGTGATCCAGGGCATCACTTCTCTTGAACTCTAGGTTTTTGGCTTTAGGTGCAACCGTTTTTTTAAATGGTTAACACATAGTAGCATACAGGCATCTATCAGTAAAAGCAGCAGATAAATCATATGCTGGAAGCAGCCACTTCTTTACCTAGCTAACTAACACCACGACCAAATACTAGTAGGAGAGACCGTGACTAACTCGAAGTCATTATAACGGCACGTGTTTTTTCCTGCATTCCTTTCTCAGGTTGGGCAAGGAAACATCGAGGTCAAGGCCACATGCATTTACAGCCCATTTCACCTTCCGGGTAAGCAATGTGCTTGGGTTTAAACGTGCATGCCGAATTTCTTCGTCGGCAGCGCTACCCGCGATGTGCTGCGCTTCACCGTCGGCTCTGAGGATGGTTCTGGGCCTCTTCTTGCCCACACCAGCTTTATGCGTACTTGGGTAAAAAATGCCATCCACTTTCATCAAGTTACACCTCATTTGGCTGGGATGATGTAGCTGGGGCTCGTCCTGTTTTGAGCAGGGGCTGGACCAGATGTGACCTCCTGAGCTCCCTCCCCACCCTCCTTGTCTGCGATTTACCCCAGTGCAAGTCAGAAGAACAGGACACATCGTCTGCACGCCTACTTTAAAAAGTTTCATCTTGGAATAAAGGGGCAGGAAGGGAAAGACAGAAAGGGAGGGGTGAGAATTAAAAATCTGGGGTTAAAATGGCCTATTTTATTTGAGATTTGTGAGATTCAGCTCTAAACAAATGGGTGACCAAAGTATGTGCATGAACCAGCACAGCTGGTACTTCCTGAGGGGATGCTGCTCTCCAGCCAGGTGTATCGTGACTTACTCGTGTCTCGTTCAGGGCCAGGCTTCAGATCCTTATTATAGGACCCGTCTTCTCTGTTAAATTAAAAAAAGGCAGCCTTATCCTCGCAGGACAACTAGCAGGCATCAGCTGTCCCGCAGTAAACATGCAGGGAAGACCAAATGCCTGTGGTTTCGGTCTGGGGTAAGCTCATCGAGGCCAGGGGTATAGGGCCAAAGGCCTTGTCATTACAGCAATTTGCTACCTTGGAAAAACGGCAGCTGCAGCAGGCAAGGCAAAGCCAAAAAGACTTGCACTTCACGTCATCGTAGACAACGAGGGTGGAAGGGACCTCGGGAAGTTGCATCTAGTCCAACCCCTGCTCCAAGCAGGACCAGCCCCAAACTCCATCATCCCAGACAAGGCTTTGTCTACCCAGGTCTTCAAAACCTCCAAGGATGGAGAGTCCACCACCTCTCTGGGTCGCCTGGTCCAGTGCTTCACCACCGTCCCTGTAAGAAAGCTTTTCCTATGGGGCAGAGCTCCCTGCCTCGTACGGGGTACTCAAGCAGCACCGTTCAACTCATCACACTAGCGACTGTGACTGCTCGCCTGGAGCTGCACGATGAAAACGTGGAAGGAACTCGGCTCCCGCACAGCAGGCTGTCTACACCAAACAGATGCCTTTAGTACTGGATCAGCCTTCACATGAAAGGCCAAGTCATCACCTCTGCAAGCTCTTCAGGGCAGGGACCGGCTTCACTGGGATGAAGACGCTTTACCACGACGGTAAGGTCGAAGCAGCAATTTTTAGGGTATTTACCCTCCCAGCACCCCTATAAGGTAAGACCGTGCCATTATCCTCATGCGACAATAGGAAAGAGAGACCCCGATCTTGTATAAAAGCACTTATTAACTCATGGAACTGCACAAAAGCTAGGTTCCCTTCGCAAAGCCCAAGCTAAGCGACATGCCCAAGGTGATGAAGGGAATTTGTGGCAAAGCAAATCTGGGTCTCCCAAGTGCCGGGCTGACGCTCCAAAACAAGAGACCCATCCTTCTTCCGCATCCTCAGCAACTCAGATAAGGAGGCACAAGCCCAGAGTGAGGGCGGGACTGACTTTAAAGCGCTTGCTGCCAAGTCTAAAAGGAAGCGTATAAAATATGCATGAATGCCGGCTCTTTAGAACAAACCTTCAAAACCAACAGCATGTCAGGAGCCGGGATGATTCACGGTTTCCTTTGATAGCGAGCTGACACTCCGCTGAGTTTTCATCTCTCTCTATTTTCAGTGATCTACATAAAAGCAATTTTCCTTTCATTGACATGTTCGCCACCCTTCTGCTTGCAATCTGACTCACTTTTGTCACTGTCACTCTAACGGCAGGTTTAGGTTTCATGGCGGGCATGCTTTCATTTGGGCTGGGAACGCGCCTTTGAGTTTGCACGCAGCCTGGGATCAAAGGGAAGCTGGGGAACTGTTGATAGCGCTCCGCGCGCCAGGGGACACACGGGGCCGCATCCAGCTGCTCCAAATAAGCAGGTCAGTCCTCCAGGGGGGACATGACCGCAGGCGGCTTAAACAGTCCCCTCCCCAGGGGAGGTTCTCTGCTACACACCCAGCTCAAAGCCCCTGGAAACCAATGCAGACGCTCCTGTTGACTTTGCCAAGATCAGAAGTGCCTAAGCAAGGCAGGAGTCTCTGCAGGGTACGGACGTGGATTGCACCCACTCCTCAGACCAGAAGTAGGGTAAGCAACCTTAGCGTGGGACCCCAAGCTGGCTTCAAGGAGTGGATGCACATGGCCTGGCAGCATCCCTAGCAGCATCCCCAGCATCCTGGGGCTGCCTAGGCAGGATGCAACACCCAGATGCAGCTCTTGCCCTTTTCCCCTCTGCCACAAGGCTAAGCAAGCCATCAAGACCCTGCTACTATGGAGGGGTCATCCTGAAACACCCCCAGCCTGTTTCAGAAGACCCAGGGGCTCACACCACTCTGGCCCTCGGAGACGCACACATAGCCAGAGCAGGCACCGGAGTGCAAGCATTGCAGCTGCCCTGCACCCCGCCGGAGAGATGATTAGCTGCATTCTGCCCCAACCTCATGGAAACCATAAGCAGCACAAAGGTCTTTTTGCTCACATCCTATTCCACCTCTGCAGGCAGACAAAGCCACAGAGGTAAAGGGTGCCAAATCCCCCAGAGTTAGCCCTTGCGTCAGGTCTCTGCAGCCCAGCTCTGCCCCTCGCAGATCCGCCCGGAGAGATCTGCATCCCTAGAGTTGCGTGCAAATTTATTCTTTGCACTTTGCATCCACCGAGTCCGCAAGAGCAACTGAATTTCACAGCCAGCGAGGGCATAGGCTACGGTGCAAGAGACAAAGGAGGGAGGAGGGATCATCTGCCGTGCCCGCTCACAGTAAACTAGGCTCTTATCGTGCTTCCAAATACACGGTAACATAAGTAATGAGGGAGATGTTTGTGTTTCCTGCAGCTTTTGCTAATAACTGGGTGGTTTTTTTGCTGGTCCATTCTCCATCATGACTCTTCCCAGAGCAAGGCCGTTCATGACGCCGTGCAGATGTCATCTCTGGTCGACCTGTCTAGCCGTGATGCAGAATGAGCAGGCAAAGGGGTCAGGGCAGAGCTGGTGGCAGGTTTCCCATTGAGCTGAAGACATTACATCATGGCAGTATTGAGCACCTTCTGCATAACATCAATAGCCACGAGGGGGGTCCCCTATATCTGGCTCTTCTCCATCTCTAGGGTTGAACCTTCAACCCTATTTTTTACCTCAATCTGCTGCAGGGTGCAGAAGGTTTGTGCTTGAAGGAAGGATCCAGGCTGAAAAGCAAAACTCCAGTTAGGCAGGGATCGGAGCGGACTCCGACTTCCCAGTTTCCTTATCCTGCTTCTGGAGACGCCAAGCAGCACAGCCGCTCTTTGTTCACCCCGGAGGAGAAGGGGAAACCAGAAGGAATCGCATCATGGATGTGGGGCCAGAGTTCGGACTCGCGCACGCTGGAATACGAACAGGATTCCTCTTGCTAATTGTTTTCCGCTTTCTTTTTTTTCAGCTGCGAAGCTCCACGACGGCACGCACTTAGCTCAAGCTCAGCGCGCACGTACAGCACATCAAGATGCACTAGTTACTAGCATCTCTCCATCTAAGCAGATCTAGCGATACAAAAATAAAAAAGTCACAATGATATCTGTGATGCCGGTGACAGGAATATGACAAGTTTTCATTCCCTGACCCACTTCTGAGGTTTAAAAAGTGCCATTGTGGAAATGTGCTTAACAAGTGGTCTTGTCTTTCCCTGGATGTAGCAGCGGGAAGAGATGTGGGCTTGGGCACTTCCTCGATTTATTCGGGAAACCAACACATGGCATAACACGCGTGATCCATGGACATAAAGAACAAATGTGGAGAGTGAAGTAATATTTACTGATCCGCTCAATGAAGCTGGTGGGTGGCAGGACGTTTTCTCTGCGAGCACCCCAGGCAATGCAGTCTCAATAGGGATCTGCCTACAGGTGTTTCTTCACTGGGGAAGAGACTGGGGCTTTAAAATGGGTGTTGCCCCCAATTTACTTCCCATCCCCAGAGACAAAATGCTCTGGCCTGTACATGGCGCTCCTTTCCACCCACACAAGGGTTATGCTCAAGCCTGAGCCATACTTACATGCAAGATGAAGACCCACTGCCTCTTGGGTGTGGGTGCAGACCTCAGGGCTCAAACACAGGTGGTTCTCTCTCTTCTCCCCCTGCCCAGGACAGACCATGCCTCCTCCTATTTGCTCACTGGTGGAAAAACAAGGTGCATCTACATGTGCACTTTAATGCACATTAGCCTATTTTAATGCACATCGAAGTGTCACCCAAAAAAGTGCTCTTGAGCTAATGTGCATTAAAATAGGCTAGTGTGTGTTTTTCTAGATGTAACGCACATTACCTAAAGTGGTTTAATGAACATGTAGATGCGTCAACGAAGAGCAGCTCAGCAGCAAGGACCTGGGAATGCAACCTGGTGCGAGTCCCCAGTGCTTACGGATAGAGTCTGGAGCTCAGAAAGGGGTCGCAGCCCAAAGCAGACAGGAAGCCACGTCACGCAAGTGAATCTGGCACCAGCGGACACCCGTGTGCCCACCTGCAGCCAGCAGCTAATGGCCCAATACTGCACAGAAAGCACGTGTGCTGGAAGGAGCCCCAGCAGAAAGGCGGAGATGCCTCAAGCTGGTCACTTCTGTTTCCGCTTCGATGTCATCCCAGAACCGGGATGCAGCTGGTCACGCTGACCGCTCTGCCTCCACCTGGATAACCCGGAGCAGGCTGCCCCCACGGCCCCCTCCACAGTCACTTGCAGGACAAAGAAGGTGCCGAGGTGCAAAAGTACATTCCTGATCAGAGCGGAGCAACCCTTAAACCCAGGGCACGGTGCTTGGAGACAGCAGATCAGCTGCGGTTGCTGTTATGGGTTAGCAGGATTAGGTAAAGCCCTAATTACGACAGACCGCTCCCTGGCTCTGGGCTGCGGACGGGACTCCCCCTGCTGTTCCTTCAAGCGTGCCATCCATGCCCACCCCGTGACACGGCCATCCATTTTCCACCCAATGTGCAATGTTTGCTCCTTGCGTCAGGGGCCTTATCTTATAAAACTGCCCATGAAACGCTCGAGCCCAGTCATCACAGGCTATTTGTTCAGCACCGGCTGGCAGCACCGCTTCTGTCCTCCCCCAGATTTCTCCAGCCCAAGTGCCGACCCTCCCCTTTTATACGAGGCTTCATTTAATTCTGGAGAAACTGCGTTTTCTATCAACTCGGAGCCTTTTGAACTTAAAAAGCAGAAGATTCACATTAGATGGAAGAGTCCACAGAGACGCACTCATTATAATCCTTGTGGTTATTCATTTCCTAAGGGGCAGCTGTCTTGATGCACAACGGAGCCTGTTCGATCTGACAGAGTACCCTAGTCGGTCTCAAACCTGGGTCTCCAAAACCACCTTGGCAGGGGTTGCAGGCCTGGGCTGAAGACTTTAATAAACCAAGAAGCACAGATGCACGTGGAATGGGAAACTAATTAGCTCTTTCCAGAACCTGCAGCTGAACAGGAAACAGAGAATTAAAAATGGAAGCTGTTAATGGGCATATGCCTTGCAGGCATTCAGAATCGCACAAGAGAAAACTTCATCCCCATTACAGATGAATGCAAAGGCTGAACCCAGGTGAACCTTTACATCTTCTTGGAATAATTAACCCATCATTTCCAGCTGAACACAAACCTTGCAAGAGAGTCCTATTAAGAGCCCTACAGCTTAGCAATTTGTTTCTTAGGAGCAATGTGCCTCTCTGTGAATTTGCTCTTCCATCAGGCAGGTCTCTTGAGCTGCATCACATCACCTGCGTACCAGTGCACGTCAGGGGTATGTTGTGAACAGACCAGCTAGTGACCCAAATACAAGCACCCGAATACAAGACCCAAGCAACCAGTGACCTAAGTACAAGACCCAAGCAACTCTAGTGCTAATGAACAAGCCCCTTCCTGAGTCCCGAGGTACTTGCAATCATGTCTTAAGTTTCTAGTCAGTCTTAAGCCTCTGTCCTGGTTGCACAGATTGCTATAAGCAAGTTGTGAGCTGTTGCACGTGGACACGTCTTGTTCCACATTTGGGACAACAGTATGGATCACACGTGGCTTTCTCCTGCCACTGAAGACGCCATCGTGCCAGGACAAAGAACAGGTCTATCCTTCAAGCCCTTCTCTCTCTCTCTCCTTGAGAGCACAGCTTCTACTAATAGCTTGAGATTTACCCTTGAAATTCCTCTGCTCTGTGGCTTCTTCCTAGAAATGTGCTCTCACACACACACGCTTTCCTGGGATGTTTTTGTGCCCAGATCGGTTGACGCTCATTCTGACAAACTGGCATCCAGGACATATTCTCATGTTAATCCAGTTTTGACCTCGCTTTTGCAAGTCCTCCCAAATGCACACGTCCCCGACTCTGTACTTGTTGGCTGAAGTGTATGGAAAAACATCACAGTGTAAACCGAATATCCAACCGGCTCAAGGACTTCATGCTCCCAGGAGGGAGGCATCAAGGCGAAATGCCTTGGAAAGGTTCGAGAAACTGCTCGGAAGATGAAAAGCAACCTCACTGTCAAATATTATTGCATTCCAGGGAGGTTAACTGAGCCCCTGCCTGCTCAGACAAACACGCTTTCCTCTCGTGCCATACCCCGTATCTTGCATCTTCGGCCTGCTGCACTTGCTCTGGCTAATTAAAATCGTTATGCAATTTCAATTTACAGCTTGAGAGATGCCAGGAGTAGGTCGGAAAGGCACAGGAGCAGGCAGGAGATTCAAAATTGCCTTGACGATGTTCCACAAAGCAAAAGAGAGAGAGAAAGATGGATGCCTGGGTCTGTGTCTCTGCTCTCCCCGCATCCTCTGATGTCCTGCTCGAGCAAACAGCTCTAAAATAAACAGCAAGGGGTGGTCCGCCATTCAGAAACGGCCGTATTGATTTACCCCGTACTCTGTGCCTATGCTGACAAAGAAAATTCAGTCCACTGGGATTCACATGATGGACTTAGAGCCGTGTCTCGCCAAAGCCCTTTCCCCTACAATCATGTTTTATGCTGGAAAACATCGACAGGCTCTTAGATCTCCCCGAGTAATGGCACGTCGGCTCCCACGCAGCATTGGAAATGAACTTCTGGCTGTCCTTTAAGATCATCCACACACACCCAAAGCTTCTTTCAGGCCCTGCCAATTCGTTCGTTCATCTTTGGAGGCAGCACGGGTCCATCGCTGTCCAACCCTCCCCCTGCCACTCCTGAGCGATGGCATCCTCGCGCTGCAAAATGGATCGGAGCGAGCAAAACCCGGAAAAAAAATATGGGCACCAAGAAATCTTGCCGTGGGCTGACGACGCAGTGACGTCGGGCGCTGCCTTTGCAGAGGGCATCGCCCTTTCAAGAGGCTGGGTTCATGCTGGGTTTTAACGCACAGAAAGAAGAGTAATAGCACCGCAAGACCCAAAGGTAGAGGAATCGAATAGATTAAGCCTTGTTATCCTGTTAGTCGTCCCCTTCCCCCTGCACACACAGAGCATGTTACATCCTCAGGGTGTGGGAAGAATCACGGAGCAAACAGGAGGCAGATGCACCCAGGCACACACTGTGTACTCTAATTGTGGGTGGGGAGACACACACCACTCACCAGGCTCTTTTTGCAAGGCTTGGTCTTTCATTAAAGCAAATCTTTCTCCTCTCACCCTCCCTTTCAGCCCCTTTCCCCCACCCAGAGCCAGGAGCCTTTACTATTAAGGGCGTTTAACTCTACACGCCGTTCAAAGCAAGGAGCCTGGAAAGGATAAGGAAGCTGGGTACACTGTGTTGGGTGCAAGCTGTATGGAGAGCACGGCCTGCTCAAAAGGCCTCCTTCTGTTTTGAGCTGCGCACATCAAGAGGAGACGGAGAGGGAACTCGACTGCTTTGCACCGGCGCTTATGGGGAGAAGAGACAGCTGATAGTACAAGGCTTTTTATCCAAGAGGAAGAGCCTCGCAAGCTCTCCGAGCAGGAAGCTGAATGTAGACAGGTTCCCACTACACCTATGGAAAGTGCAACAAATTAGCCACCAGTTGCAATTGCAACCAATTTGCAAACAATTAGCCATTTCAATCAGCCTATGGGCCCGGGCAACAAAGCAAATCAGGCTGCAGTTGCTCCGGGTTTACAGGTCGGCTCTTTGGGGACACACCACAGTTGGTCCAAAGAGCCGAGCCCAAACACCTGGGTGCAGGTCCCTGCCTCTGCTTCCTCCTGGAGAGCCCGGGATCCCCACTCCCACACCTGGCTACAGGTCCGAATTGCAGAGGCTCCCTCGGACTGCTGCACCACCTCGCTTTTAGCCCCTCTCACCCAAGTCCTCCCTTGCTCAGCCCAACCAAAACCATATTTAGGCACTGAAAAAGAAGTCACCTTTGACTTCTTCCAAGGAACTGGTTGCCTGCAGCTGCTGTCAATGCTGGTGGGAGAGAGACCGAGTTGCTGGTTCTCAGCCCGAAATTCCTATACTAATGCTGCGGTCAGTGCCTGGCAGGGCTAATAATGCCACCAGCAGACAGCAGAGCAAAAGCCAGTTTTGGCCTGGGTTGAACACGTTTCTGCTCCTCTCCTGACCACTGCTGTGACCCGAGTCTCTCCTGGCTGAAGCCGACAGTTCATCCACAATGAGCATGGGGTTGGGAGGGCCGTCCGTCCACCCCCCTGCACGTGATGCACTATCCCCCAATCACCCCAGACCGCAGCCGATCCAGCTTTTCCCCACAAAAAACCTCCACGGAGGGAAATACAACCAGGTCACCGGGCAGCTCATCACACTGTCCTACGGCTCTCACAGGTCCTGTTTCTCCTGGAGTTTGGTCTAAATCAGCTTTGCTGCAGCTTGAGCCCATTGCCCCAGCTCCTGTCCCCTGCAGCAAGGCACAGCGACGTTACTCCGTCTTCTTTCTACTACTGGAAAACTCCTATCATGTCCCCACTGCTTCAATCTCCCTCCCTTCAAATTAAACAGACCTGGGGCCTTCAACTTTCCCCGCAAAGGCTGACCTTTGTCACCATCGTGCTTTCCCCTCCAGTTTCCTTGCGTACCGATTGCAAGCTCCTCACTACAGACTCTCATTCCCAGTGAAAAGGGAGTTGAGAAAACATTCGTTCAGCCTGAGGGCTACAGTTCAAAGGTAGAGAAGCAGAACAGGAACCCTGTGCCGCGAGGCTCTGACAGCTCTCCAATAAGTGCGATTGGAAAGCATTTCCATAGGTGGGTTTATTACTGGAAACACGAAAGAGATGGGAAAGCCACGAGACGTTTCCCTGGTTGGGTGCTAGGACGGCCTGCGGACGTGCTCAGGCTCCGCTATGGAGCTCGGAGGCGATTCTCTTCGCAAGGCTCGATGATTCTTTCGGGGCAGTCTGGTGTGCGTCGGCATCCTGCCTACCAGCATATTTATCTAGCTCAGCGTCTTGGGTTGTTTTTTTTCCCCTCAAACCCAGTGTGGTTAGAATAACAATCAGAAACAGACACCTCTCCCTTTTCCCTGCTTCCCTGAACAGCCCCTATTATGCTTCGAGACAAAAAAGCATCGCGCAGCGAAAACTGGGCCATCCGCCTGAAAGGCTTGTTGATTGCTGCTTCTGCAAAGAGAGAGAACATTAGAGCTGTTTGCTGACAGCAGGTGCTGCTTGGAGCCCTTCCAAAAGGGTCCCTGCTTGAAGGAGGCATATTCGGCGCGCCGGCACGGCTGGTACGGGCCGGCGGACGGAGCATTAAAGCCGGACCTCAAATGGTTCTGCAAACCCTTCAGGTCACGGGTTGCTTCTCATGTGGGCAGGTGATGTCTTACACAATAAAGGCTATTCCAGCTGGGCTTTTAGACACCAGCGCAATACAGATATCTGCATTTGGGGCTGCTTTCTCCACTCGCTCTTCTCCCTTCACAGACAAAACTTCCCCAAGGCAGGAAGCTAGGGAAACTGAGGCACGGAGACTTAAAGCCAGTCAAACCCTGGCCTTGGCATCGTGGTCCCTAGCCCCATGCCCTCTCCATCTCTCTCATTAAAGGAAGTAAGAAGCAGCGATGGGCGCTGGCAGTGTGTTTGTTGTATAAAGAAGTTGGCTCGTAGAAGAACGTGGGATTCCTGGATGAGGAGCGACGGGCCCACGTTAGCAAGAGAAGAGGGACGCTGCAACGAACTTCTTCACCTGGGAAAGTCAACGCCCCACGGACAATGGGATGGGGAGGTGCTAGCCAAGACCAAGGCTAGCCTGGATCCCAAGGTACCTTCATTCACCTGCAACCATCCAGCCCAGAGGAGCCATCGCCATGCCGCTGGGTCTCCCTGCTCCCGCGACAGCGGCTTTCACAGTTCGCTTGCAAGGCCGTCGCCCGCTGCGCTCGATGCAAACACAACCCAGAGTCTCTCACACTCCACATTTCCTTATTAGTTGACGGCGAACATTTTAAAAGGCTCTCAAGTCAGAAACAGTTAAAGCTAAAAATCCAACGGATTAGATTTTTTCCCTTTGTGACGAACTTAATGACTTAAACTGTTCAGCATCATTAGCCAATTTGTCTCCGAGGATTTCAAAACCCCTACAAAGCTCCATTGTTGAGCAAATGCTTTCGTATGTATCATTAATAATCATACCCGTCCTCTTTGAACAGCCGGCAAGTGAGCAAGCGAGAGAGACAAATTCCTCCTCTCTCCATCAGCGGGAAAAAAATGATCACAGGCACCAAATCAAGAAGTCATTCGAAGTTTAGAGTACCCGTTGCTATACACCAAAGCAGAGTGTCCGGCACATCAAAGCACTGCCCTCTTCACATGAAGAACAGCCCATTAAAAAATCCTTATTTTCATCTCGTCTCAGCAAAAACGCTTGTGTGTTAACAGCCCACCTCCCCCAAATTCCCACAGGCCTCTGGTCCATTAGCATCTTCATTGTGAAAGTGCATTGCTTTTTTTCTTGGATCTTCTTTTCAAGCCAATCTGCAGGAGGGGTGCAGGGCGGGAATCAAAGACAGGATAGATTTAAAGCGAGCAAACAGTAGCTGGAGGTGCTTGAGCAGCAGTCAGCAAAGCACTTGGTGGGAGA
>NW_005842380.1:265981-278545 GCF_000455745.1 Alligator sinensis | reverse complement strand
AAATGGGAGAGAGGGGGACTGGGAGCCAAATGCACCCCTATGCAAGGTGGCTGCAGCCAACAGTTTCCCCAGGGAAGAAGCCAGCCAATGACACTTGTCAAGCAAAATATCCAAAATTGCACGCATTTAACTGGGTCACTTCCAAGCTCCTTCTCTCATGTCCTCCACACCCCACTCAGTCTCTGTTGCACCCGACTCTCCGCAAGAGAGAGGACATGGGGCTATATCATCACGTCCATCAGCCGGTCTTTGGATCCATCTTTGTTCTGTGCCACATGCTGTACAAACAAGGGGGCTCCTGGGGTTACCGCAATGCAAATGCAGAGACCCCCAGCTCAAGCAAAACGCAGCACATCAGCTGCGGTCTCAGGCTTTGATGGAGGGGGCACTTCATTCCCCCAGCTGGCAGAAGGGGATTAAAGCAGAAAGGCCTCTCCTATAGCCTTTCATTGCAGAGGGAGTTGCTCTCTCCAGACCCTTGCAGAGCTGCTGCTAGTCACCGTGCCAGAGTAGCATCCTGAAGCAAGAAAAGGATGTGGTGGGCTGCAACTACAACTGCAAAGCCCACCGCAGCATCCTGAAGCAAGAGCAGGGAAGGACCCGCCAGCCTTCCTGTAGCACAGGAAGTGCGGTGCTGAGTGGAGCTGGAAAACATGCTGTTTACAAGCCAAAGCGCAGTTAATCTCCTGTTGTTATTTTAATTGGGTTTAAAAAGCAGGAGCTCGCGACAAAGGGGAGAGTTTGAAGCAACGCTGGGAAGTCAGCCGGGATTTTTCTCCCTTTTTTTGGGCAAAAGCACAGCTTTGAAGCAAGCATTCAGCGGCGTCAGGTGGATTAACCCGGCGGGGCACTGCATCTCCCAGCTTCACCCCATGCTGTTTGGAAACACAAATGCCATTCAGCCTGCTGAGAGCCAGCAAGGCAGCCCTGCGCGGCCACGTGCTACAATGCTCATCCACGCGCCAGTCCCAGTAGGTGGGCAGACCAAATAGAGAGGGACCTCCACATGGACCATCACTGTGCCCCATATCCTCCCCTCCTCCTGCAGTCTCTCTTACCCCTCATGTCCTATGCAACCCCCAAACGCCCACGCTCCCATTGCAAAACCCGTGCTAGCTGGGGTGCTCCCACGCTGCGCTGTGCAACTGTTTGCTTTCTCTGTTGGGAAACACGAGCTGCCGCAGCTGACCAAACAGAGCCGAGGGGCCCCTTCGGTGGAGGCGACGATCGCAAAGGGCAGCACGGGCAAGGGATGGTTGGTTTTAAAATGGTTTCTGCACGCAAGCTGGCTGGGTGTGGACGGCAAAGGTCCCTGGAGCATCAGTGAAGAGGGAGCTACCCTGGCTGGTTTGCTAATGCATGGCTGAATACTAGGTACTACAACATGCCCGGGCCGGTGGTATAGACACCGCTCTCCCCACCCAGGTTTTCATAGTTATTATATGTCATACTTTCACAGGTTCATAGACTTCAATAACCAGAAAGGCCCACGGTGATAGTTCAGTACAATCTCCCACAGAAGCAGCTGCAGGATTTCCCAGCACGAATCCCTTGCTATTAGAAAAGCCTCCAGCCTGCATTAAAAAAATATATTCTGGGGATTGTAAATGCTCCTTTCCTGGAAATGCCAATGCTCTCTTGGGATTATTGGGTAACTTCCTTTTTCAAATCTTGAAATGAGGAAAAGTAAAAAGAGTTTCAGAGGTGCGGGGCCTGCTTTAGGTCATGCCGAGTGCCTCAGCACTTCCACAGGAAGGGATGGAGAAACAGAGCCAGGGATGGACACCAGGCACGCTGCCCTGCCAGCACGGAGACCGGCCTTCCCCTTGGGCAGGGCAGAGGATCAAAAGCAACGCGCCACCTCCTTGCAGGCCTGTCCAGCTGCAAGGAGGCTACAGGGAGCACGTGAACCCCAGAGACCACGCGGCAGCAGAAAGCAGAGCGCCAGGCACGTACTCACCAGCATGGGGAGGAGAAGGTCAGCAAAGTAGACGAAAGCTGCTCCCAGGGTGAAGCCCAAGGCCACGGGGATGAAAGCGAACGCCCCGAAATTCCCAGCTTCCTCGACCATTTCGATGGCAGGCGCCAGGAGCGACCAGTAAGATGCAGCAAGCATGACCTGAGGGATGGAGAGCGGGGAGAGTTAGCGCGCACGTCCCATGGAAAAGCCCTCCGACCATGATCCAGGCACCTGCACTGGGGAGACTCGGGTCTCCCAGCTCCCAGTCTCATGAGCCGTTCCTTCTGCACCAGCGATGGTTGCAAACGGCATCAATTAACCCCAGCTCCCTGCAGGCACTACCCCCCTTGGTGCAACCCTTGAAGGCCACCGGACTTTCCCTCCTCGCTGTTTAACAGCTCAGGTGAGCCCAAGGGAGCAAGGAGCATCCTGCACTGATGCAATTCACCCTCCGCAGCTCAGCAAACTCACCACCCACCTACCCCTGGATCTGCTCAAGGCCACAGGGCAGGAGCAGCCTCCTGGTTCCGTAACACACCGTTTTGCTAATTCAGACCTGCTTGGAGCCATGAACCGGGAGGTGGAGCAGGGCCCGGCGAGCCCCAGTGCTTTTTGGATGGCCACAGTGCAGAAGCAGGGCTCTCCACGGCGTGCTGCAGTCACACCCCAGCAGCATGTGCCATCACACAGGCTACAAACGCTTCAACGTCTTAAACCTTTGCAACAAAAAGAGTGGCCGGGCCATTAAAAACCCAGCAATGACGTGAAAGCCAGCTTCCCTACAGAGCTAATCACTGAAGTATACAGACAAAACGAGGCCAGGATTAAGTGGGAGTCCTACCCAGCCATCAGTTTTCCCCGAACCAGACTCGAGCCAGGAAGAGTGACTCACACACTTGGTAGGATCATCCTCCGGAGGCTTAATGCGCCCGTGATAATCCTTCCAAGGGGCAGCAAGGGGGAATTAGCCCCGTCCTCATATCAGATCATCATGTCGGCAGGACTGGGAATGCCAATTATGCGAGACCGAACACCTCGCAAACCGGAGGAGCCCCTTGCTGATTTTTCCCCACAAAACAGATATGAGAAAGCTTCCAAAGGACCCCATTAGGCTGAAATCCTTACAGTTAATACACTAGCTCCCAAGCTTGTTACCAGCAGCATCTCAGCTTATTAAAATAAGGAATGCAAGCAAAAAACAAAAAAGAAAAGGTAGCTAGGTTCGCTATCCCCAGTAATGCAGATCAGGTCCTTTCTGCATCTCGCACCGAAAAGCCAGCCAAAGCCGATGACTCGGTTTCACCACCTGGCCCCCCTGCTCCACCAGAGGTCTTGCTATAGCTCCTGCTACCAGATGAGCCAACACCAACATGATCTTACGCCGCAGGGTTCACACTGTGAATACTGCTAGGAAATGTCCGTGTCCCCGCGCTTTCGCTATTTTAATAATTCATGGCAATGTTTCCACTAGCTCCAAGATTTTGTAAAACCTTTGGCTTTATTTTAATTAAACATAAGCCAAGCTGATTCCAGCCCTGAAGATATTAAATCAGGAAGGCTTGAAAAAAAAAAAAAAACAAAAAAAATTGCAAGGGAAGCCAGTTTCAATGTGTGTTGAGCACAACGCAGCTTAAGAGGTTCGAGCGTACTCCACTTAAGCAAACGATGCTCCTCGACGGGCGCCTAAGTGCACAACACAATGCCGGTCCCAACTTGCTGCCTGGTGCTTACATCATAAAAACACTTTATTATTTAGTCATATTGCACGCTTCCTTCTTCTCCCCCCAAAAAATTAGCAAGTGACAATTGGAGGGTATGTCTTAAATGAGCAAACAGATTCTCAACAGTTTGGTCAAAAAGAAAATCCTCCCTCTCCTCCCCTCCCTTTCAGTCTGCCTTCCCAAAACAGCATGCAGGTTTTGGGGGGGGCGGTATGCACATAAATACGGTATGAAGTGCACCCGTTGCTTCAGTGCACAGCGTCATCCTGCCCCGCTGACGACGCTGTCCCCCAGTTCGCTGCATGCAAACCGCACCTGCAGCGCGCCGCCTCCCGTTCATCTGCAAGGGGAAGCAGCTGTCAAAGGGGTGCTGTTAAAAAGCTGAAAATGAAGGGAAGCTCAGTTTAATTAGTTAAGTTTAATTAGCTAAGTTTCAGGGCTGCCAATGCTGGAAGCCAAGCATGCGGAGCATGCAGCGCTGCAAGTGCCGTGGTATTACCGGCCCTGATGCTGACCAGCTGCTATGTTTTTCAATGCCCCGAAACGATGAGAAGCTTTGGGAATGAGAGGCACTAGCTGTCTTGGGGGCTGCTGCACGGTGCACCTGAGGATGCTGCTTCTGCTGGGTCTGGATAAATGCAAGGCTTTTTTTCAGTCTTGAGACCATGCACTTAATCCGCGGGCACTGGTAGGAACAGGCGCGCAGGGGACCCAGCTCTGGGCCAAGAGCTACTGCAAAGTTGGTCCTCAGTCTTCTCCTCCCCGCACAGCCCTGAATGAAGGTGCTACATCACACCAAGTGTGGTACCCAGCAAGAAAGGACCTGAGGGCTGCTCTCTTGCTGCACTCACCCACCCTCCATATGCTCCTTCCCCTTTCTAACCTCCTCCACCGGCCTCCTGAACCACCAACGGGTGCTCAGGACCCCCTGCCACATGGACCGGTTACACAACCAGCCATTGCCACCAGCAGCACGAGACTGCTAATTGTGCGGGCTGGAGGGCACGGAGGTTTTCAGTTGGCTTTGACCTTGGTGATTGTAGAGTCAGGCTCCAAGTAACAGCTGCAAGATGAGATTTCCTCACCGTTACGGTAAAAACGTACCCATTTTACCTACGATTCCTTCCCTGACCGCTGCTTTCCTAGGTGCAAAATGGAGTCCAAAGCCAAGATTTGGCTTTAAAAAGCCGTATCATCCCAGCAGAGCATTCTCCAAATTACAGAGAATCAGAAACAAAAAGAAAAAGAGAGAGAGAAACACTAGATCCCAGAGATACTCAGCCAATATGTGGCATTAATACATCCATATTATACCAATTAATTGCCAATGTATTCATTGCCTCCACTCACCTCCTCCCCAGCGTCCAATGTACAAGCCTGGATTAATTCAAAATAATCAGCCCAATACAGTGCTTTCAGCAGGTCTGGCCTCATTACATATCTATAAAATCTGCCTAGCTGCTTGCTTCTGGAGCTGTTCCGCTCTGCAGAGAAAGAAGCTCATTTGTGACCAACCCCCTCGGGATATATCCCACCCGGGATGAACCAGATGTAGCTCCTTCAGAAATAAAACACAACACAGATATTAGTCCAAGGGAGCGGTTCTCAACCGTTTCAGACTCGAGGCACCCCTTGATAGACTCGACGCCCCTCAAAAAAATGCAGATAGAAAATAGCAGAGCCACGTTTCTGTTGCAAAAGACTCCGAAGGACCAATATAAGACGGTTTTAATGCGATGGGTTTGTACGTGAAATCTCTGGGTTTCTCTTCCGAATTATAGTAGCACGGCATTGCATTAAGCATTCAGCGCCCTTAAAAGGATCTCTGGTTGGGCATCGCTGCCCTCAAACACGCTTCCCTCAATCAACTGGAGGAGACGAGGGACCAAAATCAGTCTCTCGTTGCGGGGTGGGTGCTGTCTCGCCCAGAGGGCTTGTTCGGCGACCCTGGGATGAAGCGTGCAAGCAACAGGAGGGAGGTCACGAAAGACAAGCCCTTTAACAGCAAGATGGGAAGAGGCTCTCTAGGTCCCTCTGCACATGAGATAATAGTAGATGGAGCAGCAGGAACGAGGTGGCCAGCAAGGACCAGACAGCCCCACATCCCATTGCTCATACTGGGAGTGATGGGCAATGAAGCAGTCGCACTCGAAGCCCCATGAAACGGGTCTGTCGACAGAGCCACAAGCCGGCTGCAGCAAATGCTTCGCCTTCTCTTATTCTCCCAGCAAAAGCACGTGTCTGGAGGAGCACGGCACAGCCGGGTGTGATTACATTTAAAAAGCTCTCTTCTTTTGCAAGAAATGAGATGCCTATTGCCGTAGACACCGGTCCCCACGGGACCAGGTAAACCTGAGTGCGCCGGGCCTCAGAAGCAAGCGAGCTGTCAAGTTAGACTTACATGCAGCTGTCAAACTTTATCTTTCAAATGCCACCTCCTCAAAAAAACCCCCAGCAACATGGAAACATGAACAACAGGGAGGGGAAAGCACTGCAGAAATAGGTCGATGTGTTACGGTAAAGCATCACTTCCCCAAGGAAGACGGGGGCCGCGGTTTGCTCATCCCCCAGCTCCTGTTGCCCATCAAGTGCTCCCAACTTCAAAGCACCCAAGGGCCACATGTACGGCAACAAGTTGAGTTCAATTAGCCTTTGTGCACCAACGTTGCAGGTCTCCAGCCATGCCAAGGGCAGTTTTGGTTTCTACACCCAGTTTGCAGTCCTGTTACCCATGCTGCATGGACACGTAAGCAACCATGGGGCTACCACGCACGTTCAGCAAATATGGGCAGTTCACGGCTGTGTATGCACCTACCTGAGCACAAGTTTGGGGAAAACAGAGGGAAAAAGCCTTCCTTGTTTTAGCCCCACTCCCAGAGTGGTTAGAGCACTGCCCGGGGAGCAGAAGACTTGGGTTTCAAGGCCTACCTTCTCCACACAAGAGGTTTTGAACCTGCATCCAGTTTCTCCGCACAGCACTCGACCCATCATCCCACAAGCGAGACATTATGTCAGCCCTTCTCCAGCCCCCCGCTGCGTCTCACACCTGCTAGTCGCGGCTTTTTGCCCACCAGAAATGTGTGACCCATACGTACCTAGTGTATGCACTTCTGCAGGCACACATCTGCCCGGCTCTTGGGCAGCCTGCCGAGCTGCGTGGATGCTCCTACGTCCACAATGCGCACGGAATAGCATCGCAACCAAGTTAAGTGCCAAAAACACCATTTACACAGCTGGAAAACATCTACTTTGGCACATGAGGGGTAAGAGAGCATGGGCCATAAGCCAACCCTGCATTGCTAAGTGAAGGGGGTGCAGCTGGATCTCCAACAACTGGCATGGCTTGCTTTAAAAGACAAGGTACTTAACCCCTTAGGCCTCCTATGTACCCTCTATGGTGGGGGAGCCCAGCCGAAAGGCACCACCGCCCCCACCTTTCCTTACAGTGACATGGGAAGGAAGTCCCAGGACTCTTCTGCTCAAATACAAGGACCCTCCCTCCAGCCCAGCCGGTCCTTGCAAGCAGCTAGGAGGGAAAAAACAGTCGTATCAGCTAAGTGCTGCAGTCTTTAGCAGTGGGAAGGAAAGGAGCCTCGTGAGGTGGCTTGAGACCATCTTTTTCAGCATACGCAAGACACGTCCAGCCTACAAACCCGATGAGACGTCCTGCCAGGAAGCCGAGTAAAGCAACACCCGTCTGCCGGCCCCAGAACTCGCCCAACCGGGACCTTCACTTCGTTTGGAGACTCGGGTCAGTGCGGTTTCCACCTCGTTGTATGCTGCACGCTATTCGACCCTCCCCTGAATACGATGCTAATCCACTTTCCGCTGATGTTCGTGCATCGACTGGGCTTCTCTGCCCGTCTGCTGAGAGGGCTAACTTTGTTAGTCCCCCGCGCTGTCACACAGTGTTTCTGTCACTCCGCGATGGATGGATCTGGACTTGCGGCGATTGCCGAGGAACAAGAGGCCAGAGAAGGAGGTGTTCTGCCAGCCACGCTCCCTCCACGTGGCGAGTCGGGGAAGGAAGGTGGCATCCTAATGCATCTAGCCATAGCCCCCCCAACCTTGGTCAGTGGTCACAGTGCAAGCAATATAGCAAAGACACCAACACGGGCTGTACAAGCCTTGGATGTATACACCAACATCCTATTAACAGCTACCTGCGTGAGCTCAATTAATAATCGCTCCGCTATAGGTATGCCTACCTGCATTACAGCCATATCTTGAGGTCACCCCTGCCACTGGCACCAGCTGTAGCTAAGAGTCCTGCTCCTCCACCCCTGACACAGCCTTGGGGGAGGTCGTGTCCAGCGCAGCCTCACAGTAAAGGCACCAAATCCTCCTCCCCACCCACAGTCAGCATCTATCCATGGTACGACACAGTCTCTACTGGGAGACACCAAATCTCACCCAACCCTGCAGAGAAGCAAAGCTGGAGGGAAGTGACTGGTCCCAGGTCACTGAGCAAGTTAAAAATCATGCACCTGACTTACGCCGCTGTTTTGTGCTCTCCCCACGGCTCATCTGCCAATACCCAGCCTCATATACCGTGTGGATCAATGCAGAGATCCTCATGTTGCTGTGTCTTACTGAAAACACCCGTCCATGCGCTGTTCAGCCAACACAGAAGAACAAGACAGGGAAGCCCGGGACGGTGACCTGCTGCCAGTCCAGAACCAAGCAAAGCCCTGCCAAGCAGCAAGCACGCGACATCTTGACAGCCAGCCTGCACGTGGGACGGCAGCCCAAAAAAGAAAAGGACCCTGGCAAGGATGACTGAGCAACAGGAGACAAGCTTGCAACCGAAAGCAGAGGCTGGCTGGGCCTATGGGGCATGCTCGAGAAGGCACTGGGAATTAAATGAATTCAGAGATTTCAGTTTGGAGAGCCTTACCCGCACAGACCCTTTCTGCAGAGCAGGCACGGTCTCTGCTCCCCGCCAGCAAGCTGACACGAGACCGGAGCACGGGCTTTGAAGATGATGACTCTTCCTATGCTGTAGCTGATGAAAAAAAAATCACGAACCTAGATGGAGACAGCAGGAGGAGAGCCCCACCAGCTTGAGGGAGCCATCGAAGTCTGTCTGGTCTTCCATTTCACTTCCTCAGCCAGACTCCTTAGCAGGGAGGACTCCGACTTCAGCAGTATGCCAGTGCCAATGACCGGTCTCAGAAGTGGCCTCTGCTTTGCAAGTCACCGCTGCAGCCATATCCAGCCTGCCTGGGACTGGCCAGGTCTCCTGCTGTTTAAAGTCACCCCTTCTGGTTTCCTACTCTGCCAAGGAGCTCAACCCCAGCTCGGACAGGGGAGACGGGAAGGTGGAGACGCTTCAGAGAGGCCACAACACATCACAGCGTCAGGCCCCGGGAGCTGAAACGCTTCAGAAAGGTTTGATCAAAACCTATCTAGTCTCATTTCAGCAAAATCCCACATCAAGGACCTATACCTCCCACCCAGTAAAACCCAGTCCCAAGGTGAAGATCTCACGTGCAACCCTCTGCAAGATAGCTAACTTCCTTCTGCACAATTTGCAGGTAAGGACCCGAGGTGCAGAGAGCCCACGGAGACGTGCCTAGGGGTGGGGGGTCTCCTCTGCTAAGAGAGCTGACCTGACAGTAGCGCGCAGCCCATGCTTTTCCTAGACGCCCGGCCACGCGTGGCACCGAGCTCATGCTTCCCAGACGCCAGGCTAGCACCCATACCCCCGGCCCATCTTTGATCCAGGCCCCGCGATGGTCCTTTCAACAAGGTGGTGATACGGGGCTGCAGAAATACCAAGCCCTCAACCCTCTGAATATCAGCCCTCTTTTAACGTCTCAACCTAAGAGCACAAAAATAGAGGCATCCAAAATCACTAGCAATGTCTGAGAGCGTAAGCACCATGGCTTTGCACCCTTTGCAAGGGGGTTCAGGCCTCGCCAACATGGGATCTGCAACTCTTGTGAACAACTGCCATGTACAGTGCCTAAAATAGCTCCTTTGAACCCAAAGACCAGGAACATGAGCCAAGAGGACCCAAAACTATTCTACCAGTGCAAAGCTGGCATGGCAAGGGCTGAAGAGAGAAGGCGGAGAGGAGCATGGGTCAATAGGGATCCTATACTCCTAAGCTCCACTTCAGACGCTCCGAATCTCTGGGTTTTCGAGGTAAAAAGGAAGCTGGCACAGAGCGGCTGCCCGTTCATATGCTCCATGGCATTACCCCCAGTGATAAAAACCTCTCAGGCAAGGAAGCTTTGGCAGACCCTAGAGACCAGCTGAGAGCAGAGATGTTGGCAACCCTTGCCAGGCAAGTGATGGGCAGGGGCAGGGCAGCATAGAGCTGCCTAATTAACAGCCACCGGCTCAGTGCTTCAGCATCACCAAAAGAATTTGCTGCAGAAAAGGGGCTTTTTGTTATTTTTCACAATCGAAACCAGACTTTGTAAGAAGGCTATCGGAGGCGGAGAGCAAAGGAGATCAAGTCCCAGGCCTCCCAGCCTCAACAGAGAGAGGAAGAGAGTGAAGCTCTCTGCAAACAAGCGCTGCTTCAGAAGAAGAGACAGCAGTTTAAACGGGAACACGTGCAACAGCCCAAATAACCCGAGACCGTGGCCGTGTCGCATAGAAACATCTTTTTAGGGAGGAAAAGGAAGTACAAATAGCCCGACACTCTGCACAGGGGTGTGAAAAATAGAAATACAGTCTGGGAAAATAACCTATTGAAAGGACACCACTCCAGAGAGCTTGCTAGGGGGAAAAAAAACCATTTTCTGCACTGTTCCTCTGGTTGCTCACCTGACAGTCACTCAGAGCAGGGCCAGGCTGGGCCGGAGAACTAAATACACATTTTTCTTCCAGCTAATCAGGGCACTGCGACCCACAGCAAAGGTCTCAGGGCAGGGCTCGCCAACAAGCAAGCAGCACTGGCTGGGCTCCCGGGGTCCAGGGTCCGCGGGAGAGATGCCTCAGTGTGTGGACACAGCTTGTTTCACAGTGCTTCGTGGCTTTGCAAAGGCCAGAGAAGGGAGGCAGATGCTTCATGCCAAAGCTGGAGGTCGACTCGAAGACACGAGGCTCCAGCGGCATTTCCCAGATCCTCAAAACATCTTCAGAGGTGCGGCGAGAAACCCTAGAGACACACACCTTCACCCCATTTTGCTCTTTGCATATTCCAGGAAGCCGTATCGATCGCCCCAGAGCCCCCGTCTTCTTCCAGAAGGGCTGTCCTTGCATGACGGGACGTGCCCAACTCTGCCACGGACTCCTTGCGTGCCCAAGCAGGCCTGCATGTCCCTGCCTCGGTTTCTCAACAGGAGAAGTGATGCTCAGCCCCTACAAAGCAGACCCCAGTAATCACGGAGAAGGCGCCACGCAAGGCAGAGCCTTACTTGGTGCTGCCATGAGATGGCAGGAGTTTCCTCTGCACTTTGCAAGGGAAAACACTCCCAGCTCTCTGGACCCTGCTGCTCCCCCACCCTGCCCTGGCATCTCCCTGCGAGGATGCACCCAGAGCAGCGCCCGGCCCTGAAAAGCAAGGCACCCAAAAGGCCGAAGCTCCAAAATGCCCCACCACCTCTCCAAAGCTCCTCTGACCCGCACACCTGCCTCCTGCCACCCCAGAGCCAGGGGAGCACCAACACACCCACCAGAAAACAAGGACAGGAGAGGATCCATTTACCCCGAGGCATCAATCAACAACGCCTATCTCCAGCAGACAGACAGCTGTGCAACAGAAGAAGGTTTGAAGGACCTGGGCCAAAATGAGCCTTCAAAGGGAAATGGTTTGCAAGCAAAAACCAAGTCTCTCTCTACAACACACACACACATCTGGAGCAGTTTTTGCAGAGAGGGGCCAGGATAAATGTTTGGTTTCACCCCAAGACCATATCCCAAGACTAAGTTGCGCCCGGTTCTGGTCCCAACATCCAACTTTAATCAGAAGCAGATTATTCCATCATTGCACTGTCCTTCTCGCACCTCCTACCAAAGAAACTGGCCAGTGCCTTTACAAAGTGCAGAGACCCCCCCACAGAGCCACAATTAGCTCCACGCTCAGAAACCCCCTGCTCTGTTTCTCGAACGGCTGCATCCCCCCCGGCACAACCTGGAGGTTTCCTGTACAGCCAGGACACAGCCAACCTCCCTGCCAAACCTCAGAGCATCTGGAGGAGGCTGCTGGCACATCTGTGCACAAGACCGCAGGCTCCAGAGCATCGTAAATCAAAACTTTGCACTGCAAGCCAGGGAGGTCAGATGCAAGCCCTTTGCCGCGGAGAGAAGATCCTGCTGTGGTAAGGAACAGCGCGGCCACTCATAAAAGCCAAGGTGGCACATGCCTCGAGCATTTCATCCGACCAGAAACAAGACCACCGGCATGGCTGAAAGAGCCACCTCCTAAAATCAGCATCACCTGCCAGGTCCGCTCCCCCCCAGTCTTTCCTCACGCATCATTGCCAGAGCACCGGCTCCCAAAACCATCGTGCTACAGAGCAGCCATCATCCAAACAGTCCATCACAGCCGGTTTCATTGGACTTCCAAACAACTGCTCTATCCCTGCAGGTCCCATTCAGCTCAATGGTAAAGTCAGGACGCTGTGCCCCCAGCTAGTAGCCAGGCTGGCACCGCGCGCCCCAGCTGCACAGGCTCAATAGTAGCTCTTTTTGCTTTTAGGCACTGCATTAGCAATGCAAATAAACCACCTCTGCCCACAGCTGAAAAAGGACCTCTGTAATCATCTACCCTGACCTCCTGGAAAAACGCAAGCCCTAGGGCCGTTTTGCCTGAGAGCAGATCTTTTAGGGGAAAACACTATCATTTGAAAGCAGGCAGAGGTGGCTGCTCAAAGGCTATCCCAATGATTAAGCAGCCTCCTTGTTACTAACATGCAGCTTGTTTCT
>NW_005842380.1:264816-265950 GCF_000455745.1 Alligator sinensis | reverse complement strand
GGTTCAGCATCCTTTGAAGATGACCTCAAGATTAAGATGGTCCTAGGGGACCCATGCTCGATGCTGTGCTGTCTGCTGGGTATACGAGTTCGATAAGCAAGGAAAAAAATGGATGTCAGAGCTGCTTTTCAGCCCTAATAAAACAGGATCCCAATTGCTATCACAGCACAACAGCTGCGTGCTAGGGTCTGGCCCTGAGCACACCCCCGGACCCTCGAGCCTGGCTGGAAGCGGGTCTGCTCCTTCACACCCCAATCGAAGAGGGAGCAAGGAAGCAGTGGCAGGGAGACGGACTTAAATGAGTCATTGCCTGCTTTATTTACCAAGGTGGAGCATTGCTGTAGCTGCGATGGGCCAGGAAATGTATGAGGCAAAGGTTTCATACCTTTTAACGGACTAACTGTATAGTTAAGAAAACTTTGGGCCCTTCCTCAATTTACCAGCTGAGATAGTGACTTAAATTCTTTGCATGTCCCGTGAGGCAGCAAGCCCTCACATCTAGGGATAAGACAGCCTGGTTTTCCTTAGACCCCTGGCTTGTGCCCACATGCGCAGAGCAAGGAATTCGACTCCCCGCACCACTTCAGCTGCTGGCAACCGTATCGAGCGCTGCAGGCAAAGGAGAGAAGCCAGAGCTGCCTGGCTGCTGGCTGAACAGGCTTCTAGCTCCTCTCGAGCACAGATGGGCATTTTCCACGTGCCAGGTGCTGGTTACTCAACCCGGATACAAAGTCAAACAGGATCTGGGTGTTTTGCAAGTCCTTTAAACCACAGTCCATCCCAGGCACCTGGCCACGCCTACCAGAAACACGTGGGATGACCAGGAGTCTTGCAACTGAAACTAGAACTGCAGGCGTCTGTGCCCTCGTTCTGCCACATGCCCTAACACAGGCTCCCGCATCTCGAGAAGGCACCGAACAACGCTGGGCTGGCCTGAGAGAGCGCACAGATGTAATCCTTTGTCTGCAACGCAGCATCTCCACACCACTGCCTGCGCCAGCAGCCCAGGGACAGGGGCCAAAATGCCCCGAGCACGGCTTGCCACCCAGTGCCCCCTGTACCTTGCAAACTGGGCAGCACCTCCACCGTTATCTAAGTCAGTGTTTCTCAACCAGTGGGATGCAAAGGTCGTGT
>NW_005842380.1:226133-264785 GCF_000455745.1 Alligator sinensis | reverse complement strand
AATGTCCTTAAAAATGTCCATTAATGATTCATATAATATTAAAATGCACGTAAACGTAAAAATACACTTCTTGGGAAAAAGTGGGGGTTTGTTTTTATCGTGGTGGGACCAGGGTTTTTTGACCAAATGGTTGGTGAGACGTAAGGTGCAAAAGGTTGATCTAAGTCAGCTGGCTGCACAGCAATCAGGACTCATGGTAGAGATGATACCTTTTATTTGACCAACTAGATTTTTGCAAAAAAAAAATTATAGTTGGTCTAATAAAAGATATCAACTCTACCACGAGTCCTGATTGCTTTTGGCACTTGACCAATACGGCTACAATCTGGATACCTGGCTGCACAGCCGCGCTCCAGAGCAAGTGGGAAACAGTGCAGAAACGTCCCCTAACCACCAAGAGCCAGGGAACTTCCTACCCTGCCTGCCCTGCAGCTCTCACACACCCAGGCTCCTGAAAGGACAAGCAGGATCTTGACAGCAAGACTTCAGAGATGTACAGATCCCTGGGGTCTTTTCCTAGCCAGCCCTGATGCAATTAAAGCCAGAAGCTGCAGCCCTCCATTGCAACACTTGAACCACCACTTCCCTTGCAGGAACACGCTCGACCTCACACAAACACTAGGTCTGCACAGTCCTGTGGATTGAGGCCTCACTCCTGCCAACAGGAATAACTGCACATGCCCGAACTCAGTAGGATGCTCAGAGGTGGCGATGCAGGCTCAAGTCCTTGCTCCTTCTCGGCATAAGAAAGCTGAAGGGGACAAGACACACAAATCCAAAGGGGGATTCAAACTCAAGGGACAAACCCGCTGCAGGTGGGAAAATGCAGCTTGCTACCAGGCTGGCACCCCCACGATCCCCAGCTTTCCCCCCAGAGGCACCGATACACGACAGGGCTCAAATAACTTGCCACTGCTTTGCACCACTATAATGAGATCCTGGGCACTCATGCAAGCTTCATCAACACAGTGAGATTTGGGGTGGACTGGGAGGAGATGCCAGTAGCAGTTGATTAGCAGAATGAGGACGTCCTGTACTCACCCCTGCCGCAAAGCCCAGGCTGCCATCTAGGATCCGCCTCTGAAAAGTGAAACAAAGCCCTTCATTTACCAACTGCAAATGGAACAAGGGGCCAACAGTTCTGGCAGGGGAACAGCTTTCCAGGGGTTAAGTTTCAAGATGCTCCTATGCTCCCCTATATCAGGGGCAGCTAGGCACAGCTCTCTTTCAAAGCCGAGCATCCTACGTTCAGATGAGCGCCGCAGAGTGACTAAGTGAATTCCCAAAGTCACACAGGACATCTGTGGACACTGAACTGGGTCTGCAGCATCTCAGCTCAGCATCCTAGGGCTGGTCACCAGCCCAAGCCAAGGCTGCACTTCACGCACGTGCTGAAGTCCCAGTGTGCCTTCAGCAACTCTCAAGCTCGTGCTTTGCCACGCTGCTCTGCAGAGGGTGGATTTAAGCAGGTCTTCTGGCAACGTTATTCATGACTTCTGGGTTACAAACAAAAGCAGGAGCCCCCTGATTTGGCAGCCTGGCAATGATTCACGGCTCAGTCCTGCTTGGTTCAATCACGCAGCGACCCGTCTTCCCGAGCCCCAAGCGGAAGAACATTAGCACTGGAGAGCTCCCTGGAGAACAAACTCCTGGAGAAGCTGTCCAAAAAAAGGCAGTAAGAAGCAACCAGGTGGGGAAGGAAAGAGGGGCCAGCTCTTGAAAGCAACACCAGCACCAGCCTGTGGACTGGAAGATGGCAGCTTGGAGCTCTGACAGGCTTGAGCACAACTTCAGCTGCTTCCACCCCAGAAAAACTAACTGAAGTTCATAACAAAAGACATTAAAAGACACCGAAGCGAAGGCAGCAGCAAAGAACACAGATCCCAGCTTCCAGCCTGCCCCTTCCCTCCTACACACCTGGGACTAGATCGTGCCTTTGTAGCTTTGTCTGAAGCAAAGGAGATGGGGGCTATTTTAGACCAAAAGAAGATGGATCCCTACAGGGTGAATGCTGGACAGTCAAGCTGGCTTCTTTCTTTCTCAGGCTGTTGGCACCAGCTAGTCCGACCCAGCTCAGAGCCGGTGCCCGAATCAGAGCTGCATGGGTCCTGCTGGGCCAGCAGGAAGAAAGAGCCAACTTGCTGTCTCCATGTGCAGCAGATACAGCTGCAGCTACGCCAGGATGAAGAGCAGCTGAGGAAGGGCCTGTCATTCTGGCATTCCCCTTTCCTGAGAAGGGAAACTCGCTGCAAACCAGCTCGTTGTAATCAAATATTCCTTCCCCGCGCCTGCACTTTGTGCCACAACGTCGATGCAAATGGGATTTGCAAGCACTGGATAAATGCTTGCTCCAGTCACAGCAGGGAGGGCGCAGGTGGCTGAAAAGTCCATGCAGGGCGAGTTTGCCCAGCCTGGTGTTGGGGCCACACAGCTAGATCCCCCTCCCCTGCAAACCCAGGGCCTCAGAGTTTTGTCTGGAGGGAGGGAGAAGCTTCCACCTGACTCTCCATACCCACCTGGCCGCTGGAAAACACGAAGACGAGTGCTGAACCCGCTGCCGTCAGCCCCCAAGTCAAGAAGGTTCCTAGCAGCGCCTGGACCACCGGACTGAGGCCTGCGATCATCCTGAACTTGCCTGGAGCTCACCAGCCTAGAAGAGACACAGGGTATCAGGAGAGAAGGCATCAAACACAATGTAGGCTTTAAACCAAGAACACGACCCCTACCCCTTATTAACAGGAGGAGCTTTGGGCCTGGCTTTCATAGGTGCTGGGCACCTAATGTTCCCTTCAGAGCCCCGGGCATGAGGCCGGTCAACTGCAAATCCAGTTTAAGACCATTGGCAGTGCAGCTCGTCTGGTCCGCTCCCACCTCAGGCAGCCTGGACCCTGCTGGAGTTTGTGACATTGAAATCCAAAAGTCATTCCCCGCTCCCTTGTGTCAATGAACCTTTCCATAGAGCCCCCCTGGCTTCAGTGGGGATCTACCCTGCAAGGACCCCGTTTCCGCGTGGGAGCCCAAGGACATCCATCCGCGTAGAACAAGTTTTCTTTCTGGGATGCGGGGGGGTGGGAAACAAAGACACCCTCTACCACCATGAGCAAGAACCTAGGAGTCCAACCTCCAGGGAAACTACACAGGCTGGCACATCCTTACATTCCCCAGTAGCTCCCCTTGAAGCCCTCAGTTCTCCCAACCAAACAACTAGGAAAAGGGAGAAGACGAGAAATACAATTAATTCACACCGTCCCTCAGTCCGAGCAGAAATCCCAAGCCCACATTCACTACACTTCTGGGGTGCAGCAGATGCATGCGTGCTTGCACCAGTGAAAACCGCACAGCAGTCCATGCAGAGCACCAACTATACTCATTACACTGTTCGCAAACACTTGTGTCACACCGGACAAAGAACTAAAGCAGCAATATTAAGACTACGTGACTACTTCTGAACTGCTAAAACTTCCAATAACCTACGGAAAGGAGCCCTGATGTTTCCTCCTGGCATCTGAGGAATACCTAGTTAACTTGCCGTCATGCTCACGGCACACTAAGGATTCACCAAGGGAGATGCTGTCTGTCAATCAAGACATCTAAAAAAGAAAAAGCTGCTATGTATCTTCAGGCAGAAGCATGCAATATCAGTAAAGCTCTGTGCAAAACCCTCCTGCCTTCTGGACTTCAACACCCAGTAACACACTAGCCGAAAGGCTGCCTTTTTTTCTGCCCTAGTCCCCTTCCTCGCTGCAAAGGCTGGAAGCCAAAGGCCGATTTTAAGGACTCAGATCTCTGTCAAACTGGTGCACAAAATATAGGCTTGAGGTCCCCTTGTTTAAAGCCCGGCTGCCCGAGCAGAGCAGGGATCGAGCCCTCCTAGTCGCCCACCCAACACACGGGATGTCCAGCCTGGGGAATAAGCTCCCTCCAGCGGTGCTGCAATCGCCTACCCTGGAAGACTTCCAGAGGAGACTGGACAGTCGCCTCGCTGGGGTCTCCTGACCGCCAGTTATCGTTCCTGCCCGGCGCAGGGCACTGGCCCCGACGATCTCCCATGGTCCCTTCGAGGAGTAACCCTCGAGGACACAGGTCCTCCCACTCCCTTGGGTCCCGGGCTGCTTTGTTAAGCCTCCTGAGTGCCCCGAGGATCCCCCAAAGCACCGACCCTTGGGGATACGACATGCCCCACAGCCTCCACAGCTGCCCTTGGCATTCTCACGCCCATCCTTTCCCTCCATTCCCGCTGCCCCTCCGCGCCAAGAAGGTGCCTGCCGGGGAGGGGGATTATCGGTGGGGTTGAAGATGGCTGTGGAGTCCCATCCCTGCTCTGCACGGTCTCCCAGGGGGCCAGGACACTGCGTGCTTCCCTTCCTCCTCTGCCATTGCGCAGCTCCCTACGCCGGGCGTCCTCGAGGCGGACGGCAGCTCTGCGCCCGCGACCCCCACCCCAGCCTGTCCCAGCTGGATGCCACCCAGACCCCGCTCCCCTGCACCCCTGCCACTTGCTTGCTGCCCTTCCTCGCTGCATGCTGGATACACCCCCTGGCCCCATCCTGCCACCTGCCCACAGCCAGGGCATGGAGAAAAGAGCCCCCTGCAGCCCCCCAGCCAGGAAGGCTCCCTGCCAGGGGCTCTGCCCCAGTGCCCAGGGGCCCCCAGCCCCACGCCCAGGGCCCTGCACCCGGGCACTGCCCCAGACCCCCACTCACTGCTGCTGCTGCAGCCCTGCCTGCTCCAAGGGCTGCTGCCACTTCCGGGTTCTGCTGACACGTGTCGCCCCCCCCCCCCCCTCCCCCCCGCCGCAGCCAATCGGAGAGCTGGAATCGGTGGGTCTTTATGTTTCGCGTTGCTGCGTGGGAGGAAAAAAGAGAGCGGGCGGGCGCTGCTGGCTGCTCCCTCTCCCAATCCCAGCCGGATTTAGACTGAAACTATAGTTTGGGGCCGATAAGTAAGAGAGAGAAAACTGGACTTTTGTATTGTAATATGCCAAAACCAGACATATAGATATATCTCTCTAGATAGATCTGTATAGATATCTTGATATCTGTATGAGAGAGAGAAAAAACTGGACATTTGCATTGTAATATGCCAAAACCAGACGTATAGATATGTCTAGCTATCTATCTTATAGATCTATCTATTTATTATAGATATATTATATTATATCTAATTATTTATTAGATAGATAGGAGAGAGAAAACTGGACATTTGCATTATAATATGACAAAAACAGACATATAGATCTATCTATCTATCTAGATATGTATAGATAGATCTATATAGATATCTCGATATCTATAGAAGAGAAAAAAACTGGACATTTGCATTGTAATATGACAAAAAACAGACATATACATGACAAGCATATAACAAAAACAGACATATATATGTGTATGTGTGTGTCTGTTTTTGTCATATTACAATGCAAATGTCCAGTTTTTTCTCTCTCTTATATAGATATCAAGATATCTATACAGATCTATCTATATATATCTAGATAGATAGATATATCTATATGTCTGTTTTTGTCATATTATAATGCAAATGTCCAGTTTTCTCTCTCTTATATAGATATCTAGATATCTATCTAGATATAGATAGATTTAGATAGCTATCTAGATATCTTTATCTATATCGATATCTAGTTGGTCGAATAAAAGAGATCACATCTACCACAAGCCCCGATTGCTATTTCTGCACAAATTGATGAACTCAATATAAACAATAACTGTGAAGCCATAGATATCTAGTATATACATCTATATAAATATCTAGATATCTATGGCTTCACAGTTATTATTCATTATTGAGTTCAATTTGTGCAGAAATAGCAATCGGGGCTCATGGTAGAGGTGATCTCTTTTATTTGACCAACTAGAGATCTATATAGATAAAGATATCTAGAGATCTATATAGACCAACTAGATTTTTGCAAAAAAATATATATATTATTAGCAAAAATTTAGTTGGTCTAATGAAAGAGATCGCTTCTACTCTGATCCCCGATTGCTTTTTCCTCTAGAGCAATACAGCTCCAACCTGGAGACCGGCAGAAATAACAATCATGCATCTTAAATTTTCATGAAAATCCATTTTTGTGGATTATTTTTATCGTATGGGGACTCTTAAATTGGACATAGTTTAGGGCCTCCGCATGTCCTAATCCAGCACTGGGCTCTCCAGTGGGGGCATGGCCCCTCCCAGCCCTTTTGCCCCCTGCAATGCTGATGGATAAGGGGATTTTCTTCCATCTAGTTTTCTCCCCGCAGCTGCAAGTAAACTGCCCCTTCCAGTCCTTTTGCATGGGTTGCATTGAGCTCCCACTGGTGCTCGGCGCTGCACAAAGCCAGCAGGCCTGGGCCCTGCTCCAAGGGGCCAAGGGCAGCGGGTGCAAAAGGCACCCTTTGCATCTTCCCAGGAGATGGTGCTGGGTCATTCTGCAGCTGTGTTGCAGCACAGCAGGACAAGGGCCAAAGTCCAGCCTGGGGTTGGCGAGATGCGGGAAGGAGGCTGCCAAACGAGAGGGGGGAAAGCAATCAGGACTCGCAGTAGAGGTGATATCTTTTATTAAACCAACTAGATTTTTGCAAAAAAAAAATTCTTTAATTTTCAGGCATTCAAACAAGGGGGGTGCATTTGAACAGGGGGCAGACCTAGTCTTACTGCTCTGGGTCCAAACAGGCCCATGGGCGACTGAACAGTTTTGCTCAAATCCCAACTTTTTGCTCATGGGGGATATCCTCTGGGCCAAGCAGGGGCAAGGGAAGGTGAACAGGGGATGAAGAGGAGGAATCACAGACAATGAGGGCTGGAAGGGGCCTCAGGAGGTCCCATCTAGTCCAACCCCCTGCTCCAAGCAGCACCAGCCCCAGCTCCATCATCCCAGACAAGGCTTTGCCCAGCCAGGTCTTAAACACCTCCAAGAATGGAGGTGCCACCACCTCTGGGTAACCCATTCCTGTGCTTCACCGCCCTCCTAGTGAGACGTTTTTCCTAATCTCCAACCCTAACTTCCCTTGCTGCAACTTGAGCGCATTGCTCCTTGTCCTGGCATCTGCCCCCATGGAGAACAGTCCAGCTCCATCCTCTTTGCAGCCCCCCTGCAGGGAGGTGAATGCTGCTATTCAATCCCCCTCGGTCTTCTCTTCTGCAGACTCAATAAACCCATTTCCTTCAGCCGCTCCTCACCAGTCCTGTCCCCCAGCCCCTCCAACCATTTTCCTTGCCCTCCGCTGGACTCTCTCCAATGTTGACCACATCCTTTCTGCAGTGGAGGGCGCACAGCTGGACACAGCACTCCAGATGTGAAGGAGGGGGCTGGGATCTCCAGGTGCCAGACTTACAGGACTCAGGAGGACCTCGCACCCGGCGTCAGGGAGGTGAAGAAATTCCTCTTCCCTGGCTGGGGATTTGTAGCTCATGTACAAGCAGAGTGCTGATGGCTAAGGATATTTTTTCCATATAGTTTTCTCCCCCAGTGACAAGCAAACTGCTCCGAAGGATGCTGCCCCTTCCAGTCCTTTTGCACTACCGCGGTCCCCCTCTGCGGTAACAACGTCTTATGTATTAGTTTAGTTCCCACCATGTGCTCGGCGCCGGGGCAAAGACAAGAGTCCCCAAAGAGTCGACTCGGACTATTTACGCTGAAGTCCTCTGCCTGGGTGCAGCGAGTTATCATCAGAGCTGCTAAACCCCATATTTCTAGGGCTCCACTCGTCACCCGGGTTTCCGAGCACTCAGCACGCACCGTTCAGTCCAGGTTTCCCGAAATCTCAGCACTCAGCAGCCTGATTTTGCTCTGAGCGGGTCTCTAAGTTTTAGCCCGGTGATCTCTCCCTACACAAGCCCCACAGAGGGCTGCCTGGCAGCCAGGCCGTTTGCACGAGGCTGCCCCCAGCTCTGAAGCATGGCCTGTTTGTGTGCAAAGAGCCCACACCTGCATGGACCGGAGGGAGGGAGAAATCCTTCTGGGCGCGCCGTGATGGCTGGAGGGCAGAGGAGTTTTGCTGCTGTGACCACAGCTGGATAAAACCCCAGGCAGGAAGCCAAGACCCGGGAAAGAAAACACAAGAAGGAGAAGCGACTAGCTTTGGCAAGACACACTTTTTTTTATATATATATACACACACACACATACACACACACACACACACACACACACATATATATATATAGAAAGAGCTATGTTTTTCACATTCCCCAAGCACTGACTTTAAGAACAATGCCAAAAATCATGAGAGTTGGCAATACTGCATCTGCTCCATGCTCCTGCCTGCCTGCAAAGCCACAAGCAGTTTGCAAAGGACCAAGTCTTTCCCCAAATGCCTCATCCAATCTCCCATCAACAGCTCGCTGTCAGCCTCAGCCAGGCACCTTGGGATGAACAATGTCACTACAGAGACGCCCGGTGCTAAATCACACCTGTGTACCCAGCCCCGTGCTGCTTGCCTGCTGGTTGCTGGACACTGAACAGTGCATCCAGCACTCACGGGACACGGGACATGGACCAAGGTGCGCTGCATGGGAGGATAAGGGATGGGGAGTTCCCCTTGTCTGGAAAGCTGTGCCCCAAAATCTCGCCCCTGGAGAGATGCCCCTTGCAGAGGGGAGGAGAAAGAAAGTAAAAGGGCTGGGGCTGGTCCTACAGGGCTCCTTGACCCAGACCCGTCTGACCCAACTGGACCAGTAGGACCTAAGGCTGTACATGAGTGTACGGCACAACCCAGCACCGAGCACCCTCCTACCAGTACCTCTGCCCGGGGTGTCTTCCCCCCTTGGAGAACAGCATCACCAGCATGGACGCTCCCCAGTAACCTCCTGCCCAGGAGCCAGCAGCAGCCTGGCAGCGAGGAGGAGGAAAGCAGAGAGTCACGGCACCTGGCTGGTGTGAGAGCGGATGGAGAAGGACCGGGTGGGTGACCATGGGGGCAAGGCCAACCCAGCCCACCCCCTCCTGCTCTGTGCTTCACTCCCCAATCTGTCGGAGTGAGCCAGCCGGCACGACACCGGCGTGGTGGAGCCCAGCCCCCTGCCAGCCTCGGTCTGCCTGGCTGAGCTAGGGGTCCCCACAGGCCGCAGGACCCACGACTGAGCACGGCACGTGTTTGCCAGGGACTGGAGCATGGCCGTCGGGAGTCTCCAGCCAGACAGGCACTGCCGGATGGGTCTGCCCCTCTCAGCGCTGCGCCGCGGGGACCCAACTGCATCACGGCATGGCAGAGCACGGCACGGCCAGCCCCGGGCACCAGAGGAGCTTTTCCCACAATGCAGGGCACTGGAGGCATGATGCAGAGCCCAGCCCCAGCTGCCAGGGCGAGTTCTCTCTCCTCTTAATGGATGAAGCTGTTAATTGCATGGCTAACGAGGCCCCGAGGGGGAGTGCCAGCCAGCTGTGCGCTCTGCAAAGAGCAAATCGAGGCTCATATGTCCCTGTCCTGAGCCTGCCGTGGCCCCCAGCCCAAGTTCGACCCCAGCAGCGTCTCCGCTAGGAGAGCTAGAGAGACTCCAGCTGCTGATGGAGCTGGGCAGGGGGGAGCTCAGCTACCCCGGGGGTCTCTGACCCCCTCCTTGCACTCTGCCATTGCAAGAGGGCACAATGCCGCGTCCCCACATCTGGCCAGGCCCCTTCTATCGTGATGCTGGGATCTCAGCTTGAGCTGGTTTCTCTCTGCCCACACACAGCTCCAGGCCAGGGGGGGACATCACGGGTAATGCACACACTGTGTCCAACACCAATGCCCCCAGCCCCGTCCTCGCGAGTGCTGCCCAACCCTTCCTCTCATGCCAGCCTCCAGCCCTGGCAAGCGGGAAGGCTGAACGCTGCCTCTGGCACCCTCATCCTCATTTATTAAAGTGTTCATCTCCACCGCACTCGGGAAAGGTCAAGCCCATTTAAAACCTCCCTGATTTAGGATGGAATCAATTTTCCCCACTTTATTGCCTGCATCCTTCATTAGCCGCTCGAACAAGCCAGATGTGGAGAGTGGGGCCAGCAGGGAGAGGAAACGGCTGGACAGAGGAGGACCGTGGGCATCTGAGGAGGGGCCAGGGGCAAACCTTGCACCCATCCCCATCCCGTCACAGTCTCCAGCAGGTTGGCGTGCACCTCACCTCCGCCCACCTGCTTTATCCAATAACCCCAGCACATGGTGCGGGGCGGGGATGCGGCCTGAGTCACCTGGCTCTGCCTTTCCCTATTGCAGCAGAGGCACACGTCCCTCTTGAGCAACCCAGGAGCGAGGGAACAGGCACAGCAAACAGTTTGCAAGCAGCTCACTCGGGGCAAGAGAAGGACGGGGAAGAGGAGCCTGGCACCAGGCACCAGATCCTGCACTGGGAAGGTAAGGCAGCCAGCGCTGCCCATGTGTTTGGCTTGCTGAGTGTTTGTTTGGTGGGATGTGTGTGGCTTAGGCGTGTGCCACAAGCAGCGCGACCTCGGTGATTACTGCCCATGTCTGATAAAAGCCCTGACAAGGGGACGGGGCCAGTCCAGGCCCAGCAGTGTCTAAAAGGAGACTCCCCAAGCAACCAGGGAGGGAGCAAACAGGGCAAGCAGTTTGCAAGTCAGTTCACTGCCCGCCGCTTTGTAGGGGAGACTTTAAGGTAAGCTCTTTCTTTCAATTCAGAGCAGCTAACCTACGTATAAGTAGCTAGACTACATGCATAAAATGCAGCAGGGAGACCAGTACTGAAGCCCCTTGCTTAACTACAGTCCCGACCCAGGAGGAGTGCACGAGGGAGTTTGCTTGGAAACTCCCACCTTCCTTCACTGCAAGCTTGGTGAGAGGCAGCAGGGAAAGGGGAACGTTTCGGGGCCAAGGAGCAGCAAACAGGTGAGTTTGCTAGGGAAGGTCTGCTTGCGCGAGGGGCAGCATGAGAGAGGCAGCGGATTAAGAGACCCAGAGAAATGGCTGGAGGACATTGCAATGCCAGAGCCACTGCCAGCTTTTCCTCTGCTTGCACCTGGAGGGGTCTGTCCAGGCAGGACCGCTCACTGTCGAGCTGGTGCTGTGGAGGTGGGATTTGGCTTCTTCGACCGTGGGATGTTGTTCCAAGAAGAAGGGTTGCTGGGAAGAGATGGGATCCACCTGGCAAAGAGAGGGAAGAGCATCTTTGCAGACAGGCTCGCTTACCTAGCAATGAGGGCTTTAAACTAGGTTGGTCGAGGGATGGAGACTAAAACCCTGGGAGGAGTGGGGGACCTGGAGGGAGCACAAGGAGGAGGGCTTGGCTCGGAGCAAGGGACATGAAGGGGAACAAGAAGGGCTTCTACAAGTATGTCGGGAGCAAGAAGAGGATCAGGGAAAGTGTTGGGTCCCTTACTGAGTGGGGAGGCAACCTTGTGACAGAGGATGCAGAAAAGGCTGAAGTGCTCATTGCCTTTTTTGCTTCAGTCTTCACAAGCAAGGACAGCTCCCAGACGACTGCCCCGGGTAGCATAGTTTGGGGAGGAGACGACCAGCCAACAATGGTGAAAGAACAGGCTGGGGCCCATTTAGAAAAGCTGGATGTGTACAAGTCCATGGGGCTGGATGGGATGCACCCCATGGTGCTGAGGGAGTTGGCTGATGTGATTGCAGAGACGCTGGCCATCATCTCTGAAAACTCATGGAGATCAAGGAAGGTCCTGGATGGTTGGAAAAGGGCAAATCTAGTGCCCATATTTAAGAAAGAAAAAGGAGGATCCAGACCAGTCAGCCTCACCTCGGTCCCTGGAAAAATCATGGAGCGGATCCTCAAGGAATCCATTTCTAAGCACTTGGAGGAGAAGATTAGAAACAGTAAGGATTCGCCAGGGGCAAGTCATGCCTGACCAACCTGATTGACTTCTGTGATGAGATGACCGGACCTGTGGATGTGGGGAGAGCAGTGGAGGTGATATACCTTGACTTTAGCAAGGCTTTTGGTACTGTCTCCCACAGCATCCTTGCAGGCAAGCTAAGGAAGCACAGGCTGGATGAATGGGCTGTAAGGTGGATAGAAAACTGGCTGGATCATCAGGTTCAAAGGATAGTAATCAATGGCTTGATGTCTGGTTGGCAGCTGGTATGAAGTGGAGGGCCCCAGGAGTCAGTCCTGGAGCTGTTTTTGTTCAATATCTCCATCAGCGTCCTGGAGGATGGCACAGAGCGCACCCTCAGCACGTCTGCAGATGACACCAACCTGGGGGGAGTAGTAGATATGTTGTAGGGTAGGGCTAGGATTTAGACCTCAACAAATTGGAGGATTGGACCAAAAGAAATCTCATGAGGTTCAACAAGGACAAGTGCAAAGTCCTGCACTTAGGAGGGAGCAATCCCATGCACCGGTGCAGGCTGGGGGTGGCGGGCTGGGCAGCAGCTCTGCAGAAAAGGACCTGGGCGTGACAGAGGACAATAAGTTGAATAGGAGCCAGCAGTGTGCCCGTGTTGCCAAGAAGGCTAATGGCATATGGGGCTGCATTGGTAGGTGTGTTGCCAGTAGGGCAAGGGAAGTGATTATTCCCCTCTATTCAGCACTGGGGAGACCACATCTGGAGTCCTGTGTCCAGTTTTGGGCCCCCCACTACAGAAAGGATGTGGACACATTGGAGAGAGTCCAGGGGAGGGCAATGAAAATGAATCGGGGGCTGGAGGACAGGACTGGTGAGGAGAGGCTGAGGGAAATGGGCTGATTGAGTCTGCAGGAGAGAAGACCAAGGGGGATTGAATAGCAGCCGTCACCTCCCTGCAGGGGGGCAGCAAAGAGGATGGAGCTGGACTGTTCTCAGTGGGGGCAGATGGCAGGACAAGGAGCAATGGGCTCAAGCTGCAGCAAGGGAAGTTGAGGTTGGATATTATAGATTCATAGATGTTAGGGTCGGAAGGGACCTCAATAGATCATCGAGTCCGACCCCCTGCGTAGGCAGGAAAGAGCGCTGGGTCTAGATGACCCCAGCTAGATGCTCATCTAACCTCCTTAGTTAGGAAAACTTTGTCACGAGGAGGGTGGTGACGTCTCCATCCTTGGAGATTTGAAGACCCAGGTAGACAAAGCCTTGTCTGGGATGATGTAGTTGAGGTTGGACTAGAGCAGGAGGTTGGCCTAGATGTGACCTCCTGACATCCCTTCGAGCCCTCATTGTCCGTGATTCCCAGCACCACTCACCAGCGCCCTATAACCTTTCATTGCTGGTGAGTGGATAAAGCACTCAGCACACCTCTAACTATTGCTCCTGACTCTCTCCCAACTGCCTGAGCCTCTCAGGGCTGCAGAAGATTTCCCAGTAAGAACCAGTCAGGCCCCAGGACATGGTCTTGCTACGGGAGCACAGGACTGGGTCCTAGGAGGGAAGGCTCCTGTTCCTGGCTTCACTTATTGCACCTCACAGCTGTGTGCCAACTCCTCTGCGGGGGCCACAAGGCTTTGAAAAAGGCCAGGGGCAGGCCAGCTCCACGATAGCAGGTTTGCTTACAGGGACGCTGGCAGCTGCAAAGCCTGAGCCCATCCTCAAAGCAAGCTCCAGCCACTGCCTCTGGAGGCCAAAGTCCTCCACAAAGCCTGGATGCTCCTTTCCTGTTAATGGCCAGATAACTAGCAATCAATGCCGTGCATCTGGGCTAAGTGACAGCGAAGTGACAGGCAATGAGCGCTGGCCTGCCAGCAAAGCAGGGAGCTCTGGGTGCAGGTGGCCACGGTGCCCACACAGGGGACCAGGGCGGCAACATGCCAGGCATCCAGCGTGCCCAGGGCACGGAGCTGCAGCTGGGCCCTGAGCTTTGGACAGCTCTGCATTACCCCTGGCAGAAAGGGAGGGTGGAGCAGGGACGTGGCGTTGGCACAACGCATGCAAAGGGACTGCAAAGCAATTGGAAGTGTCCCTGGGAGCAATGCCAAGCTCCCCTCTGCCCAGGCCCTGGCTATTTGGAAACTTATTGGGCACCTCAGGGCTCCTTTAGCAGGGGCCAAGGGGCTGGAGTCAGCGGTCATCCTAGGGAAGAATCCAGACCAGGCTTCTCTGGGGTACCAAGGAGCATATCTGGGGTGATGAGGAGCCCGGCAAGGGAAGAAAGCCACCAAGACTGCAAAAGGGGAATGGGCGACCAGCAAAGAGGGGAGCGATTCCAGTCCTTAGCTGCACGTGGCTCATTACAGCAGCTATTCCCTCTCGAAGACATATGGCTAATTGACACAGCCTCTTTCACACTGCCCCCGCCCCAGCACGCCGAGTGCAGCCCGCTAATCTCACGGCAATATCGACAGAGGTGTCGGGAGGAATCGGAGACACGAGTGAGCGGCAGAGAGGAGTGCCCCAAGAGATAGGGAGCCAGGCGCGGTGCCAGGCCCTGCAGCGAAGCAGGCTCTCGCATCCTGCACAGTGCTGCATTCATGGAGCAAGAGGAAAAAAGTGCCCTTGCCTGCCTGGCTTTTTTTTCCAAATGTTTTCTGAACCCCACCAGCTGGCACGTCCCAGCGCCCCGTGGAGAAGGCCCTGGACACAGCACTGGAGGCTGGCTTGAGCCACGAGGGGCTGGGACAGACCTTCTCGGAGGAGCTGCAAACATCTGTACACAGGGAACATCTGCACATGGCTCCGTTCCTGCCTGTCTGCAGCCAGGAAGGGAGCAAGGCTGCCACGTGCACGGTGGTGGTATCCCACACACCTTTGCATGGCTGCCGCACCACCTTCACCTGGAGATGCCTCTGCTCCCAGTCCCCTGTGAGGCTCCCGGGGAGAAGGATGGGGAGCTCAGTCCCCAAGCGCTGTTTACATTCCCCGCAGATGGCAGCAATCGCTCATGTGCTTGCGCGAGGAGCCCGGCCAGCCTCCCCATCACGCCCGGGGGTGAGCAGGGCTGGCAGCCAGCACGGGGAGGAGAGAGCTCCTTGCTCCGCTCACTCCGAGCAAAGGGGCTGCAAGCAGGGGATGGCTGTGGGGCTTCCTCATCACGGCTCCCAAGGGCGGTAGCAACAGCTTGGAGGAAGGAGGGAGAAGCTGGTATCACAGGCTGGGGCCGCAAGCCCGGTGAACCCAGCTCACTGGAGCCACAGGAGATGCACAGATCGCGGCAAGTAGCCATGCAGCAGGGAGCGGGGCTGGGAGGACAGTGCAGAGACAGCTGGCCATCTCCTAGGGACCCAGAGAAATGCACTGGACCTCAGAGTCAGAGAAGAGCTGGCTGGCGGGGCCTTGCAGAGATCACTGCTCAAGACAGAGCCATCCCCATCCAAACCATCCCATTGCCTGACCTATTCCTGACACTACACAACAGCCCTGTCTGTCGCACAACCACAAGGCCCATTCACTTGAGAGATCCAAGCAAGAAGCTGTGCATGGAAGCAACCCTCCCCTCCTCCCCTCGACAGTCCATGCCGATCTGCCCGTGTGGTGAAAGTCCTTCCTGATCCCAAATGTGGTGATCGGGCTGAGCCTGAGCAGAGGAGTGCAAGCGCTGAATCGCGACTTCCCAGGCCTCTGAAGACTGGAAGATGCAAGGGAAGAGGAGCAGGGAATGGATCAGGCTGGACAGATCCTGCTTTCTTAGCACCCATGGCATCTCTTACGCTCTTAGAAGCCAGCAGCTCTTCCCTCCACCGTGTGAGCATCCCTTGAACCAAATTAGCCTGGAAACCTGGAGGGCAGCCACTGCAGAGGGCCATCAAGGCAGCTGGTGGACACCAGCAGCAGGCGCCTATTGCTGGACAGCTTTCTCCACCGCAGCCACCGCTTGCAACCCACCTCCTCCAGCACGGCGGGGACTGGGAACCGAGTCCGAAGGACTCATCCTGCTGGGAGCAGGCGTTCAGCAGAAGGCCACTGAGCTCCCTTCGGTCGGGCTCTGCCAGCTTGAATAGGTTGCGGCAGCATGCAGGGGGCGGAGAGGGAGGAACCGTGGGCTATTCGGGGTTTGACTGCAGGATACGAAAAGTGGCAATTTCCAGCCGTCTTCCCCAGGTGCCCCAACACGTGGGATTGTTCCTATGGCACATTGCACAGAGCCTAGCAGCCATGCAAAGGAGTGTGGGATACCCCACCCCCAACAATGCTAAGTATATACAGGGCGTGTCTGCACAGGCATTTAAGCACTCTTAAATTAATGTGCATTGGCTTCATGCTCATTAAGTGGGTTTAGGCAGGCATCTACATGTGCAGGCATTAAAGTGCATTAACACTGTGTATGGATAGACCTGGGATTAAAGTTAATCCCAGATCAATCCATACACACAGCGTTAATGCATGTTAACGTGCCTACACGTGCATTAATGTGCTTTAACTATTTGCACTTAAATTTGATACCTGCCCTTCGAAATGTAGGTGCAATTAGCCTCAAAGTCACCATTTTTAAAGCACATGAAAGGTGCCCATGTGTAGACACATGCCCTAATGCACCCTCAAAGCATCTCGTGTAGATGCGCCCACGAAGGAGGAAACCCCCCCAAAAGAAACACGCAGTGCCAATGCCACAGCAGCTGGCTGCTTGGATGTGCCTATCCCACGCCAGTTCGGGGAAAGCAGCGGAAGGGCAGAATGAGTCGAGGCCCTTTGCAAAATGGAGGCAAACTCCAATTAGGAGCTCTCGGGTTGTGGGCTCTGTAATACGCCGGCTTCGGTCATGTCGGCATGGCCCTGCGATGATCCGGGCCTGTTTATCAAACTAACGAGCAACTGCAAAGCTTTCTCCATCCCAGTCAACAGCATAATTGACTTGCTACAGCCCTGCAAGCCTCCTGCCTGGCAAACACAATTATTTGTAAAATTGAACTGAAATAGGGGGATGCCATTCGAAGTAGCTTCAGTCAGCAGTGAGAGCCGGAGCAGGTCCGTCTATTAGCCAGGGATGGAGAGGAGAGGAGAAGGCGAGCCGAGAGACAGAAAGGGCAGCGCAGGCACCGGGTGCCCATGAGAGATGAAGTGACACGTTCATCACGGTCTGCACCGCCCCTGCCCGAGCCATTAGGTTGCTCCTCCGGGGCAGGGGCGTAGAGCGGGGAACTCCCATCCTTCCCTGAAACAGCCTAATCAGATTGGGAGGAACCAGAACAGGCTGGGAACAAGGTGTCTGGAACAACTCGTCCCCTCGCTGCGCTGCCGATCAGCCCCTGGCGTGGGCCTGGAAAGCGGTGGCTGAGATAGATCTTGTTAAACCAGCGCCAGCCACGAAGGCAGATGCACCGAACCCAGGTCAGCGCTGCCACATGCAAGGGGCACGTACACCCATGCCACGCAGCCTTGGTTTCCTTCCTCGGGCAGGGGTGGCCATGCAGCCAGTCCCCCGAGGCCTAGCAAGTCTCTGCTCCCAGGATCTCTTTTATTTATGCCTTGTTAACACAGACAATATCTCTCAGCACTTCTCTAAGGGACACCCCTGCTCCACCCCACTCAGCCGTAGTCTTGTACAGCCTTCGCACCAATCCTCCTCCCCGGGCTCCCAGACTTCTTGCATCAGCCTGACCCGGCGCCAGGAGAAAATCCCAAAGGGGCTGAGATGCAAGAGCCCTTCCAGGTGCCCCGTGGGCTGGGACGACACTTTGGGGGGGAGGCAGGTGAGAGACCTGTGACTTCAGCATCAAGAGCAGGGATGGGACCGTGCAGCGTTTGAAATGGCAGAAGTGCATCGGTGCTAATGGCAATGCCACGGCTAGGTCTGAGGACTGTCCCTGCTCAGATGAACTGCTCGGGACAGGGCAAGCGGTGAGCAGCGGCAGAGGTGGAGGATTTACATGGCTCCGGCTGGAGGCGGAGCGGCTGAGAGAGCTTCGATCCACAGGGGTCCTACCTAGGTAGCTGCCCTTCTGCAGGGAAGAGCAAGCCAGGACCCCTGACCCAGGAGGATGGGGTCGGAGGAGGAGGAGCGTGCTGGAGGCCTGGCCCAGAACCAGCTGCGAGGGTCAGATCCGGTCTGACCCAGGGGCACGCATGCTGATGCCAAGGGAAACTGGGGGTGAAACGCCCAGCTATGAACCATTCAATGCCTCTAGGATTTTGCTTTGGACCCATCTCCATCACCAAGGGGTGAAGATGATGGTAAAGAGCAGCGGTTAGGTGCTCTCCAGACCGACTTTTAAATGGGCAGGTGGAAGGAAGGTTTCCACAGACTGTGCCGCTGCAATGGTCCCTCCATAAGCATTTGGATCTGGCTGCTTGCCTCCCCCGTGACAGAGCGGTCTGTACTCCAAGCAGCAAGGAGACAGCAAGAAGAACGAGCCGTTCTGCTCCCAGCCAGCTTGGAGGCCATCTGCAGCCTCCTTCCACGAGTCCCCAGGACACGGGTTCAGATGCCTTCTCCTCCAGGTAGCTGGGAGAAGGCATGAAGACACCGCACGCTCTGCACTGGGGCACCAGGCATGCGTGCACCACGTCCCCCAGCCTCCTTCCTGGAGCATGGACGGGGCACAGGTCACATGTCCTTGATTTTCCAAGAGACTCTTAACAAAACGCTCCGCACAGAAGCCACAAACTGTCTTCTCCACGTTTCTTTCCCGCTGGTTTCACAGCCGTGGGGTGTGCATAGGAACAGGATGGGTCTTTTTTTTTTGCTTCAAGAGCATCTTTGCTTTTCTTTTCGAAGCTCACGTGCCTTCTACGCTGCAGCAGGAACCACATTGATTAACAATCATGCCCTGCATTAGGTTAGGATCCAACCCTGAACCTCAGTGACACAGAAGATCACTGCGTGGGGGTTGAACGTGGCTATCTCATTTGCTTTTGGAGCCCTTTCCTTGCTGCTAGCCAAGCAGCGGGCAGTTCCAGTAGTAGCTTGCCGGCGGGCTGGTTATTTGCTGCCCAGAGCTGCTGGAGGGTGGAGAGAGAAATGGCAAAGTTTCCTGCAAGAAACGCACCTAACATTTGTGGTTGGCACGGCTCTGGCACCTGCCGAAGCGGTTGGAGCACTGCAGAGAGCCTCTCCATGCCCTGGAGGCTGGCTAGGCTTTAGGGTCCTGCTTTTGGGCTAGCAGATGGAGAGGCAGAGAAGTTCCCCAGACCCACGGCAGCAAGGCCCAGCACTCAGCCATCCCCTCTGCCAGGGTCTGGCTCCCAGCTCCACCCTGGGGTAGCATTCCCAAGGGGCAAAGCAGCAAGCATCGAGGGGGACCTCAGCTCAGCATGGCCTCAGCAGTCACACTTGCACTCGTTTCCAGCTGCTCCAGGGCTGCAGAAGAGCCAAAGCCTTCATTTCACACAGCCGTGGTCTCCTACCCCAACAAAGCGCTGGGCCCTGTATGCTACCCCCTCCTCGGCATGCCTGCTGCAGCAGGGTGCCCCTTCACTGGGCACCCCCCTTCCACCTACCCCACACAGCACCTGCCTACTCCCGTTGCTCCTTTGCATGGCCTGAAAGGATCAGTGCTCAGCTCTGCCTTCCCCACAGGGGCTCGGTCTGCACTGGAGCTAGGTTTGTGCCCGTCATGCAGGCTCTTAATGCCCCATGGGGACAGCTGCCCCCTGCCACCCACACACCTTGATTTGCTATTGATTTTTGTGCCATTTATTTCAGACAAAACCTTTTTTCCATGCCCCACCCCCCCACAGCCACCCCTTTCAGATTTATGAGGCTGCTACTGATTTTCCTGCCAGTCCTGGGGACCCGGTGCCCCCAGATCTACCCCAGCAAGCACATTTCTAATGGCAGATGGGACAGACCAGCCCCTGCTCATGTTGATCAGGAGCACAGGCCTGGGGCTCTTTGTTCCAACCTGCTCTTAATTTCCTGCATGCTATTGTCTCTCCGATAAGTGATGGAGGGAGGTGGGGGAGCTGGTATTTAATTGCCTGCGAGATCTCAAACAAGCTAGAGCAGAGGTTATCTCCCCTAAACCCTGCTTTTTGGTCTTCCCACCCCACTCCCTGCTCAAAGACGGGCTGCCAGAGGCTGCTGAGCACACTGTGCCCTCCATGCCAGGGCTTTTTGCAAATGCTCCGCTGCCTCCCGTCTCTCCCCAGGAAGATGAGAGCCCCCGGTGCTCATCCAGGGTCAGAGGGGTGCTCAAGCAGAGGTGCAGGGGGCACCCCCAAAGAGCTGCAACTGGCAAGGAAGCCAATTCTAGCAACAGCCATTAGAGGGGGGCTCCTGGGTGGCAAGACCCCCTCTGCAAAGCTCTTGAAGCATCTGACTTCCAAGCCAAGATGTGCAAGGGGTCTGAATACCTCAAAGGAGCCAGTCCGGCCCCTTGCCCACCTTGCAGGAAGGGTTTGGATGGAGTTGGCCTTTTTCTCTCCGAGAGGCCTCGCTGGAGCCTGCGGGGCTGCAGGAAAAGCCATGCCATGGCTAGGGGCTCCCCTCAGCTCCCCGGGGGGCATCCAAAGCACAGGGGAGCTAGGAGGAAGAGAGGGAGATACAACACCCTGCTTCTCTGGGGTCTTTGGGGCTGGACCCCAAAGACCAGATGAGGCTGTGTCACCCCTTCATCTCTGGGGTTGTTGGGGCCAGATGAGTCTGTATTATCTCCTTGCTCTCTGCGGTCTTCAGGGCTGCATCCCAAAGACCAGATGAGACTGTCACCCCTTCCTCTCTGGGGTCTTTGGGGCAGATGAGGCTGTGTCCCCCCCTTTCTCTCTGGGGCCAAATTAATCTGTATTATCTCCTCTCTCTCTGGGGTCTTCAGGGATGGACCCCAAAACCCAGATGAGGCTTTATCATCCCCTTCCTCTCTGGGTCTTTGGGGCAGATGAGGCTGTGTCATCTCTTTCTCTCTGGGGTCTTTAGGGCTGGACCCCAAAGCCCAGATGAGACTGTCACCCCTTTCTCTCTGGGGTCTTTGGGGCAGATGAGGCTGTGTCACCCCCTTTCTCTCTGGGGTCTTTGGGGCTGGACCTGGGTGATACAGCCCAGGTGAGGCTGTATCACCCCCTTCATCTCTGGGGTTGTTGGGGCCAGATGAATGTGTATTATCTCCTTCCGCTCTGGGGTCTTTGGGGCCAGATGAGTCTGTGTCACCCCCTTTCTCTCTGGGGTTGTTGGGGCCAGATGAGGTGGTGTCACCCCTTCCTCTCCGGGCTCTTTGGAGCTGGATGAGGCTGTGTCACCCCTTCCTCTCTGGGGTCTTTGAGGCCAAATGAGGCTGTGTCACCCCCTTCATCTCTGTGGTTGTTGGGGTCAGATGAGTCTGTATAATCTCCTTCCTCTCTGGGGTCTTCAGCACTGGACCCCAAAGCCCAGGTGAGGCTGTATCACCCCCTTCATCTCTGGGGTTGTTGGGGCCAGATGAGTGTGTATCATCTCCTTCCGCTCTGGGGTCTTTGGGGCCAGATGAGTCTGTGTCACCCCCTTTCTCTCTGGGGTTGTTGGGGCCAGATGAGGTGGTGTCACCCCTTCCTCTCCGGGCTCTTTGGAGCTGGATGAGGCTGTGTCACCCCTTCCTCTCTGGGGTCTTTGAGGCCAAATGAGGCTGTGTCACCCCCTTCATCTCTGTGGTTGTTGGGGTCAGATGAGTCTGTATAATCTCCTTCCTCTCTGGGGTCTTCAGCACTGGACCCCAAAGCCCAGGTGAGGCTGTATCACCCCCTTCATCTCTGGGGTTGTTGGGGCCAGATGAATGTGTATTATCTCCTTCCGCTCTGGGGTCTTTGGGGCCAGATGAGTCTGTGTCACCCCCTTTCTCTCTGGGGTTGTTGGGGCCAGATGAGGTGGTGTCACTGGGTTTCTCCCGGTGCCTTCAGTGCGTCCGAAGCAGAGAAACGCCTGGGTGAGGCTGCCGGGTCCAGCCGTCCCTTGTTCGCGGGGCTGGATGCGAGACAGCGCGGGGCTGAGCGTGCAAGCGCTTGCATGCGGATGTGGGGAAGGGGCACGGGCTGGCGCAGGCTGCGGGGAAAGGGAGGCAGAGCCTGCAGCCGGCCGGGCGAGCTCTGCGAGAGGGAGCAGGAAGGGACTCCTTTGTGCCCATGTTCTCCGCTTTCTAGACCGCCCAGCCCCTCGAGCCGGCGAGGATGAGAGCCCCTTTCCTCTGAGACGTCTGCGCCCGGTCAGGACGGAGCCATGGACGGGGAGCCGGACCTGCCCAACATCACCCAGTTCTGGTACTCCTCGGCCTCGCCCTTCCACAACCTCTCCACCGAGACACCTGCCAACGCCTCCCAGAACGTCACCCACAACCACTTCGACCTGACCAGCAACGCCGTCCTCACCCTCATCTACTTCGTGGTGTGCATCATCGGGCTCTGCGGCAACACCCTGGTGATCTATGTCATCCTCCGCTACGCCAAGATGAAGACCATCACCAATATCTACATCCTCAACCTGGCCATCGCCGACGAGCTCTTCATGCTGGGGCTGCCGTTCTTGGCCATGCAAGTGGCGCTGGTCCACTGGCCCTTTGGCAAAGCCATCTGCCGGGTCGTCATGACGGTGGACGGGATCAACCAGTTCACCAGCATCTTCTGCCTCACCGTCATGAGCATCGACCGGTACCTGGCCGTGGTCCATCCCATCAAGTCTGCCAAGTGGAGGCGGCCTAGGACGGCCAAAATGATCAACGTGGCCGTGTGGGGGCTCTCTCTGTTGGTCATCATGCCCATCATGATCTACGCCGGGGTGCAGAGCAATCACGGGCGCAGCAGCTGCACCATCATCTGGCCGGACGAGTCCGGCGCATGGTACACGGGCTTCATCATCTACGCCTTCATCCTGGGCTTCCTAGTGCCCCTCACCATCATTTGCCTTTGCTACTTATTCATCATCATCAAGGTCAAGTCCTCCGGCATCCGAGTGGGCTCCTCCAAAAGGAAAAAGTCGGAGAAGAAAGTTACCCGGATGGTCTCCATTGTGGTCGCCGTCTTCATCTTCTGCTGGCTCCCCTTCTACATCTTCAACGTCTCCTCCGTCTCCGTCCTGATCGTGCCCACGCCCGCCCTCAAGGGCATGTTCGACTTTGTCGTGGTCCTCAGCTACGCCAACAGCTGTGCCAACCCCATCCTCTACGCCTTCCTGTCCGACAACTTCAAGAAGAGCTTTCAGAACGTCCTCTGCCTGGTGAAGGTCAGTGGCATGGACGATGCGGACAGGAGCGACAGCAAGCAGGATAAATCTAGGCTAAACGAGACCACGGAAACCCAAAGGACCCTCCTCAATGGGGATCTGCAGACCAGCATCTAAGGGGACTCTGGGATTGTCCTTCATCAGTGTTCCTCTCCTCCTCCTTAGGGCAGTAGCACGCGGCGAGTCAGGTCCAGAGCGCTTGACCGTTGCTCGGTCCCGGGGGTGGTAGTGTCACAACTCATGGGGAAGGGGGCAGGGTCCCGTACCCAGACGAACTGCTCAGCCGCAGGCAGGTTGGCTGTCAAGTCCCGAGAAGGATGTAGCTCAGATGACACGCTGAGAGCCACCCCTTGGAAAAGCTCACATGCATGCGTGTGCATTTAAAGCAGGCAGTCCCAGGCCAAGCTCAGCCCTGCTGCCACTCCATTGATCCCTTTGGCGTTACCCACAGGGACGATGGCAGGGGTCCTGGCATGCAGGCTGCGTTCACACATAAGGAAACAGCGGGGCCGAGGCAGCCCTGTCCAGCAGGGCGGCATGGACACAGCCCGGGGTGCTCATGCTATGTGCTTGCACGCATTGGCATGCTCCATCCCACCCCGGTGTGTCTTACGCACGGACATTTCTGCCTGCGTCTTTGCAAAGCAGGGCATGCAGCTGGGGACACTGAAGCTGGCTGAGAGCACCAGTGCACATCTTCACAGCCAAACCCTCCGGTAGGGCATGGAAAATATGCAGGTCCTCCTCACGCCCCATATTCAAATCTTTGTATTATTTGATCATTAAGCAGGTCCCCCGGCCCCCCGCGGCTTTCGGAGGCTGCCGGTGCGTTACTTAGTGGCGTTCCTGCCACTAGGGAAGCAACAAAACTCAGATCACATCCGAAGAAAAACATCCCTGTCCCCAGTCAGGCAGCCAGGCACCTCCGTGTCTGCGTGTTTTCCCATCGCTAGCTGCGGGTGGGCATCAGCTCGGGGCTGGCTCTCCCGCCTCAGATCTCAGAGCAGCTGCTTTTCCCCTTTCTCCCTTCAAACTCGGCTGGCCAAAAAATGCTCTCTTCAATGTAAAATGTGCCCTTCTTCCCTGCCCCCTTAATGCTGATCTCGCCTGCAGGGCCTCATCACCTGGCCCGCAGGTCTGGGAATTTGGCTTCATGCTGCACATTTCCAGACCTGTGGGGAGACCTGCAGGTGGGCTGACATGGGCTGGATGTGGCCTGGGAGCCAGGGAAAACACTGCTGCTTTAGAAAACAGGCTGGGAGAGAGTCAGTCCTGAGCTAGCGGTGGGGTTAGGTTCATTTCATAGATGTTAGGGGCTGGAAGGGACCTTACAGATCATCGGGTCCAGCCCCGCTGCACTTGGGGCTGGGGCAGACGACTTGAGAGTCCTCCCTGGTGATTTTAGTGGCCACAAGTCCCAAAGCCATTGTCTGCCTGTCCTTTTCCTTTCCTGAGCAATGCACGTTGTTTGCTTTTCCCTACCAAGCTCGCAGAGGGTGTGCCTAGCAGCTCGGGTCTTTGAGTCCTCGGCAGGAGGGGTTTGGAGATGCCTGGCTTGGGGGGTCTGCCGTGTCCGCACGTTGCAAGCAGCTGGAGACTAGTTCTGCACAGGTGGCTGTTTTATCTGGGCATGGACGTTGCTGATGCAGAGAAGATGGTTTTGAAGGACTGGATGAGGTGAGAGGGATGCTTGATGATTGCCTCGGAGAGATGTCAGGGCAGGGGCTGAGCTTATTCTCATGTCAGCCTGTGCACAGCATACCCATGACCGCCGGCGCTACAGAGGGGAGGAGGAGACAAACTCTGATAGGCAAAGAAGGAGTCTCTGTAAATCCCCTAAAGGAAGGCACTCGGGTGCATGGAGGCCTTAGTGCCTCTCGTGATGGGATGCCTTCTCCAGTCCGAGCGAGCTGGATGCCTAGCGCTGCCGGTAGCCTACAGAGCCTGGTCCAGCCTGCATCCGTATCAGCACCTGCACAGTGCTGGGGTGGACCAGGTGTGAGCCAGCCCGGCAGCACTAGCCAGCATCGGTCTGGACTCGAGCCACAGCCTTTGGGCCTGGCAGGTCTGCGTCCTGGGTTGGCAGGTTTGGGTCCTCCTGGTCCCGAGGCTTGGAGCAAAGCTCGCCTGGAAAAGCAGGACAGAGCAGAATTGGCTTTGGAAAGGCAGTCGGGGACGGTGGAGGTGGGGTCCGGTCTCACAATGCCAAGATGGGATGGTGATAGGGATAAACACGTCAGCTGGAGCAGTGAGGGCTGCGTGCCTGGGGCTAGGACAAGTGCTGATGGTTGGATTCGGCTGCAAAGAAAAATGTACTGATGCTAATCTGCTCCATGCCCCCGGCCTGCCCCCATGGGAGCAGCTGCAACGATTGGGAAACTCTAATCGGGCAATCTGGTGGGGGAGCGAGGGAAACCGAACAGAGATTTTTTTTTTCCCTTTTAAAGTCCCAGTTAGTCTCCAGCCATGTAGCCAGCAAGGTCCCTTGTGACCGGTGATTTTGGGAGAACGGGAAGCCCTGGGAACACAGCAATCCATGCTCTTGTAATGAGAGAAGTGGGGTCTGAATTTGGCCCCCCGCGCTTTGGGGCGCAGGCTCTGGAGCTGTAGCAGCACCGGGGGTTTTTTAGGATGGAGAAAACCAGGCGTACAGCCACTCCTGCCCCCGCTTGCCTTGCACTTGATGTAGTCAGAGGTATTCAGATAGGATTTGTTCCCCTGGTATCCAGGGCTAAAAACAGAGGTTGGATTTCTCCCAGGGCAAAGCCTTTTAATCTTGGGGTCCTGCAGAGGCCAGCCCTATCGTCTCACGGGATGCATCTGAATTAACACTTTGCCCTGGGACAATCCCAGCTAACGCGAATGCTGTTTTTAGCCGAGCAAATAGCAGAGACAGACGCACAGAGCGGTTATTCGCACCCTACAGGAAGGGGGCCTCAAACTTAGGGACACCCCATTTCTTGATAGCTAGCGGGGCCCTGCTGGGGCACCCCAAATTGGAGCAACTGCTTTGGAAGCAATGCCCATGGCTTTGCCCAGAGTCATGCCACACCTGGCCTCAGGGCTCAAATACAGGGCTCCCCTGTAGACCAGCCCCTCCCCAGGCAGCACCCCTCTGCCTTCCCATGCCATGCTGCCAAGCAGGCATGTGCAGGTCCCATCTACAACGGCTATTCCCCAATGCTTTATTGCGCAGCCCCTGATTCTGGTGCAAACTCAGGGTAGGCACAATTTGCCCTGGCATTACTAGCTACGGTGACAGAGAAGCAGCCCCTGAGATCCGGTGTTTTTAAACCAGCTGAGGCAGGGGGTAGATGGCCTCAGAGCTGCATTTTGCAGATGTCTGCTGGCAAAATGATGTTTCTAACCAGGTTGTGGCTCAACTTTCCTCCCCCTGCGAGCCCTTCCCAGGTGCATTGAACACCTGCATGGGGCAGATTTGGACCCTCAGTTACACCATGGACTTTCCCAGCCATCCAGGGCAGAAAGCATATCATGGGCACTGACTTTCACAACAGTTTAATAGCGAAGACTACCCCCCAAGCCCTCCACTTGCATCTGGCTTGCGGGACAGGGCTCCCGTTCTCATGCTGGGCTGATGGCGAGGTCTGCGTCTCTATGCCGCTGCCATAAGAGGAATTAATTAACTGAGGCTTTGAGAGAACAAAGAAGGATGCGTTAGGGATGCCCCGGGCATTAGAGACCTCAGGCAGGTCCCACATGAAAATGAGGTATTGTGGTCGTGAGTGCTGGGCCTGGAGCCCTTTATCAAGCCAAGGTTTAGATGCCAGACCTGCAGCGCGGCGGGTTCAAGCGGTTTGATGCCAGGTGGGTGGTAAAGCATGATTTGTATGGGAAAAAAGCCATGCCAGGGACAGGAGGGAGACAAAAGTCCCCATGCTTCAGCCCTTTGCCTCTGAGGGAGAGGAGCTGCCTGCACATCGCTCCCAGACACCTGTTGGCGGCTGTCCCCAGGGCTTGCTAATGGTATAGCCATGCTGGGATGCAAAAGCGGCGCCGTCTTCCCTTAAAATTGGGGGTTTGAATCAATTTAATGGCAGCAGACTCTCTGGTGAGGACTGGGAGCAGCTCGAGAGAAGCTTATTGCAGCAGAGCTGCCACAAGCTCCCAGCAGCCAGGCAGAGATAGGGCTCCGGGCAAGGGAGGACTATGCACAGCCCGGGCTGCAGCTCTCCATGCACCAGCTCGCGGGGGAGGCCAGGCCAGGAGTAAAGCAGGCCCAGCTGTCTCTTCACTCTGCTGAGAGCGAAGCCCTTTGCAAAGATAATTTTCTGCTTCTTCAGAAGTTGCCAGGGAGGGGGTGAGGCTCTGCCCAGCACTAAGTCATTTATAGCCCAAGCTTTGCAAAGTTTGCTAGATTTTTCCCAGTATCTGAGCAAGCCCTTGGGCTGGCTTCCTGCACGTCTGGGGGAGAGGAGAGGAGGCTTGAAGAGCAGCCCTCTGCATGCTGCAGACCCCCACCTCCCTCTGCCCGGTCCCCACTTAGATGGTAGCTCCAGGTCACAGCTTGTTCTCTCCTCTGCGTGTGTCTGCGACCTGCACAGATGGACAGAGGGCTGGGGCAGGAGGCTGTGGGGATGGATGGGGGCAGGAGCAGGAGAGGATGGAGATGAGCCGGTGCACAGTGGCAGGGGAACCACCACCCCGGTGCCACGTGTCTGCTGTGGGGAAGCTCTCAGCTCTGCACTTGCTTACAGCCAGCATAGAAAAAGCACGGCCAAGGTGTGCTCTCCCTTGATGGAGCTTGAATGGCTTGGAGCAAGAGCAAATGTCTTCCCCACTCCCCTCCCCGGGGTCTTAGGGAGAGGATTGTGCTAAAATCATGGCCGAGCTCTTGGCTGTTTGGGTCTGGAGGGAACGGGTCCCTGTTTTCAGTGCTTTTAAAGGCCCCCGTTTGCCCCACCTGTGCAAAGGCGGCGTGCGGCAGGTTCATTGTGCCGAGATGGCAAGTGCGTGTCGGGACCCGGAGGAGACTGCAGGTGTTTGTTTCCCCTCGTTGGACCTCTCTAGGTTCAACGAGGATTTTAATTAACCCCTGTCCCTGCCAGGGCTGCAAAAGCAGAGCACCATAAACCTCCGAGCGCCGCGGTGAAGTCACCCTTCACTACAGGAGCCAGTGGGGGTACGATCCTACCATCCTCACTCCACCAAACAGGGTCCTGAGGCTTTGTGTGCTGGACAGGATGGTGCGGATGGGTTGGCGCTAGGGTACCCGGCCAGCTTTGGGGGCTGGTGACAAGTGCTGGACTCTGCCGAGAGGTTTCCCTGCGCAGGGTCGTTGGGGCGGAGATCGCGGGGGTGCTGGAGTGAGCCTGCGGCTCCATTTGTCCCCCGTGTCCCCGCCGTGCCAGGAGCAGGGTGGCTTCATGCACGATCCTGCCAGGTGCTATCACCTTCACCCCTGGGGCCGCAGACCCGAAACCACCATCAGCAGATCTCTAGAGATGACAAGCAAGAGGCTCTTAGTGCTCACAGCCCAGAGGGCCTCTGTCCTGATCAGCCACCGATTACTGTCTCCACATGACTGCATAGGAGGAAAGATAACCTTGCAGATGAGTGCCTGCCCTGGCTCCTCCTTGATGGGGATCTTAAAGCCCTGGGCAAACAGCACTTCATTTATCCACCTTGGAAGCAGAGGCAGGTCTCATCCGTACATAACAGATGGGGAAGTTGGAGCCGGAGAGCAGCTAAGTGACTTACCCAATGCACACAGCAACTCACTAGCAAGGACCCAGGCGTCCGACCCCCAGCTCTGCACTTAAACGGCGTAACCCAGCAGGACTGGGAGCAGGCTGGAGGGAAAAAGCTAGATCTGCCAGTCTCGGAGAGGTGCCAGCCTGGACTAGACGGTCCAAGCTCCCTGCCAGCTCTCCAGCGGTGGCACGGATGTGCCACGCCAGCCACTGCGCAGAGCTCAGTAGCAAAGCAAGCAAGGATGCTGCGCTGGGGGCCGACGAGCCGACCTCCATACTGGAGGAAGGCCTCTCCGTGCCGAGAGCTCAGTAGCAAAGCAAGCAAGGATGCTGCGCTGGGGGCCGACGAGCGGCCCCCCATCCTGGAGGAAGGCCTCTCCGTGCCGCCTTTGCCCCAAAACCTGCCACCCATCGGCATGCCAGGACGTCCTGGCAGGCTTGCTCTGCTGCCGGTGCCTATCCTGAGCATCACCCTTGCCCCTTCTCCAGCACAACCTCGAAGCAAGGCTGGAGGGCTGAGCAGCGCTAGGAGCCAGGACTCCTGGGTCCTACGCCTGCCTCTCCCCCGTGCTCCTGGCTCCCCGTCTGTGCAAAGCAGGCCGAGATCCAGGGGTGCAAGAGGCACGGCTAGCATTAAAGACGTTTGAAAAGGGGGCAGGCTGCATTCCCTGCTGCCCAGGCTCTCGTCGAGGCCGGACCTGGTGGAGCGGAGAGGTGAGCATCGGGGCCCTGGGCTAGGAACCAGGCTGGCTCCTCGGTGCCCTCCTGTCCTCGGCATCCCTCCGCCGTGTTTGGGTGAAAGCATTGCAGCTGGTATCCATAGCAACCTTGCAAGGTACCCAAGGCTGCAGGAAGGCTCCGGAGCAGAGGGGACCGCCAGCTGCCCCCACCCGGCAAGGGCCGGCCACCACCTTCCTCAGCCTTGCTGGACATGCCGCCTCTGCGGGTACGGGTCAACCCATGCCCTGCAGCTTCAGGGCAAAGAGATGCCACGGCCCATCTCTAGCCTGGTGCCATACAAACCTTTGTGACCCCAGTCCTGGCAAGGGAGGGGGGATGTTATTTATCTCTGTGCTTCCAGTGGGGAAACCGAGGCTCACACTGGCACGGCAGCTCGAAACAGCCCCAGGCATCTGAGCTCAGGCTGCAACCAGACCTTGCCTTTATGCAGGGATAACCCTTTTGGTCCCAGGACAGAGTGCAATTGCACAGACAGCCACACGTTAGCCTGTGTAAACTACCCAATTCCTGGCTAACAGGTAGCATCCGTCCATCCCGGGTCCGCGCAGCTATCCCGGGACTGCCTCTCTGCATCTATGGCAGAGCATTCAGCTGCTTGCTAACCCCCCATTAGAAAGGCAATGCGTGCACACGCCAATCCTGGGATATCTCTGTCCTGGGACAGATGCAACTTATCCAGGGACAAAGGCAATGTCTGTTCCTACCTTGAGTGCAACATGGTGGTGGTGCACGGGGGGATCTTTCTGAGGACTAGTGCGTTGCAGGCGATGCACCGTCTTGGGCAGTACGCAGGGGTGGCCGGCCGGCCAGGGAGCGGAGCTGAGGGCCCTATGCTGGGTGCTCAGGGAGGGGAAGAGGGAGAAGCTGAGGCTGGGGGGATCTAGACCCAGGGCAGGGGGTTGCTTTTCACCCACCCTCCTTCGAGGCAGCTGCAGGCTTCATTGCTGGGCCGTACTCTGCGCCCGTCTCTACCCCGAGAGGAGAGGGCTCCCATCTCCCCAGATCACTCCCCATTGCCGTTTGGCCCGTGAGCTCAAACCAAGCTCTGAAATGCACCCGTTGGCTCGTTGGCACAGCCGATGCCTTTAGCAGACGCCCTTGCACTTGGGATCTGAACCCAGAGCAGCTGGGCATTGCCCTTTTTTACGGCACCCTGCTCTGTCAGCCAGTCGCTGCAAGGCTCCCCCTTCCCCGAAAAAAGCCAGATGCGGGGCCGTCTCGCTCCTGCTACGTCAGCGCTTTTCCCCTCTGCTCTGGATTAAAAAGGGCACAGAGACAAAACTCTTGCTGGCTGCAATTGCCAGCAGGTCCCATCCCTCTTGCTTTACACCTATTCTCCGCTGCATTTAAAACACGCGCGTGCAGCAACAAGACAGCGCAGTTGCAGCTTCAGGCGTGCATCCACATAACTTGAGAAGGGAGAGAAAAACAATCGCACATGCACACACAGCTCCCATTGGAAGGGTCTTTCCTTGCAAAAGGCTGAGGTTTTATAGGGAGGAAATTAAAATCAGGGGACTCGTGGAACAACCCACATGGGCTTCGCCCTGCTCTAGGAGGGCAAAGCCAAGTAGGGTCTCTCTTCCCTGCATGCACCAAAAGGCAAAGCTGAGCCAGCTCCAGCTTCCAGGTAGCTCGCAGCCCACCTACCTCCCGGCAGGTTAAATAACTGGAAAATTAAAACAGGTCTCAGATCAAGGCAGCACCCAAATTACCTCCGGCCCAGGGGATTGACCACGGGTAGCATGCACACGCGAGACAGAAAAGGCCACGGCAAACGAGAGCCCGAGCAAAGCGGCTGCTCTGCAAGAGAGGAGGAATCGGCATTAGATCCGGGCCACGGCCCCCGGGACAGCCGGGTGTTTGGGAGCAGCAGGCGGGTGATCACTATCCTGGCGCACTGCCCCAAGGACCCGGCGCGCCCGCTTTGGCCATTGCTTTGCCAGGCCTGTTGGATGGGAGCTCCTTGCCAGCCAGACGCCCCAAAGAGGAGAAAGAAACGGTTCCCCCAAGGGCTTGGCTCTCCTGTCCGCTCCTCTGCTCTGCAGGATTAATTGCACTGACACCCGTAGGGGAAGGCTGGCTCGGCCCCCCGCTAAGGGCTTGATCCAAAGCAGCTTCCACCCAATGGGGAGAAGGGAGAGGAGGATCGGGCCCTACCTCCCCCGTCTTTTAACTGGAGTTGTCATTTTTCTACCCAAAAGGTGACACAACACCCCCGCCTTGCTCCTTCCCTCTCGCTCTTGGCTTCCCCGAGGCCGACCCTCTTCAGTGGATTCCAGTTGAACCAGTCTCAGGAAGATCAGGACCAAGCCCCCTGGCATTAGCTAGCCGTAAGGACAGTCAGGCCCCTGGTCTGAGCTTCCCGGGACCCTTTCCAAAAGGGGCAAAGACTCTGACCCACCCCCCCAGCCATTCGATCGCGCCCCAGCCCGGCTGCGCTGGAGACGGAGGCTGTACGTACAGCACGGACCCACCGCGGGATTTTGGCTACTCCTACTCTCCCAACGACGCGTCGGCCTTTTGTACCCCCCGTGCTCGCCGGTGTACGAGACCCGCTGTGCATGTTCGGTATCGTGTGTGCGTGTGGCGGTCGGCCCCTGCCCTCGTGGGTCCTACGCGCCCGTGTTGCCCCACCATCCTAGAAGGGGCGACTGGACCCCTCCGGGGATTGCAGGCTCCGCTCCTCCGCCGGCAGGTTACACGACGGCTGTGAAGACGGGCGGTGGAATAGCCCCTAAAGCCACGATGACCCTCCTTGCCGGAGAAAAACTCCCCCCCGTGATCTATAATTTATGTTGTATGTGCCGTGTGCGCGTCGCTTGTAACGTAAGACCGGTTGTATCTCCCCCGACTGTGAAACGCAAGAGATAAAGTCACTTTCTTTTATTGGCTCAATGCTTTTTTTCCCCTCCCTCTTTGCAAACAGGCTGGTTAGAGCCATCTCCCTGGAAAACTCATGCTCTGCCAAGGGGGATCCCGGGCCGCAGCCGCTCTGTGTGCTCTGCATTTCTGAACAGGTCGAAGCGAATAAGCGACAAGCAAAGAGCTTTAATAGAGTGGCCGTGAAGACTCCCCAGACTGATGTTAGTTATTATTATTATTAGTTACTATTAGACGTGTTATGGGGGAGTCATCCCCTGCTTCTTCTAGCCCACCTGCCCCTTGGGTGGGCTCATAGCCCGGCTAACAAGGGGTCTGGGGCAGTTGCTGCCACGTGTTGGCTGAATCTAGCTCAGCAAGGAAACCAGAAAGGGCAAGGAGAGTAGTGCCAGATGGTGAAAGCAACACCTGCCCCGCTCGTCCTTACCCCCAATGGGTGCTAGACACAGGCAGAGGGTTGAGGGCAGCCCCGAGAGCAGGGTGGCATTTGCAAGGTGCTAGTGCAATCACACCCCCAGCTGCTATTCTGCACCCTGCAATTACAGACCTCCCCGCCCCGACCGTCTAGCCCACCGCAGGCCCAAAGATGGGGCAGACGCTGCTCCTCTCCCTCCTGTTGAGTACGGTATCGCTCTCCAAGCAGCCCTATTGAAATCAATGGCATGATTTCAAAAGGAAGACACTACACAGCATAAAAACAGCAGCATGGGGAAAAAACCCCCCACCATGGGAGCTTGGAGAGACAGTCAAGTCCCCTTGCTAAACACACGCGACTGACTCGACCTCTGCCCAGCGATTCTCAACCAGGGTGCCACAGCACTCTGGGGTGCCTCCAGATCCTTTCAAGGGTGTCTGTTCAATGCCACCATGTTAGGTTTGCAAGCACAATTTGTAGGATAGACCCAGAGATTTCCAATAGATATCCAAAGTGCTGGGCTTCTTGCATTCTTTGCAACAGAAAAACTGCACTATTATTTTTCTGAGTTTTCACTCTTTTCAACAAAGAGGTGACATTTTCCAAGGGGATGGGGGGGACTTTGAGTCTACCTAGGGGTGTCTTGACTCAAGAAGGCAGACAAGGTTCTTTGGGTGAATCCGATATCTTTTATTAGACCAACTTAAATAGCTGGAAAAACCTACACCCTTGAATCGGGAAGGTTGAGAACTCCTGCTCTTCCCAAATTCAGCACAGACGCGCTTCTGAGAGTGTGCAACCCTTTATAATGAAGCTTCCAAGAAATTTGATGCATTGAAGCTAAGGGGCATAAGAGACGGGCATCCAAGTCCCAGGTGCCTGCATTACTGATCCATCTGAGAGACAGACTGATAGATGAGAGGGGAAACCGTTGTTTGAGTGGCTGCATGGAGCCCCCTTTTGACACGATACGTCTAGAAAGACTCAGAACTGCTTTTCAACTGAGCTGAAGTATTGGAGCAAATCACAGAAAAATGAGGGTAGAAAGAGACCTCAGGAGGTCACGTCTAGTCCAATCCCCTGCTCCAAGCAGGACCAGCCCCAACTCCATCATCCCAGACACGGCTTGGTCTACCTGGGCCATGAAAATCTCCAATGATGGAGATGCCACCACCTCTCTGGGTAACCTGTTCCAGTGTTTTACTATCCTCCTCACAAGACAGTTCTTCCTAATATCCAACCTCAACATCCCTTGCTGCAACTGGAGACCATTGCTCCTTGTCCTGTCGTGCAATAGTGGTAGAGGACTGCGGTAGTGCAAGAGCGATGTTGTAGCCGTGATGGTGCACAAGTTATGCGAGGTGGCCATTGGACTTGTGAAGCCTTGGAAATACTGCAAAATGTCACCAAGGCTTACCAATAAAATGAGGGTTTGCAGACTATCATGCGAGCTTTCATAGCAACCAACCACGCACATGACTTCAGAAAACTTTGAGCCTCGAGTCACCGCTGGTCTACAAGGCAAGAGCTGCCCAATGGACCAGTTGTTCCCTGCACCGCTTTTGCCAGCTTGTTGGAGGAGAAAAAACAGAGGCAGCCAGCTGATGTCTGGTGCAGGCAGGGGGAAAGGCGGGTGTGCGCCTCCGTGAATAAAACAAGGCTGTGATAACGAGAACATGCTTCCGAATATGAAGTTGGCCCTCGAGTGTCACACACAAGCAAGCGGTGCTCCGATGGCTTTTCATGCACAGATTGCAGTCGGAGGAGGAGAACATTGCATTGCGTGTGCCTGTGGTGCAGTGAGAGTGGCCCATTCCCTGGGACATGAATAGAGATGCTTACTGCGGTTGTAATTAGGAAGGTACAGCGAGGTCCTTCTGCAATCAGTGCCGACGAGAAACCCACCCTCTGCCTCAGCAGCAGCCTTGGAGAGCGCGCAGCCTCCCAGTGCAAGACGGCTCCAAAATATTCACCTAGATTCGCACTGCAGTCGAGCCTGGGGTGCTGCAAGCCTCACTGCCAAGTCAGCCAGGAAGCTCCCACCGAGTTACACGGGCCCATCAGAGCAGAAGGAGGTCTTAAGGGACCGAGCGTCTTGCGTCCGTCGTATTCCTACACCCCAGCCCCACAACCTGCTTCTTTTGGATGAAGATTTAAAATATCCTGAAAACAGGTATTTCTAGGAAAGCCATTGGCACGCATATGGTTGCACTGTGTTTCTGGCTGAGAGGGTATTACCTAGTCAACAGGTACATCCATTTAATGAAGATGCATTTGCATTTGTTCCACAGGTTTCTTCCCTGCAGGCTGGCACATAGGAAGTCTGGCTGCCTGTTTCAAGTGCGACATGCTACGCCCGAGTCCCGAGGTGCGAGCTGGCACCAGTCCTGGGAAGCCCTTGCAGACTTGGATGTCCTGGAGCCGGCAGACTCGAGTCCATCTCTGTGACAAGTCAGAGGGTTTTTAACCCGAGTTGGGTTTCTTCAGAAAAGGGCATTCAAGGATGGGACATTCGGTTGGAAATGAAGGGCACGGATATACACCAGGATGCACGGATGCTTTCGACTCCGACCACATGATTTTTGCCCAGACCTGACAGCAACAGGCAGAGGCTGGCACAAAGCAACAGGTCTGCCCCGTTCTCCTGGAGCATTTTGCTCTCTGTGAGCCTGGTGCCTGTCAGCGCATTGCACGGGTATACAGGGCACATCCAAAGCAATCACTTTTCTTTCCACAACTCACATGGCGTCTTAAAGATACCATTAGGCAGCATCTTCTGTAAAGGAAAAGCAACACGCTGTGCATGGAGAATCCATTGCAGCGTACCCTCTCCTTTGTGGGGGCTGCGCAAGCTTCAGGGAGCCTTGCATTTGGTGTATGACCATGTCTCCCTCCAGTGGCTGTCCTAAGCCATTATGGCAGCCTCTTCCTTTTTCCTACAAATTAATGGTTAAAATCATAAAAAAAATGAGGATTGAAGGGACCTCACAAGGTCACATCTAGTGCAACCCCCTGCTCAAAGCAGGACCAGCCCCAACTCCATCATCCCAGCCAAGGCGTGGTTGAGTTGGACCTTAAAAACTTCCAAGGATGGAAGTGCCACCACCTCTTTGGGTGACCTGCTCCAGGTTTTCACCACCCTCCTGGTGAGAGTTTTTCCTCATACCCAACCTAAACCTCCCTTGCCGCAGCTTGAGCCCATTGCTCCTTGTTCAGTCATCTACTGAGACCAGTCCAGCTCCATCCTCTTTGCAACCATCCTGCAGGGAGGTGAAGGCTGCTAGCAAATCCCCCCTCAGTCTTCTCTCCTGCAGATTGAATCAGCCCATTTCCCTCAGCCTCTCCTCACCAGTCCTGTCCCCCAGCCCCCAACCATTTTTGTTGCCCTCCGCTGGACTCTCTGCAATGGGTCCCCATCCTTTCTGTAGCGGGCGCCCACAGCTGGACACAGGACTCCAGATGTGGCCTCCCCAGTGCAGAAGAGAGAGAGATAATCACTTCCCTTGATCTGCTGGCAACACTCCTACTAATGTAAAAAATTCTCACACTTTTGAGGCTTAACCTCCCTCGCCCCCCTTGACTGAAAGCTAAGTGCCTGCTTTTTATTATTATTATTATTATTATTATTATTATTACTACTACTACTACGACAGAAAAGAAAGGCAATTCTTTTGTGGCAAACAACTCAGCAAGCCCACAACAGGTCAGAGGGTCTGAGACGCTCTGGATTCCTATATGAAATCTCTGGGTTCACCTTGCGAATCACAGGTGGGCATTTGCACATCTAACCGCGGTAGCATTGCAGGGCCACCCATGACACCCTCGCAGGTGCTTTAAGTACTGGGTTCGATCCTCCGTTGCCAGCTGCAGCAGCTGCACCTACAGCTCATTACAATTTGTTAATGCTGGTTTCACAAGGGGGTGGATTTATAAGTCTGCAAGCGGTACAGCGTCCTTCGAGCGGTTAACAAAGCACCAAAATGGCATTGTTGAATGCATGGGCACCAAGCAGGGCATCCAAGTTTCATTCTGAGTCTGGGGGGGTGATGAACAGGACTCAACAGAGCCTAAACTTGCAGCTCCGCTCTGTTCAGAAGAGATGCCCAACCAACAGGGCCCGTGGCTCAGAGGGATGCAAAGCCTAGTACTTGAATCAGAGCCACTGGCTTCATGTTGGGTTGTTTGCACTTTGCAGACCAGTAAAGGCTATCTTTGCTCAACGCCTACCGTTCAGCTTGCAAACTCATGTAGAAGTCACTCGTTGAGGATGCCAGGGAGAGGACGTGTCTTGCCGAACGTCCCCAAACCGTTCTGTAGCCTCCTCCAAGCAACCACAGGGAGCAAGAGAAGAAACACACGGTAGAGATTCGTTGCCTCTTGACCTCTAGGCACCCGTTTCTGGGAAACCTCTGGTTTTGACGACTATGCTTTGAGCCACCGTTTCCCCCCACACGCAGCACAGTCCATCATGCCGTTGTGAGCGAACAAGGTCCTGTGCGTTTCTTGTACACAGAATTAGATCCAAAAGGAATCAGGACTCGTGGTAGAGGTGATCTCTTTTACTCACCCAACTAGATTTTTGCAATTTTTTTTATTTTTTGCAGAAAGAAAATTTAAAATTAGATTCAAAGCAGCCAATATCCTCCCTCCTCGACCTAAATAGGCTGGGGAGTTAATACCCGACAGCAGCACGACTGGGGCCTGGCGCTGCCTATCGATTCGGTTGTCAGTGGAGCAAGAGTGGCATCTTCAGGACAGTGCCGGGAAGTAACCTGGATGAGTAGGTATCTTCCGAAACAGTTTTGCTCCAGCAGCGATGATATGCAGCCACTGGCTTTAAAAAAAAAACCTCACGGAAACACAGTTAACGTCACCCCCGGCAAACAATCGTACACTCCATTCATCCTGATGGAGCAAGACAGCCCCTCTCAGCTCATCTCTCCTTCAACAGGACGCATCACGAGACCATCTTCTGATGTGACCCATCCTTTGAGCCTACACGGGCGCTTGTACACGTCACAAAATAGGCCTTAATTGCCCTTTTGCACCGCTTTAATGGCATGGGAAGGGTCCCGATTTGGAAGTGAAGCAGACGAGCACCTGTTAATACACCTGCATTTTGCAAAGGACTCGTTTGTGCGGCTTAATGAAGCTTAGACGTGTTGTAGCCCCTGAAAACCAAGCCAGGCCAGGCTGCCTGCTTTGCACGGGCTCCATGCGGATGGGCAAAGGGGCGGTCGGCAGCAAGGCAAGCGTGAGCCAACGTGAGGGCACCGGGCAGAGACCGGGCAAGAGATACGCCCGCTTCATCGAAACACAGGGGATACGATACAGCTGGGAGACAAGGGGCTGAGCCGGGCCAGGGCTGGGTGGGCTTGGCGGCTGCCGGGGAAGAAGTCGGTGCCGACGCACGTTGCATTAGACATGCACCCGCCACGCATTATGCATGGGCGTGTTTTGCAGGACCTGCCTGCTGCAATGATCCACACTGCTGGGTTCAAGGGTAGAGCCTCTAGAGGGATGGCCCTGCTGAGGGGTATTTGCATGAGGGGACATGGCCCTAGGGATGTGGCATAGGGGGGACCACATGACCCCATTGGGATAGGGTTGCCCCTCACAAATATGGCGGCTGCCCCTTCAGCACGCTGTACTTTGCCCCTCCCTAAGATGGCGCCCAGAGCCCCCCCCCCCCAGGAAGTGTCCAGTCTTTGCCGCCTCAAAATGGCGCCCTCACCCCTCCCCCTCTCCCGGAAGTGCCGCTGCCCGTCACAAAGATGGCGCCGGCAACAACTACCACCACTTAGCGCCCCCCTCCATCCGGAAGTGCCGCGGCCCCTCATAAAGATGGCGCCGAGCGAACCCGGAAGCATCCCGCCCCTCAAAAAGATGGCAGGCAGGGGACACGTCACGGGCCGAGAGCCGGCCGCTTCCGGGGGGGCGACGGCGGCCGCCAACGCGCGCAAGCTCTAACATT
>NW_005842380.1:220578-225668 GCF_000455745.1 Alligator sinensis | reverse complement strand
GGCGGCCGCCACCCACTTCAGGTAGGGAAGCCGCCCGCCCAGCGGTTTCTTCCACAAAGCATTGCGCAGCTCGAACCCTCACGCCCCATCACCGCCTGCCTTCCTGGCGTGGGGGCGGCGTAAGGGGTGTCCTTCACGGACCCGAAAGTGAAGCATTTTACCTCAAAACACACACGCAAGTGGCCTGTAGCTGGCACCGCTCCCAGGGCTGCGCTTCAGACATCAGGTGCATGCATGCGGGGGCCTAAACCTTCTTCCTTAATTTATTCTGGCATCAGAGACCATGTGCGTGTCTTGGTTTATTTAAACAGGCCCGGGGGATGATCCCTGGGGCTTGCATTGCTCAATATTGTACCTCAGCGGCTCCGGCGTGCTCCCAGAGCAAGTCTGCCGCCAGACGGGGTTGAGGGATACGACTTAGGGAAGGGCCCGGCCCCTGGCACCTGCCTCACGCGTTTCCCCGTTAGATCGACCATCCTGCACGAAAGCAAGACGCTGCTGAGAAGCCACACCGTGTCAGACCAGGCGGTCGCCGAGGCCTTGTGCTCCGTCATGCTGCTGGAGGACAGCTCTCCGCGCCAGGCCCTGGCAGATTTCCTGCTGGCCAGGAAGTCGGCTGTTCAGCAGCTTCTGAACCAGCCCCATCACGGTCAGTACAACTGGCGGCTTCTTTGCTGCTCTTACAGGACGCAGACACGTGCGCGTCCATCTCGAAAAGGGAGCAGAAACTGAGAGCGAGGGTTTGTAACCGCTGTTCTCCCCAGGAGTTTTGTTGCAGCGGATCAGGACTCGCAGCTCGTTACATCTGCCTCCGTCATTTAAACCAGTGGGGGACCAGAGCAAACAGGGCTCCTTGCTCAGTGCAGCTCTTGCAGACGGGCTTTCCTTTACTTGCGTGCTGCACTGGTGACGCTGCTCAGTCGCTTGTGGCCAGTCAGGTCCTCCTCTAATTATGGGAGGATCTGGATTTACCAAGCTGAGCACCATACCCCGGTTATCTCCACAGTAAAGGTTTCCTGGCAGCAACAAAGCACGTCCCTCCATTATGCCCAGCCTTGTCCTCGTCTCTGTTACGTGACTCTCTTGCTGGTGCTTTTGCTGAAAGTCCTCTCTTTACAGGGGCTGGTATAAAAGCTCAGGTGTGTTCGCTGGTGGAGCTGCTGGCCACGACCCTGTATCAAGCTCACGCCCTCTTTTACACGCTGCCTGAGGGGGCACCCCCCGATCCGTCCCTGACCTGTGGCTTACTCTTCTCGACACTGGAGACCATCACGGGCCAGCACCCGGCAGGTGAGCTGTCTGGTCAGCGCAGAGCTGTGGCTGGGCTTCCTAGTATTGATACTGCAAGGACCGAGTCATCCACATTGGCCTGATCCAGCCTCGTCCTGCACAATTCTTCCAGGAAAAGGCAGAGTTTTGAATGAGGAGATGAAGCTGGGCAGCTGGTTCAAGCACCTGCCAAGGTCCATAGTGGAGTTCCAGCCAGCCCTGCGGACCCTGGCACACCCCATCAGCCAGGACTACCTGAGAGACACGCTTCAGAAGTGGATCAACATGTGAGTGCACAGAGGGAGCTTTGATTAAGGGATGGGATAGGAAAGGACAGCACCCATTGCATCAATCTCTAGCGAGAGGTGGGAGGCTCTCGGACACTGCTGCCTCTAGAAGGGGAGAGCACGCTCCTGAACCTAGGCAGCTCCGTGGTACCCCGTAACATGGGGGATGAACAGTGAAGCAGACTCTGCCCCTTCCTTCTCCTGTCACACACACAGCAGTTCCCTGCACTGCTTGGTGATCAGGCTCCTTCAGCACTGCAGTAGCCAGAGGCTCTTAATCAAAGAAGAAAGCCCTTGTGGGCCCTACCTGTAGCCTTCATTCAGGGTCCAGCACCTCCTTCCTCTCCAGTGTCTTCCCAGGCACTGAGGGGAAGACAGCAAAGCATGCCTTATAAAGACTCAGGCCCCACCCCTTACCCAGAATGCTTTACCAAGAGCACCATGACAGCCATACCTCCCTGCCCTCTGTTCAGTGGCTTATTCTGCCCCTTGTGACTCCTGCCTCTGGAACCCCTGCAGGTGTAAGCAGCTACAGCTGGAGTGAAGCCTGAGGTCTCCTTTGCCCAGCCTACTCCTGGCAACTTCCCCCAATTTCTCCCTGCCCAACAGACACGGCTTACTCCCCGGAGAGCAGCTCCCTCGAGGGCCCCATCAGCACTGGGCTAGTGAGAAGGAGCGGTTAGCATACGTGCACTGTTTGTGCGGGGTTTTAGCCCAGGGTTGTCACAGTGCTGGACTTTTGTGATGCGTGAGCTGGGATCCTTTCAGGAGAGCGTGTGATGTTGCATCCTCAAGACAGCAAGTTTAACCTGGCAGGGATGCAGCTGGCTGCACTGGTGTGAGGGGAACATTCCTGGGTTGTTCCCAGCCCTGTGGGTGCCCCACTCATAAAACTTCTGCCTGGGCAGGAAGGATCCCAGGATCCTCATGCAGGCCTGCCTATAACAGCACAGCATGCGCTGTGGGTGCCATACCTTGAGCCCGTGGCACTGAAGTGAACCATTGCCCTCAGGTGTAATGAAGATATCAAGTCCGGGGTCTCCAACCTGCTGGTCTACGTGAAAACCCTGAAAGGCCTGGCCGGCATCCGTGATGCCGTGTGGGAGCTGCTGACCAGCGAGTCCCTGAGCCAGAACTGGGAGGCGGTGTGCCGCCGGCTGCTGGATAAGCCTGTCTCCTTCTGGGAGGGCCTGCTGCAGCAGCTCTTCTTGGACCGACTGCAGGTGAGGCACAGCTGGTGGCTTGGTCAGGCTGGTTCCAGCAGCTTGCAATGGATGTCAGGTGTCTGTTGCCCAGCCTGGCAGTCCCAGGTCCAGGCATGGGGTGGCTGAGACCACCCAAAAAAGTGCAGTTTGCACAACTGCTTCCCTTGCCACGCTCAGAGGGGAGATGGCTTCATCCTCCAGCATCCTACCATAGGTTTGAAGTGGTTGACATTCAGCCCAGGGCCTGAGTAAAGCACCGTGCTCGCTCACTCTCTCTTTCAGACCCTGATGAAGGAAGGATTCGACTCGATCTCAAGCAGCTCGAAGCAGCTCCTCATGCTGGCCCTGCAGGAGCTGGAGGTCAAGTCCAGCTCCTCCGCCCCCAGCAAGCACGTGCAGTTCGAACACAACATGGCCCTGTTCCTGTGGTCTGAGAGCCCCAGTGACTTGCCCCCAGATGCTGCGTGGGTCAGCGTGGCGAACCGCAGCCCATTCGCCAAGAGCGGCTTGTCCATGAAGGCCCAGGCCCTGACCCCCTGCGTGCAGAGCTTCTGCTCCGCTTTGGACACCAAATTGAAGGCAAAGTTGGATGACCTCCAGTTCTACCTCCCCACAGACACCTCCACTTCCAAGGAGGCACTGAGCTTGCAGGCCAGAACCTCGGCCTTCGACCGCTATGCCGATGCGGGCACCGTAGAGGAGCTGCTCCGTGATCACTGCGTTGCCTGCATCCGCCACATGCTGGGCTGTGTCCGGGAAGAGCTGCAGGGTGCCGCTGACCAGCTGGACGGCTGTGCTGACCCCCTGGGCGAGGCCAAGCTTGACGCGGTTCTCTTCATGGCAAGGCTTTGCCAGTCGCTGGGTGAGCTATGCCCTCACCTGAAGCAGTGTATTCTAGGGAGAGCGGGGAACCCTGAGATTGTGTCACGGGAGCCCCGGGCTGCGAAGAAGCTGGGGAAAGGGAAAGCCCAGGAGATGGATCCCAGGCAGGCCACATGGCAGGAAGTGCGGGAGCAGCTGCTTCAACAGAGCCTGTCGGCATATCAGATCTGGAGCTCAGCAGTTACCAAGGTGAGTAGCTGGGGTTCTCAGTCACTGCTTCCTGGAGTGGCTTCTGGTTCACTCACAGCCAGCTGCGCTTCTGCTTGCAGTCTCCCCGTCCTCTAACCATGCTACCAGCTATGGGGGCACCCGGGCAATTTCTGGGCAATGCCAGGCTTAGTTCGGACTCTGCTGCGCTTAATCTTCCACAGTGAAGACCAGTGGAAAAAGCTGTGTCCAATTGAGCCTCAGCAAATTTACAACGTGGAAAACATGCGGGTTCAGCATTTCCCCGGATTGCCTGAGCCCCGGGACATGTTACCAAACCATCGGCTTTTCCCCAATACTCATCAGTGCTTCTGTCCCCTCTAGGTCCTGGTTCAGCGTTTTGTCCAGACACTGTTGTTGGATACGCCCGGCTCCATCTTAGCAATGGCCACCAGCTGGGATGAAATTGAAATCCAAGAGGAGACGGAGTCTGGGAGCAGCGTGACGTCGAAGATCCGGCTCCCCGTGCAGGTGGGAAGAACAGCGCCTTGGAAGCAAACGCAGGGAGGAGGACAGCTAGGAGCAGCAGTGACTCTTGTGTCAGGCAGTCGTCAAATACATGTCACTGCAGGAGGGAGCGTTGCAAGCCAGAGCTGGAATGCTAGCAGGGCAGGGGCTGTCTTTAGCCAATCCAGGAGCCGTTATGTGCACAGCCACAAGCTAGATGGCTTTTGCTGAGAGGAGGCACTGGTGCAGATTACCTTTCAGCTTCAGCATACACCAAAACGCAAGACCGGCAGAGCCCTGAGATGTGGCATATGCAGGTTTGGGGGGTGGGCATTAGTACAGAAGCAGGTGGGAAGAGAAGGTCCAGTTGAAGCCAGAAGAGCAGCAGGGGATGTAGAGGCAGAGAGAGCTGGCTATGAGAGAGGGGAAAAATCACCCTGGACTGAAGGAGTTGGTATTGAAGACACCGCTCACCCCTGGTAGCATTTGCAGGCTGTGCCAGAAGGCCAGGAATACTTGTGGTTTTCATTGCTGTCTGTATCTTTAAACTAGACCTCCTGGTACGTTCAGTGCCTCCTCTTCAGCCTGTGCCAGGAGGTCAATCGGGTGGGAGGTCACACCCTCCCGAAGGTCACACTGCAGGAGCTGCTGAAGACCTGCCTAGCAGAAGTGCTGGCTGGCTACGAAAAGCTTTGTGAAGAGAAACAGGAGAAGGTACATGACTATGGTTTCATCGCAGCACCCAGCTCAGGCACCCATGGGCCAGTCCAGGGTTTTACTTGCAAATCCTTAC
>NW_005842380.1:182367-220542 GCF_000455745.1 Alligator sinensis | reverse complement strand
GCAGCCAGAAGTTCTGCTCGGGGAAGCACAGAAGATTTAGGCAGACTTTAAGGGGGAAAACACGGGGGGGATCCAGTGCTGTCCCTGCTCCCCTCTGGCCCCTCAGGTCTGTCTGAGGCAGCCTAGTTGCCCACCCTAAAACCGCAGAGGCAGTGAGTGATGCTAGATCCTGTGCCAGAAGGGGAAGTTGCCGCTTGCAGTGACAGCCCCGGCTGTCTGCCTGGCAGGGAGACAGCGCTTTGCAAGGCCTTGCCTTCCCTCTGCCACTGTGCGTTGTGGGGGGCGGGGAGAGCATTTTAAACGTTCCTCATATAAAAAGAGTGATTGTGAAAAGGTACTGAAGCAGGCCCTTCTTGACTGTTCCCTTTTCAGAGAGAAGGTGCATTTCCACTGACCCAGAACAGGGCTCTGCAGCTGCTCTACGATCTCCGTTACCTAAATATTGTCCTAACTGCTAAGAGCGAGGAGGTGAAAACCAGCAGGGTCAGGCAAGATTCCAGGTGCGGGATATTCCCTGCGTTCAAGCGCGAGCAGCAGCGCTGCCATTCGGGCTGCCTCCCAGGTACCTGCCTCAAAAACATACTCAGACCAAGGAGCGAAGGAGCCAGTGAGAGGACTCCTCGAGAGATGGCAACACACCACACAGGAAGCCCTGTAGGATAGCAGAGTGGGCCTGGGGGTCTGTGCTAATACCCACAGGCTCTTCTGGGGATGGAAAATGGCAGTAGCTCCTCTCCCCAGCGTAACATTCACTTTTTAAAGGGAACAAAGTGCAGTTAGATAATTCCCAACTCAGTCTCTTGGTAACATTCAGAAAATGGCAATGGAAAAGCTACAGCCACTACTCTCATCTCTCTCCCATGGCAATAAAAGGGCCAAGGGAGTAAGAGCTGATTGAATGCAAGGGGGGTTTTGTGCACCACAGTGAAGCAGAGAACTGCTTCTCTGACCTATAGCTTCTGCCAGGCTGGAACAGAGGCCTCTTGTTGGAGGTGGTTCTAGAGGAAGGGAGCAAGGGAACACGTTTGCAACTTGTCCACCCTCTCACCTGTGTGCGCTAAAGATGAAAACCTGACCAGCGTCTTTCTGATCTGCCTGCAGGGTTGAGAAGGTGACCGACTTCCTGGAAGGCCACATAGATCCCTTTGACTTGGATGTGTTCACCCCGCACTTAAACAGCAATCTTAACCGCCTGGTGCAACGAACTTCTGTAAGTTCAGGGAAAAGTCACTCTGCAGCAGGAAGTAAATGTTGCATAACAGGTTTACTGCTCTTTTCTTGGCTGCCTAGTGCCAGGAGAGAGCGCTCTCAGCAGTGGGAGAGATATTTAAAGCCTCCTGGAGATGAGAGCAGCTTGCAGAGAGAATTACATGATCATTCATGTAATCTTCTCTCAAGTCTGATCAAAGAGGAGTCACTAGAATCTGTGAAACGCTTGGGTTAAGTGCTGCTAAAACTGTCCCAGAATTCTGCTGTTACAGTAGCAGGCGGCTCTGATGAAAGGCTGGGAGTCTGAGGGTGAGGAGAGACATTTGGTACTCACTTCGCCTGGAAATTCAATTAATTAAGCACCTGGCTCAAAGCGTTTTGGCAGAAGGAGGAAGCAGCACGCCACAAAGACGTATTATGGAGAACACCCATGCATCGGCAGGCAAGGGCATCTGTGCAATCCTGCACCACCAGAAAGAAAACAGCCGCTCTCTCCTGTCTTGTAGGTTCTGTTTGGCTTATTAACAGGAGCAGAGAATCAGTACACGAGTAGAAGCAGCACTCTGAGCTCCCAAGAGCCTCACAATATCTTGCCGCTGGCATCGAGCCAGATCAGGTAAGCTGCTGTACCACCACCTGCAGGTCCCAGCCGCCCTCTGGCACAATAACTGTCAGAACCCATAGTGCGCTATGATCGACTGCATTTCCTTACCTGCTGCTTTCTCTCTCCAAGATTTGGACTCCTGCCTCTGAGCATGTCAAGCTCCCGAAGAGCTAAATCAGCTGCAAGAAACACGGAGAACAAGCCTCAGGTCAGTCAAGTAATTTGCCCTTACCTTGTGCTCTAGACATAACAAGGGCTGGGAAGTCACGTCAGCAGGGTTCCTAGACCCTGCATTCAGGAGTGAGCCAGTGGTTCTGGGGTGCCTATGGAGGAAAAATAGTTTGAGCAAGTATAAGTTAAAGAACCCACATAGAGATACGAGCAGGCAAGTGTAAATCCTCGTCCTTGCTTCTACAGAACACCCCAGTGGGTCACTCTCCAAGTGACTTGCTGAAAGCCAACAGCGAGTGGGGGCTCTGGGGCAGAATACAAAGCATTTGGCAGCCTTGAGCTCAGACCTTGGGAGCAGTGGTTGGCTGTGGAGGTGCTGGAGATAGGTCGGGAGAACTGCTATAAATCGGCTAATATCACCCCCACCTCCCAGAAAGTTTCTAGCACCCGAGTTGGTTAGTTTGGGGAGTTGATTAGCGCACACTGCTGTCTGAGCTAAGCTGCTGCCATTCCAGTCAGTGTGCGCAGCGCTGGCTCTGGTCCCTCTGCAGCATACCTGGCAAGCGGACCAGGCAGAGGCTGTGGGGCTTTGCAGAGGGTTGGAGACAGGCAGCTGGATGAAAGTATGTGCACCAGGGCACAAGACCACAGGCACCCCCAGGGAAGTGCAGCAGAGACTCGACCAGATGAGAAACAAAGACAGCATGCAGGTCTGATTTGCTTAGAGCTGAAGGGAAGCTATGAGCAATGCGTTAAACAACTGAACGATGCTAATTAATTCCAACTCCCTTCCAGTATGGTGCTGTCCTGTAAGCTCCTGAAGAAGTCTTGCTTGGGTATTTAAGCCTGTGTGATTTCTGAGTGGTTTGCTTTTCCTGCCAAGGCTTTGTGGTGTGCAGTTACTCTTGTGAAGAGGAGCAGACAGCTACTGCATCAGTACACATCCCCTGCACTTTAATTGGGCATAGCTGAGCTCCCACGCTGAGGGCTGAGAGCACTGTGGCATGCCAGGCTGCTAAGGGGCTTGGGAGTTGTAATGCACCGTTGCTACCAAGTCCACACTAAGCCAGTAGCCCATTCTGGCGCTGTCGAGATGCCTCTCAGCTGAGACGCAAGGGCAAGCGCATGACTCTTGCATTCAATAAAGATCACCTGGCTTTGCAACAGCAGCGATGCCCAGAAAGGTGAACCATGCTTTAAAAAGAGGCATTTTTTTTTTTTTACCTCCTGCTGTTGAGGGACAGGAGGCAGCGATTCTGTCCCTCTGCCTCTCCCAAGTGTTACTCTGAGTTGTGATGCATGTGTGGTTTCATGTTAACCCCCTTTCTCTAAATTACTGGCAGATGCTTCCCTAACACTTGTGATCCCAGCAAAGCACTTAGACAAAATAGGCCCTAAGAACTGTATCCAAATCTTATTCAGCCCTCCCTGCAGAAATGGCTAATGCCGCCATCTCATGTCTTGGAGCTGTGTGGTGTAAACTAAAGCAACACACTTCTGCTACACAGGATGGCAGAAAGTTGCACTTCTTGCCAGAAACTAGATGCCTCGCTGTAGACTCAGCTGCTAGCAATCATGACTGTTCATTACAGCACATACAGGGCTTAATGGCATGAGTCGCACAGGGTGTGTGGCAGGGTGAGAAGGGAGCAGCAGGGGCCTGAAGTTAATCAGCTGCTTCTCTCAAGTTAAGTTCTTGATCCTTCTGTTTGAGCTGTTTTCCACTCAACTGAGCACCGTGTGGAAGCAGCCCCATAGTCACCCCGTCTCCCTTCTGAAAACTAACAGGGTCCACCTGCTGCCGTTCTGAGAGTAGAAGAGGAGGCTTTCCGCCCAGGCTCCTTGTTCAAGCAGCTTGCCACAGAGGAGGAAGACGCCGCCACCCCCTCTCTCTTCAAGCTTGGCTGGCTATCAAGCATGACCAAGTGATCCAATAAAACGCTTCGTCCATTTGCTTCCACCCTCCTTTTTTTGATCCCACCCTCGATCCTGCATGCTTCGCTTACCTTTCTTGTGTGTCATGTTGTTCTCCTGTCGGCCCCGGTCACAGTAGGGTACTCTGGTCTCTTCCTTGACCTACTTCTAAGCTAAGGATGTTGTGGTCTGACCACTGGAGTAGAGGACTACCCCAGTCAGTGCACATTTCCTTTATTACCTTGTTGTAGCCGAGGGAACCACCCAACCCAGCACTCTGGTTTATTTACAGCAACACTGTGTTGAGTTGGAAGTGACCCCTGTGCCCTTCAGATATTATCTCTAGCTGAAGCCTGCTTTGGGTTCTACATCTTCCCAGTTCTGGTCTCACCTGTTATGTCCTGGCAGCGCCTGTGAATGATCAAACAGGCTCAATCTTACCAGGGAAAGCCAGCTACTACTTGTCCTTACAGCTGGCCCTACTTTCTGAAAGCATGTCCCTCTAACCCTTAAATGCCCAGACAAGTACACTGATGTCCGAAAAGAAGATATTTCACCATGGAAACTTATTTACTAGTTTATTGAAATTAAAAAAAAAAAAAAACCCAAAAAAACAAACAAACAGAAGAGAGACTTATAAAACTGAAGATGAATGTTTTGTAAGAACTTTTACATAAAGCAACAAGTTGCTAACAAACAGATTAGGCAGTCAATTGGAATTGGACCATTATGCACTCCTATAATACAGATCTGGATTCCTCAGACTCAGCTCGACATGTCATTTGTACCCACCCCAAAAAGAATCCTATAAAAATTGCTTCAAAGCCCCTTTTGCATTGCAATAGTGCAGCAAACCACAAGTAAACAATTTCCTGTTAACCTGTTATTTCAAATATAGACTGAAAAGGCAACAGGCGTTTTGTGCAATTCCATTTTAACAAACTTGAAGTTGAAATATCAAATCTACACAGTGCTGTCCCTTCACAGAAGGCAAGGAACTGCTGCTTCATCATGTCGGAGGGCGCCCCCGGCTCTGTAAGCTATGAAAGTGTGCCTCCTTCAGGATCTGGTTGATGTGGAAGTAAGGACCTTGACTTAGTGCAGACTGCTCCTGAAGGGACTGAGAGGTGCCAGGGCTGGATCCTGCAATGATCTGGTTTAAGCTGCTTTCTGGACCGCTTGCTCTGTCAGGGCTGTGGATGCTACTGCTACTACAACTGCTGCTGCTGCCGCTATCGCTGCTGGAGGACTACGGAACAAAGACAAGGTTACATGCAGGTGATACTTAACACGGTTCTTCTCCTATGCATATTTGTAAATGGATCACATGTCATCCAAAAGCTCCCACCCACCAAGTTTCAAGGCTCAGGTGTTGACTGCTGAGCCATTCATGGAGGAACTCTGAACTACAAGACAGCATATCTGTGCAACAAGCACTTGGATGATGGTCGGTATATGGAAGCACTTTAGAAAGCCAACGATGGGCAGGTTACTGTGGCCATTTCAGCCGAAATCAAAACCCACACAGTTCTTTGCAGCCTCACTTTCACCCCCTTACCCATGGGAAGCTTCATAACCTTTTGGCCTAAAAACTGGGGGGGCGGAAGGAGAGCCGTGATTCCAGTTAAGTTGTGTCAGTGCAGCAGGGCAAAAAGACTTGGAGTAGGCGACAAGAACTGTTGAAATAACCGCTTTCAGACTAAGGGCGGTGCACCACCTGGTCAGTACTCTCGTAGAAGAGTGCAAGACACAGGGAGCTTCCGAAGTGAGGCAAGGTGCCAAACACCGCAATAAGATGCTTGCCCGTGTGGGGCGGTGAGCACCACAACACCACACGGCATCCTTGCAGCACATTTCCACTTTGTATTGGCAAGGCAGATGTCAGGCTTTCTGCATCACAACACGCTTTGCGCTGCAGTGAGAAAGGCTGACCCAGGGATTACACCACAGTCTCAAGGCTGCCAGAGTACAAGCCACTAAAACAACTTCGCATGCAACAGTGAGGGCTGAACTCATGATTTAGCTTGCATAAGATGACAGCGTCCTGCTGCCAGAGTTTAAGCATCTGCACGTTTTATAACAGGCACCACCGAAGCACTCGTCAGCCACTCATATTTAAGCTTATTTTCTGACGTTTCAAAGAGACATAAGGTGACTTCGGCTAAACTAGATTAAGGAGAGCTAGTAAGGTTTCATCGTTTGGTTTTTTTTAGCTGCAGTCAAAACACTTCCTGTTGTGCTCTTCTCACGCAACATTTAGGACATTGCAGGATGTCACAGACCCATGAGAAAGTGACTAATTAATTAGCTAATGTGAATTCAAACTTGCCGGACAGCTAGCTCAAACAAATGGATGATTATCAGTTACAAAAAATCTTCAAAGATCAATAAAACACTCTTTTTTCCCCCTGAAGAGGCAGTTTTTTTTAACCACAAATATGCTCCTGAACATGGGAATATGTTACACTGACCAAATTAAATGAAGAGATGTTTGCAAGGCAAGTACAGCTCCCTCAAGCTTTGCTTTGATCAGTGGCGATGTGTAGGGGGTGCACGCAGGTGCACGTGCACCCCCTGAAGTGCCAGCTGTGAAACCAGAAGTGCTGGCAGAAGTTCACTTCTGGTTTCGCCACTGGTGGTTCCAGGCCGGGCAGCCAGCCACGGGGGACCAAACCCCCGTCAGCAATCTGGTGCCCCCAACTCGGGAGGCACCAGTTGCCCAGGGCTTTGATTATGAGGCCATTTTTTATTTCCATGGGGAGCGTCCATCATCTAGATGCCTGTCCTGGCAGCCAGCCTTTATAATAAATGTGTTTGTGGGGCAATTTCTTTAGAGTCGGCAACCGCAATTCAACAATCACAACCAATAAGATACTAGGAGTCTGAGCCCTCAAAGGTCAAAGCTTCACTGCATCATCTTTGGAGAAACATCTACTGAAGAAAAGTGGCATCCACACAGTACAGTTTGTGCCAAGCTCTGCAGCAGTGCCGGTCCATGAATTGCACATTGCACCAGAAGCCACTGACATGGGCCAGTCCAATGAGAGGTGCTCAATCAAGCCATTTCAGAGCCTGCTATCAGACTGAGACCCAAAACACCAATTTATGCAGTACATCACCGGGGCCCCACCTAGAAGCGTGTGGGATTTCATTTTTGCTCTTAACACACACCTTTATAGTCCACCTGTAATAACAAGGAAGAAAACAAAAGCTGGGGGCTGACACCTCTTGAGTCTGAAATCAGTGCGAGAACACTGACAAAGTTTGACTTGCCTGGGTAAGTCAGAAGCAAAATAAATGCATAAAAATCGTGTATGAGCGACTGGCTGCTCATCCTACTGGCACTACAGAGGAGACTGCCTGAGGAAGGGGCGTCCACTAAGGCATGTTTGCGCTAGCACCTCATTTTTCATAATGTACACAATTAAAATGCAACGCTGTTACACGGGGCAAATTACAGCAGCCTTGGAGAGAAACCCACCGCACAGGACACTTTGTTTCCTTTTAGTCTGGTTTCTTTACTGTTTTTCGTTACAGGCACCTTCTGCAAATGAAGGTAAAAACTAGTATCAGTAATTAGTCATCGCAGGAATTTCAAGCTGCAACAGAACAAACAGTTTAGAGCCACCAGCAGTATGATGCTCACTTTCTACAGCCAAAAGCCTTCTCGTTCCAGCTGAGAGAGGAAAGTGCAGAAGAGATTGTGTCCTGGGACGCGTTTCCTACTTCTAAGGCTGTTGACTATGAGATCCAAGCAGATCTCATGCCAATTCTGCTCAGGTGCAAAAATTCACTTGGGATATGTGAAGCCCTTTACTTTCCATATCATACTGAGGGCCTGACCACTGTCTATTATAAAAAAAACCCTTTATAGATTAAACTCATAATTAGACTAACAACCCTTGAAGGTATGTGTCTACAACACTTAAATTTAAGCAAAGTTTTCAAAACAGAAGACAAGAAGCCGCTTCAAAGCTTTAGCTTACTCTGCTCCTTCATTACGTAGCCTCAAACTTTGCTCGGCTTAGACCCCAGACACTGTCATTCAGTTTAAGATGCTGCACTGAAGAGCTGCGGCGACTTCTGTCACCATGGTACTACTTGTAGGGACCTGAGCAGAAGAGCCACATTCAGTTTGAGAGCAGGCACCTGCTCCAACACAAACGTAACACACTCAGCTAGTGAGAAGTGATTTTCTGTCCTGACTTGGGCTAACTAATGACACTGGAGCCTGTGGAAACAGGGATAAGCAAGAAAAGGTTATTTCAGGAAGGAAAAATATTAGGCAAGGCAATGAAGATCCCCATCCATCCCCAGGAACAAGTTCTTAGCAGCTCTCCTTGCTGATTCTGTTGGTGGATAAAAGCTCCATCTAGCAATGCTGCAAAGATACTTGTCAGCTGGCACCTTCTCAGATCTGCTACAGTTCTATGCAGATCCACGTACGCTGTAGTGGAGGAATACAAGACATTTGCATGTATGCGTTTGAAGATAGAATCAAAATTGTTAACTTATAAATGGACATTTACAGCAAAACCAACCACACCAAGCTCATGTCTTGGAAAAGGTGACAGCCAAAGTAGATTGAAAATGTGGTGAACATTCAATGTGTGGCCCCTATGTCAAGTTAACATATCCAGGAGCTGCAGCACGGCCATTTCAAATGTACATTTATGGATCAAACTGCATCGCTGGGGAGAGCGAGAACCTTGCAATGAGCAGAACTGATGGGTGCTGACAAGAATCCCAATTTTGGTGGCTGGAGGATCTAGACAAAATATCAAGCTCATTGCCTATGGTGTGGGGGAAGAGGTTTGGGGGGAAAAGAGTGAAGATTTTTGGACTGAATCTAGCTCACACAGGCAGTGAGAGAAAAACCGCCCAATGCATGAGGGCTACTTAGAGTCACAAGTCAATACCCCATCTGTGAACTGTCACTAACAAACATTAATGCTGTATATAAAAAAGAATAATGCCACCTAAACTCGACATGTAAATTACTGTCAAGTGCATAAAGCAAATATCCTACCATCCTTAACTATTATTTGTAATATTATAAGGCGTGACATTTTCAAATAAACAGATTTTCAAGTTCATGGTCTGCCTTTAGAGAAATCAAACTCAACAGGATGCCTAAAAGACAGAAGAAAGTTATCTTTTAACCCAAGAAAGGGGAGGGAGAGGGAAATCACAATTACTTATTTATAATTTCATTTTAATTATGCATTTACATTTACAATTCCCCTACACCTCCAATACCCTGAAGCTGGTCTAAAGTTCTGAGGGAGAGCTGCCTTGTTACTGTACTTTGCAATTATGAAGCAGAGAGGTTACACACAGTCAGCAATTTCAAAGCGGTATGAACAGCATATTCATGCACCACGGACAGAAGAATTTAACTATTTGGCATGGGAAGTTTTTAAAAAGCCTCCGGAAAAAGTATTGATTTAATCTCATCATTTAGTTTCAGGGCACACTTGATTCAGTGATCAAAGATGAGAACAGCAAGAAGGAAAAGTAAAGTATGAAGAGTCAGCTCTTGCAAAAACTATATGCATCAGCAGCACTTACTGTGAAGTAAGTGCCTCTAGATCCTACAGGCACAAATAACACTGATGTTTTTAACTCTGTGCCCAGCAGGAACACTCCCCCCAGTACAACATCAGCAAGATGAGATTCTACTTTTTCTGCACATCAGTGCATTTTAATTTGTTAAAGACAGACTCTGGCAATGCAGGTGCATGCACAAAATGGTAGGCTCAATGTTAGATTAAGCAATTTGATTTCAATTCGATTTCACTGATGGCACAGCAAGCAGGAAAGCCATCACCCAAGGTTCATGCCCATGCTTCCAATGTGCAGGCAGTTCAGAGAATCAGCAGCTGCACAGAAAGGCTTTATTAGAGCATCCACTCACTCTACACAGTTACTCAGTGGTTCCCATTTCTGTGAATTTACTAGTTGCCAAATCCAAATGTTAAGTGTTTAAATGACAAGCAAAGGTGTTTCAGAAGGTTTTTCCTGAAATTCTTAGTTTCAGTACTCTTAGTTTAATCCCTTGTTCCACACTAAATTCTTCCCCCTCCCGCCACAGATCTTGTTTAGCCATTAACTACTCTATACATGTCAAGTGATGTTTATAACCTGTTTGACAAGTGATTCAGAGTCAGACAGGAAGCAGCTGGTTTTTTGCTCCGCCCATTAAACCCCAGAACCAAAGGGCAATTTCATCCCTATACACAATACCATGGTCTGCCACATGAGCCACTAATTTTCAGATAGACTGCTCCATCTGTTTTTAGCAACATGCCTCTCTGGAAGTGTGGGGGTTATGTACATATATTGAAAAATCCTAATACAAAGCCATCTCATTTTAACTTCCTGGAAGACAAGGTCTGAAGGAATCTCCTCTTGCACCACTTATTTCTGAGTTTGCAGTCGATCACTGCAACTCAAGAGTACAAACACCATTTTTTTCAGCGTCAGTGAGTACAAGGTAAGCAGCACTGGACACAAAGCACAGTTTGGAAATAAGGATTTTTCCCCAAATGTTTCAAAAGCAGAAAATCAAGTCTCTATCCTTGCATGGCTCTTTCCATATGAGGATCAAGGAGTACCATAAAAATGACTCATATATGATGCAACCAATGACTCTGCAAGAAATCCGTGGGAACTTTTTAATAGATTTCAGCAAAGATTAGATCCCCAGTCTTAAATACCCGCAAGTTAAAAATCCCCCATTTTACAGGCAGGGACAACTAAGAAACTGGGAATTTAGGAGGTTATCTATCATCTCTCTCGCGCACACAAACACAAAAGCCCAGCAGAGCCAGGAACAAAATCCAGAGAGCTCACAACCCTTGCATTAAAGACGAGACTCTCAAGAGTAAAAACACTTAGCATCACTATTGTACTCTGCAAACAGCAATCTAGCATTACTGCTTACAAGGAGCACTATCACATTAGTTACCAACATAACAGAACTATTAGCACATGGAAGAGTGCTCATTAGTTTCTATTATCAATTCATTCATTTTAGTTAGTAACTAGTAAAGGAAGTTGGAAGCGTACGCAGCCAGATGAAAGCAGCCACACGCTCCTGTAATCCGTTTATTATCTTTCTCGTTTTGCTATACTCAACTCAGTCCCTGGGGCAGGGAAAGTCTCTCTGCTGCCAGCATAATGCAGTGGCTGCACAAGTAAGTGAATTATGAAATATCAGATATGTGAAAACATTCATTCAAGTAAAAGGTTACCAACTGAAATGGAAAACATGCTGATTTCCAAACCGTGGGAAGAAAATCCAGTACTTGAAGCACAACACTGTGCCCAGGCTCAAGAGTTTCATGTATGAGGTATTTGTACGTCTGAGCGAGTGATTTTTCCCCATAAGCAGAATTATGCACATGCCAATTATTCCTTCAGTTCCAGCTTCAGCAAAACCCTGAAGCAGACCGGGAAGCATCTCACCTCTGTATCCCAGGAGTCCTGAAGGACTGCGTTTCTGGTACTACGCTTAGTCTGTGGGATGTGGCCATCTTCTTCATTTCCATTCCGCCTCCTTTTCCTAAGGAAAGGTATGGGGGGGGGGGGGAAGTTAAAAACTTGGCAGCCCATTCTCAATTGAGCTTACCTCATATATTGCCTCGTCTAAGCCGTGAGTCTTAAACTGAAAAACTAAAAATGATAAGTACCTACTGAACGCTCCAAAAACCTAACCTCTGCTGTGGATTTACATTTTTTTCCCTGCAACTTAATCATTACAGGAGATTTCCAAGCTCTTTTTTTTTTTTTTTTCCCCCCCAAATTATTCCCAGGCTGACATTTTCAAAGCGATCTAGGGACTACAGACTCTTATTTTACAGTAAAGTTAGCGAGAAGCGTGTACGTAAATACTCTAAACTCCTTTGAACATCTCAGCCATGCAAGTAAGCTGCTTAATACGTAAACATTTCTAAAAATAACCCCGGGGATTTCTGAATGACATCCGCCTGTCTAAGAAAAGCAGCAGGGAAGAAAACAGCAGTGACTAAAGTCTTCAATAGGTACCCAGTTAAGTTCATCTTGTTTACATGCATCCTGCAATCAAGACATCTGTGTCGACTTCCTTTATCTTCTCCTCCCTGACAGCATTTGAAGCCAGGTCAGAGGACAGCTATTTAAACTCCTAAAAGCATTATAATTCAGACCCTGCAAAAAAAAACATCATATGCAAAAAGCCAACCCTGTTAGCCCCTCGCTGCTTTGGCTGTCTCGGCCCCACTTTTGTGACATCACTCCCGCTTCATGGGATGATCAAGACAAAACACAGCAGCAACTAATAGGCTTTTGAGAGGCAGACATCCCAACAAATTAGCAACGTTTGACGAGGAGCAGCATCCAGCGTCTCCCGTCCTGGTTTGTTTGCTGACAGCTGCATCCAGAGGCTTGTCAGGATCCGCACGCCAGGCAAAACCTAGGGCAAAGCTGCTCCAGCTGCCGAGAACCAAAGCACCCCACGTTCATGCCCAAGAACAACGCCTTTACGTGGGCACTGCTCTGTACAAAGGACGGGAGCGCAGAAGAGGGTGCCTGGGCGATAAGACCTGCCGTGTACTGGGCCAGACCGTAGATCCGCCTCGCCGAGACTCCTGCGCCGCACCGGGCAGAGGCGGGAGGGTCTGAACAGCGTTTTCCACCCAACTAGTCCTCTCTCGCTTGCACCCTCCAGCATTTAAGGCCTAGGGAAGGTCCGATTCGGAGGCCGCGCCCCTCGATCAATAGCAGCCGATGCCCCTTTCCTCCAAGAACGTGCCCAAGCCGTCAGCTCCCCCCATATCTGGCGGCAACGAGGTCCACACTTTCACTACAGGCTGCATGAAAGAAGACATCTTTTTGCTCGTTTTAAACTTGCTACCGACTCGTTCCAGTTTGTGCTGCCCCCCACCCCCCGCCCCTGTTTTGGTCTGGTGAGAGGGAGGCAATAATAAATCCCTGCTGACTCGCTCTTTGCTATTTCCAAGTAACGCAGATGCGATGTATTTTATTTCGCCGACTCGGCAGCTCGAAAGCAGCTCTCGGCGAGTTTTTCATAGAATCCCAGAATCCTATTAGTGGGGTCGGAAGGGATCTTGTAGATCACCAAGTCCGACCCCTGCCTGGGCAGGAGGGAAGCTGGGCTCAAGTGACCCCAGCCAGGTAGGCATCGAGCTGCTTCTTAAAGACCCCCAGGGTAGGAGCCAGCCACGGTGGGGACAAATCCCCCTCACCTCACACCGCCGCTTCCGGCGTCTCCGCCTCCTGCGCAGGCGCACCAGGCGCTTCTCGGCCCCGCCCCTCCACTGCGCAGGCGCACTGAGCGGGCCGCGCTGCGCGCCCCTTCCTGCGCAAGCGCAAGGGCCGGCCCCGCCCCCTGACGGGCCGGCGGGCCGACGCGCTCCGCCCATGTGCGCGTGCGCAGGAGGCACGGTGCGTCTTTCCTCCCAGGGGTCTGGGGCTCAGGGCGCATGCGCCCAATCGTGACAATAAGCCTCTTGTGACCCGAAGCCTCTCCTGTAGGTGCCCGCAGCTTTGCCTGTTTGGAATATGCTGTTTGTAGTGAGGAGGGGATTCGAGGTATCTCGCAGCCCCCTAGTCAGCCTGGTTACTGTGCTGCGGCATCAAATAGTGGCTTTTCCCTAGCAGGCAGTACTGGAGACACCCTGCTGCTAGGAAGGCCCCCTAGGGGCTCTTAAAGGGCCGCCCTTCAACAACAGTTTTATGAACAGCCGCTCGCAAGGACAGCCGTGCAACAACAGCTTTATTGACACCCCTTCAGTGCAAACAACACAAACAGCCCCCCCACCCCAGCACACACAAAAGCCCTTGCATCCCAGCCAGGGTCACCCTTGCGCAGCAGCAGGGTTGTGCCTCTCAGGGGCTTGCACCCCTTTCCAGACATGGTTCCCTGCACTCACCCAAGCAGGCTCTGGGCTTGCAGAGCAGGCTGCGCCCTCTTCCATCCAGCACCCAGCTCCTCCTTGCAACTAGGAAAAGCAAAGCAGAGGAGGGATAGTTCCTACCTGCCCCCACCAACCCTCTCCTGCTTTTTGGCATTGAGAATCCTAGAAACGAAGGGCTGGAAATAGTATGTATACAAAAAAAATACAACCCTTGGTTCCAAAATGATACCTTTTATTAAACCAATTGGGATATTGCAAGAAAATGGTCCTTTTCTGCAAACTTTCAGGATCCGAGTCCATTCATCAGGCTCTGAGGAAAAGTATAGATGATAAAAAGTCCCCATGGGTAGGAAATAAACTTCATTTGTTGCACAGAGGGAGCTGAAGAGGGAAGGCTGTCCCTTAGGGTCCACAGGAGCATCTTTGTGAGCTGCGCCGAGTAGCTCTTCAATGTGTAGATCAGGACAATTCCTTCCCTGCACCCGTCAGATGGCTGCAAATAGGGTTGCCAATGCTGACTGAAGCTATTCCGGGAGATTTTTTGTCCCAAAATGTCATTAATTGTACTGTTCAACCCGTTCACCGTATCCATCTCCCGGATTGCTTTCAATAGTCACCGGGAGATCGATGCCAATTCTGGTGGACTCCCGGGCAATCCAGGAGGGCTGTCAACCCTTGCTGGAAGGGACCTCGAATGATCATCAATGATCATATGGCAAAAACGTGCTGGTGGTACTTAAAGTTGTACCGTTTTAAAGTGGCAGTGCGCAATCTGCCAGAGTTTGGGAACCGCTGCATAGTTTATGGCTATTGCTCCTGGTCCTCCCTCCCCTGGAGCGCCCTAGCGAACAGCTTTTCTCCCAGCTCCCGATATTCACCCCTTATATGCTTATAGACAGCCACCATGTCCCCCCTCGGTCTTCTCTTCCCCAGGCTGAGCAGATCCCTTAGTCTTTCCTCGTAAGGTTGGTCCTCCAGGCCCTTCATCTTTCCTGTGGTCCTTCTCTGGACCCAAGAGTCCAGCACTATAGCAGAAGGCAACAGCACAGGGGTTGCTCTCAGAGCCACCAGTGCACAAGCCACGTGTTAAACAGTGCATGGCTATGAACATCCAGCCCCTAGTGACTCCCCAGCCACCTCTGCTTTCCCTGCCCTGCATTCTGCACGTTTCCCTGCATTTTGCATGTTGCATTTTGCGTGGTTCCACGTGCTACATAGTGCATGGCTGTGAACATCCAGCTGCTGGCGACTCCCTGCCACCTCTGCTTTCCCTGCCCTGCATTTTGCATGTTTCCCTGCATTTTGCACGTTGCATTTTGGCTTCTTTGCCATGCAGAAGAACACGAAACAGAAGCAGGCTCTCCCTATGGCGGAAGAAGCGTGTTTGTGCCATTCGAGCAAAGAACAATTGTCCCAACTATTTAGTTGGTTTAATAAAAGATATCACTTTCTTTTTCTGTATGCATCCCAAATTAGCAAAAACTAATTCCAAATCCAAGAGTCCTTTTTCCTTGAGAAACCTCAAATCCCTCTGCATGACACCGCTGCAGAGAAAAGCAAGCAAAAAAAGGCTGGAAAAGGACCAGTCAAAACCCCACCCCAAATGCCTTGTTTGCACAAAAATCTTACGCTTGCCTGCTTTGCTTTGCAAAAGGTTTTATGCCTGGGCTTTTATTAGCATCAGCTCTGGTCCTGGCTGGGATCATGTGACAGGCTGAGCCTGCAACCACAGCTGCGTCCACACCCCGGGCAGGCAGGGTTTGCACCGCCTCTGGGAAGTGAGGTCAGAGCTCGTGGTACCCATTGCTCCCTCCCCCAGGCTGCAGGCAGGTAGGGGGGGGAGCTGCCGGGTTGCTTCCTGGGGGGTGAGCTGCAGAGGGGGAGTGGGGTGATCTGGTTCCCCTTGCATCCCTGGAGCAATGGGAGCGGAGGGGCCGCACACCCAGCTGGCTTGCGGGGGGTGTAGGGGGGGGGGGAGGATTTTTAATTTTGCTTTATCTAAGGGACTTCTCTCCCCTCCTTTCCTGCACTTGGAAGCCAGCTGGTACCCCTGCAGCTGGGGCATGAGCACCCCACTGATTTGCTCCTGGGTGCGTGTCCTTGAGACTCCCCTGCAAAGCAAAGAGCAGCACGGAGCGAGTGGTCTTGCTTTTGGACAGCCCTCGACCCTGCAGCCATCACAGCGGGGCTGACAAGGACTCGAGGGCTTTGCATAGGGGTTGTTTTGGTTTTCATTAAATTTATCCATCTTCCAAGCTGAATCCAGTTCCAAACCCGCGAGGCAGTCCAGGACCATAGGTGGCCCTGCTACCGGCAAACATCCTCCACCCACACGTGGGGCTTCAGATGTTTCCAAATCCTCTGGTGGGCCCTGGCAGGACCAAGCCCAGAGGTGTGGGGTTGGGATGCCCCTGAGTTTTCCTTGCCCTTAGCCATCAGGCCCTCCGAGCAAGCTAGGGAGGAGACTCCCAGGCTTTGCAATATGCTTAACTAAAGGTATGTTTCATTAGTAACCTTTGCTGTTTGCAGATCCCCTATGTAACTCACTTTTGCCAGTATAGGCAAGCTGTCTCTGCCTTCTGAGCCTCCATCTCTCTCACTCCCAGTTTTACACCTTTACAGTGATGTCCCTGTCCCCACCCCAAAAAATGTGTTGACTTCCCTTTGCTATCTAGTCATTTTTCCCTTGTGTGCTGTGCCCTGCCAATCAGTTCCTGGTTGGAAGAGAATTTGCCCTCCTCGTAGTTCCCAGCACAGCATGCATTTTTGCTACACCCTATGCCATTAAGTAATATCCCTGTGTTTAAATTTGCCTTTCCAGGTAAAAAGATGGCAAAGGTCCCCACAGGAATGGAGCTGTGCCCGTTCTGTAGAAAGCCTTTTAAGCGGCTGAAGATGCACCTGCCACGCTGCAAGATGGCAGGAGATGAGAGCGCTCCTTTAGACTCCAGAAAAGCACTGTGTGCTGACCTGGAAAAGGGGCATTCAGAGCCAGCTCAGCTTGTGTCCACCAAGAAAAAGAAAGGACAAAGCAAAGGCCAGGTAACAACTGCAGAGACTGACTCAAAACCAGAAAGTCAGAAAAAGCAGCTTGGTGCAGCAAAGAACAAAGCACACAACACACAAAAGCCCAAAAGCGCTGCTGAAAGGAGAAAAACCAGTGACTTGCACACAGAAAAACCAGATAACAATACGGAGCAGCCAATTAAACGGACTTCGAAGAAGACCCAGAAAGAGAAGGGAAAGGAGATCCTCCAAAACGAGGACAAAACACACATGAAGGCAGCGAGGAAGGTGCCCGTTAAGGCACCGGCTGCACAGGAGTTACTCCCGGCACAGAAAAGCAGAAGTAAAAAAGCGTCTGGTCGCTCAAGTTCAGCACCTGGCAAAGGTTTGGAACTTGCTCCGGGGAGCCAGGATGCAAAATCTGCTTTGGGATTTCCAGTCGAAGCCCTTGCACCACGAAGAAGAGCCAAGGCAGAGCCTGCAGCCAGCGATGAGGATGTAGGCGAGTTGAATGTAGTGACTGAGAAGCGCCAGGTCAAAGTGCGCAAAGACCAGAAGAAATCCAAGCCGAGGGACATTAAAGCAACAAGCGTCCCTGGGGAGCAGCATGAGATGCAGAGCTGGTACGTGGACTTGCTGGACCCAGACTGCTTGGCCAGCCACGGAGAGGTTGTTCTGGAAACCACGGACGCCGAGACGCTCATTCCCGAGGCTGCAGAGAGCAACGCGCTGAGAAAAAAGAGCAGAAAAGGCGATGGGTTCACTGCACTTGAAACGCCCGTGCTGGATGCGCCCGTAGCGTCCGCGCACCGGGGTCGTCTTGGTGAGCTTGCTCAGCAGAGCGGAGATGAACATCTGACAAGAGTGAGGTGGGTCGATTTGCTCGGTGACGTGGATCCAAAGGTCCACACCAGGAAGTCACATCCATCAGTCGCAGGTACTTTGCCAAGTCACAGGGGAGAAACGCCCGACAACCGCCTCTCCTGCATAGCGCAGCTCGTGAAGGACGAGCAGCAGCCTGCCCACGTCTCCGACTCTCCTCCAAATACGCCAAAATACACAAAGCTGGCATTGAAACAGTATTTGGTCTCCGGCTCCCAACACCAACCCCTCCACCTGTCCCAGGTATCTGGCAATAGCAGGCTGGCAGGTGCCAGGGGGCTGGAGTGGTTTCCAGAACTGTATCCCAGTTATCGCAGGCTGAACGCATTTCGGGGGAAGCCTCTGCAGTGGGACGTGGGAATTGTAAGAAGAGAGACGGTGCCTAGCTTCTCCAAAGGGCAGCAAGGTAAAGCAGGAGGCTTGCAGCCCTGCCTCTCACACTCGCTGCCTGGAGGTCACTGGCGGTTTCAGTTGTCCTGCAGGAGGGGGAGCGGGTACCAGTTTCTCACTGATGGACTTTTCCTGTCGGGGGGGATGGCTCATTTCACCAGCAACAGCATAGCTAGCTGCATAGTCTCCTGGGGAAACAGGGCTGCTTCCCTTTTGCATGGAGTGTTTTTTCCCCGTGCCCCCCAGATTGGGGCATCTCCAGTCCAGACCTCCCCACCCCAGCCCTAGAGCTAGCCCCTGGCCTGTGATACCTTGCAGGCTTGGACTTTACAAGGTAGGGATGTGCCGCTGAGCAACATGGGCTCTCACACAGAATAGAGGATTACCAGGGACCTTCTTGCAGCCAGCAGCTGTCTCTTCCTTGACTTCCCCAGACAGCCCCATGCAGGCAGCAGACCCACGTGTCTTAATACCCGAAAGAGCTTTCCTCTCCCCGGTGCCCTCTCTACAGCATCCAGAGCACCTTTCTTTATCCAGGCAGGAAGCAGGAATCGCCTTCCCTGAGGCCTCACCATTAGGGAAGAGAGCAGACTCATCCACTCGGAGCTGGAGGCATCATTTCAGACAGACGCAATGAAAGGCCCATGGCACAAGTGGCCTTGAGCGAAGCTGAGGAAGTTCAAGTGCCCCCTCCTGCCAGCAAAGCACACGGACACCGTGCCCCAGCCCTGTCCCCTCTACCTCTGATGTGCACGGCTCTGCCTTTTGCAGGTCCCCTTCTGGAAAAGTGTCTGCTGGACGTGACGCTGGGGGAGCTGCCCGTTTGGCTGGTGACCCGCGACTTCTCTCCAAAGGGGCTGCTGAACACAACACAGACAGGTGAGGCGGGAGCGCTTGCTTCCCCTTGGTGCCTAGAGCCTGCTTGAAGGAGGAGGCAGCAAATTGGGGTAAGAAACAGCTGGTGCCGAGGTGCCGCTGCCAGGGGGAAGGGACTAGGCTGAGCCGGTCGTTTGGCTTCTAAATGGTAACGAGCCCATCGGCACTCCTGTAAAAGCAGCGAGCGAGCTGGGCCCTTTATCTGTTTCAACAGCCTGGAACAGCTACTACAGCAAATACATCGACATGAAGAAGGGAGGAGCTGCAGGGATCTCCATGCTCTTGGCTGGCTACTGCGTCCTCAGCTACTGCTGGCAATACGAGCACATGAGTAAGGGTTTCTTATTGGCATCTCTCTCCTTTCAGGGCAGTCTTCCTTTAGGAGCTTTCCTTTATGTCAGCTGTTTCAGCACAGGGAGCACGGGCTTCCACGCCGCACAAATATGACTTGCCATCCCCTGTAAGGACAGGATGCAGCTCCCCAGCAGAACATCAGTATTGGTTTTAGTTACAAGACTTGGTTTGTTGTAGTCATGAAGTTTGCCACCCCTCTGACACCAGCATAAACCAGTCGGTGGTTTCACAACCTGGAATCAAAGCCCTCAGCAGCGGGGACTGGCCACACTATAGTAACCAGCTGGAAAGGCCCCGTGTTATGTGCCTGATCCAGCTCGCTTATGATGGATGGGATAAGTCCTTCCTCCGAGCTGAGCTATTCTTACTTGTCCGGAAAGGGTGGCCACACTGGGCAGCACAGGCTGGGATCACACCACTCTGCTCCCTACCCGGGGCAGGGGAGGTGCTACTTTCCTATTTTGTGGGTACTTTCAGCAGCTGACTGTTCTCGTGGTGATGGGCACAATCAGACTCCCATCGCACAACCCATTTTCAGAGAGCTGGGTTCGTACGCTAGCATTTCAGGGTTGTAAAACCCTCTGAGCCCCAAGTGAGCAAAGCTTTCCAGAAGTCTTTCCCTCCCAGCCTTGCAGCTGTTAGCCAGGGAGGAACACACTTGTACCTGGACACATCTCCATAGGTTTCAACATTACTTTTGCTGCTACAATTAGGATTTTAATCCCTTTACTCCTGCCAGTACGCTGTCTGCCCTTCCTTGAGCTATCACACTTCACAGGCCTGCTAGTTACTGGACGGTCGACCTGCAAGGGGCAACCATGGTAATTAGTAGAGAGAGGTTTAAAAAAACCTCTACAGCAATAAGGCAGCTTAGGTGATCTCAATGTCTAAAAGCAACCAGAGCAACAGCACACTCCTTTATAGCCAGGGTAACGAGTTGCACACACAGTTATGTCATAACGCTCCTTTATACCCAGGGTAACAAGCTTATTTATACCCAGGGTATACTCCCTTATACCCAAGGTAACAAGTTTCACACACATTATGTTGTAACACACCTTTCTCTCTCATTAAAGAAGCCAGTCGGTGGCGCAAGTACCACTGAAGGTGGCACCGTGACGGACGAGCCTGGACGGCGGTGTGGGAACAGGGCCTGGATCTCGCTGCCTGCGTTCCAGCAGGGATTCGGGGCAGGCACAGGATGCTTTGGTTTTGAAATTAAATATATTAAGTTTTTCCTAAGGGGAATATTGTCTTGAATGCCCCTCCCATCCCATTCAGTACCACACAGGTGTCGACCTGCATGTTGCTGCTGCTCTTCCAAGCATTCGTGTTCACTAAATAGCAAGAGCTGAATGACAGGCCAGTAAAATGGGTATCAGAGCTCAGTAGTAGTTATTGCTTCAGCTCACATCAAACTTCAGTCTCTCGCTGCATGCACGGGTACGCTGCAATGATGAGTAGGGTTGTGGGGAGGGGAGAAGTGGGACTTTAGAGGAATAACTACTCCCATCCTTCAAAAGGGTTCTGCTCTGGACGGGGCTTCTGCCCCCATTCCACATCCCCCTCCTCCCCATGCATCTCCGAGCTTACAACACGTACCGTTTACCACTGGGCAGTGAGGAAGAGGAGGGCTGCTCCCAGCCTTGGTATCCTGCAAAGCAGGGTTTACCTGCTGCAGACACCACTTATCTCTAATCCACTCCTAAGTCCCAGAACAGCTGTGCAGCGGGAGGTTGGGTTGAGAAGGAGCTGCAAAGCTGCTTCCTCCAGCTGCAAGGTGTAGAGCAGAGAGGGTACGATAGGGACGGGCAATCACAACAGGCTGAAGAATAAACTTTATTAGAAATAAACTGTAGGACAACTCACGAAAATCCAGTTGTGCAGAGGTCACAGTGAGCACCCCCCTCCAGCAACCAGTCTCCTCTGCGCTCCCCCAGTTCTGCTCTGGGACCACCTGTTCCTTTAAAATCAAAGCCCCGCTGCACCTTCCCTTGGGGGATCCCACCCCTCAGCCCCATTTTACAGAGGAGAAAGTAGAGGCTTGGAGCCAAGTGACTTGGGTCAAGAGAGAGGTCACCATCAGCATTGATTCCTGGGCCTATACATGCTCCTCCATATATTAAGGGGACATTAGTATCTCTCTCCACGTCCCAGTGTCTCAGGGAAGCCTGCAGGTAGGAAGCTGCGCGGGTTTTTCAAGGAAGACCCTGCAGGCGCATGCAGTTGGAATGAGTTACATCTTTGCCCTTAGCTTGGGCATTTTGCTAGAGGAGGGGAGGAAAACCACATTTCCCCGCAGCTTGATGCAAGCTCTCGTCAGCCTCACCTCTGCTGCAAAGCCTCCCCACCCCCCACATTAAACCCAGCTCCAGACGCTGACTGCGCTCACCCCGTACTTTAGTCCTGGCATGATTATACATCTGATGCACAGTCTGAAAAGGCGAGCCATTGATCCAATGCAGGAGACGGCATGACATTTGCAAAGCCAGTGGAAACTGCGGTTACCATCGACACCACTGAAGCTGCATCCCCCCCCCTCCTCTCGCTGTGCAAGGAGCTGACAAAGAAAGTTGCCCCGAGCCGGGTTTCCCTGGCTGGGTTCCCCGGTTAAATTCTGACGGGCTTCCAGATGATACCGCCTGTCGCAGCCTGGCATCTTCCTCTGGCTTCTCCTCCAAGGAGGCTCACGAGTCACTTCCCCAGCAGCATCCCCAGACGACTCTTGCCGCATTTATTGGCATAGTGACCCTTCTCCCCACACTGGAAGGGAAGCACAGAGAATAACTGACTCCCTTCTGGGCAGCACCTGTGAACCAGTTGACCCAAGAGCTTTGAATGTACAGTCGAGCATGGATCCAGGCATACCAGCAAGGCCACAACGGCGTAATGTGCAATGGCCCCTCAATGGTGCATGGCTTCTGAGTCCAGGACTTGGCTCTCTCTGCTCCGAGGGCTTGAAGTCCACCCCGATCCCCGCCCAAGCCTGTCTCTACCACCAGCGCTCACCTTGAAGCATGTCACTTGCTCGAGGGGCCGCAGGAATCCATAGGGGTAGCCGCTGGTCTCTGGTGCTTTCTTGGCCGGGTGCTGGGCACTGCTGCCCCGGGAAGGGCGAGGGAACAACTGGGCTTCTGGGAGGGACGGCTTGTGACCGCCATCTCCATCTGTCGTCACGGGAAGCCCCTGTGCAAGGGGGAAATCAGTCAGTCACCCCGGGTGGGGGACAGCATCGGAGGCAGGTCATGATTTCAATCCCCCACTGCTGTGCTCCTACCCAGGAGCTCTCAACTTCCATTACAAATAGGACCAAGGTTGCTTGAAAAAGTGTCAATCCAGAGGCCCCAGCCCCTGAAGGACAAATGCCAAAGATGCGCCGATGTTAAACCCCCTGATTGGGGGGTCCTGGGGCGCTCCATCGCCCACCTGGATGGCAGCGCACGACATGCCCATCCTGAACCAGGTGCCCTGCTGCAGGCTGTCTGCAAGCTTCAAAGGGGGGTGACTCCCCCAAAATTGGAGAACCCCCCCTGTGCCTAGAGGGAACCCCAATGAAGTTGCAGCACGTGGCCGTAGAGCGGCACCGAGCGACGGTGACACAGCAGTGCCCAGCACAGGGGTGCTCGCTGGGCATGCTTGGGTTTCTCTTGCTCTCCCTAGCTGTGCCCACGAGCCTGGCACAGGGCAGTAGCGTCGCAGCCCCTTGCCAGGCCTTACCTTGGAGCGCTCCAAGCTGTCCAGCATCAAGTTGGCCTTGGGGCTAGAGCAGAAAGAAAGGTCAATTCACTCCTTGCACATGGCCATGTCCCTGCGAGCCCTTGTCCAGGCGTCTGGAGGCTGGCAAGGGGCTCTGACCAGCTCTGGCTGGAGCAAGGGGCACATGGGAGGGGAAGCAGCAGCTGCCAGCCTGGACCCTAGATATAGAGCAGCACGGACCCACCCCGCATGCACAGGCCTCAGCGGAGGGCAATGCCACAGCGGCACAGCCCGGGAGAGGCTTGCCGGGCATCGCAGCTGCCTGCATGGATACGTACTGCATGAATTTGCACCGAGGGCCATCGGGGCAGAAGCCAGCCAGGTAGTTGGTGCACATGACCCTCCGGGTGTGCTTGTATCTGCACAGGGGACCTGCCACACACGCAGCCAGAGGGAGAGACGGTGGTCAGCAGAGCCCAGCGAGAACTAGGCTTGGGGCAGTGGCAGGCACCGATATCAAACAGCGGAGAGACTGATCGTGGGGTTTGCAGCCTGGCTGCCTCCCCATTTCCCTCGCCCCCCCCCCCCCCCCAATAACTCCAAATAGGCTCCAAGGGTGCCACAAAGCAAGTATTATACCCATTTTACAGAGGGAAACCAAGGCCCCCCAACACCACTCTGTGGCACAGCTAAGCAGAGTAACCAGGAGTCCTGCCTCACTGCTCCTCTCGCTGCCCCCCGGGTGGGCTTCACCAAGCGCGAGGTATTCACCGTGTTTGCAGAACCCCTCGTCGTACCAAGGACAGTCCTTCGCCCTGGAAGCCGAGTCGAGGTGCAGGAAGGGGCACTCCTTGTTGCTGCACTCACCTGGGAGTGGGGTTGGGATATTCCCGGGGTCAGGAGGATTTCAAGGACAAGTGCAGGTGCATTGCACAGGTCCCCACCCTCCCCAGGGGAAGGGCTTCCCTCCATGCAAGCTGAAGGGCAGCCCCATGGAAGCGCAGGGCCTTCTCCGGGGGCTTTCGGGCCAGGGCGGCTGGACCCGGGCTGCCAGCTCTCTCGGGGAGGGGGACAGCAGGTGGCGCCCGCTGCCCGTTCCCAGGCCCGTTGCAACCAGCAGCACTCGGAGCAGGGCTCCAAAGAGGGGTGGGCTTGAGCAAAGCCCCCCTGCCCATAACCACCACACAGCAGATGCCCCCTATTCCCAGCAGAGCCAGAGCAGGGTCCCAGCATCGCCCCCATCCCCAGCTGCCGGCACGCACCGAACTTGGAGTAGAAGTAGCACTCGGGCATCTTGGTGACGTCGTACTCGTGCAGGAACTCGCAGTGGTCCCCCTTCTTGCAGAGCCCCCGCAGCCAATGCTTGCACACCACCGACTTCTTCCCATGCGCGTGCCGGAAGGGGCACATCAGGCCTGGCCCGGGGCGACGCCTGCTTGAGCCAGGGCCATGCTGCCAGGCCTGGGTGGCATCCAGGCTGCAGCTGGGGTCACCCAAATCCATGCCAAACTCAGGACTCATGCAAGCTTAGGGGACCTGCCTGTGAGCTCAGCTCGTGACCCCTGCGGGGCATGGCTAGTGTCCCCCCATCCCACACATGGCCCTGGGGCTACTCACCCTTCCCACACAGTCCGCGGAGGAAGAACTCGCACACGGCTGCCCCCGACTCTGCGGGGAGAGAGGAGGTTACGGGGGCACTGGCTGCAGCCCACGGGCATCCCCGGCTGCTCAGAGGGATGGGGAAGCCCCGGCTTGCAGGGCACAGGCAAGCACGAGGCTCGCTGGTATTACCCCAATGCAAAAGCAGTAGCGGGCAGATGGCACGGACCCCCTCCCTGGGGTTACTCCAATGGAGAGTTTACCCCTGGAAGCACAGGGTGAAAATCCAGCTGGTGCACTGGGGTCTCCCGTTTGCACCCCCCAGTAAGTCTAACTTAGACCAGGACCTGCATTGACCCAGCTCCCAGCCCCTGGGGCAGCCATGGAGCTGCTATCTCAGCACTCAGACAGGCTGGGTTTGGCAGAGCCAAGCAAGCAGCTGTGCCCCCAGAGAGATGGAGCCCCCTCCATGCACAAGAAAGGCTGCAAACAGCTGAGGTCCAGGCAGTTCAGGTCCCCAACCCAGCCCGTGACTTACTGTCCATGCCCGGGAAGGGCAGCAGCAGGGCCCCTCTCTGCTGCATCACATCCATCTCCAACTTGAACGTGAGCTTCTCCACCCTGGCCACAAGCTCCTGCATCTCCCCAGCCTGGGACCTTCCCCTCTGCCCCAGCTGATGGAGGGATGAGACAGAGCCAGGTACCAGTAATGGTGCAGAGAGGCAGTGGCTGGCTTCCCCAGCATCCCCCACCCCTCCCAAGCCCTTCTCAGCACCCCACAACCCAGGCTAAGTCCCAAGCTGGTCCAGGAAAGGAGCCGAGCCAGGCCAGGCTCCCAGCCCTGCTCCGGGAGCAGGGGAGGGAAGGTGGAGCAGCCAGCCCCAGTGCAGAGCGCAGGAGCCCAGCATCTGCTCCCAATTTGCAGGCCTGATTGCCAGTGCTGCAGCCCAGCTGGAGGGAAGCTGGGGGCCTGCTAGCCCCAGCCCTGCTCCCTGCACAGGGACCCATGGCTCCTTCAGGCCTGGCTGGCTTGGGATGCGGGAATCCTTTTGCTGCAGGAAGGTCGTTTGCAGCCTTGGAGCCACCCAGGTCTGCATTGCATGGAGGGTGAAGGGAGAACCTGCCAAGCCCCAGGTGGGGACCTGTTTTGGACACGGCCGAGCCCTGCCGTGGTGTGGGCGCATTGTAGCCTGGCTCAGAGCAGGCTCCGGCTCTCAGACCCAATGCACCGGGGGCCCGGGGAGCAATGCAGAAGCCCTGCTTCCTGCCCAAATGCCCAGCTAGCGGTGAGCACAAAGCTTTGACCCCTGCCCAGCTGGCCGCAGGGTGACCGAGGCGGTGCCGCATCCCAGCACGTGGACAAACGCTCCTACGACCCTGCTGCTGGGCGAGACTCGGCGGCGTGGGCATCTCCGCTGCCTCTCCACCGTCGCCAAGAGCAGAGTCCTCGTCGCCTCCTGCTCGGAGAGCCACGGCGCGTTTCTGCCCCGTCGGTTCGAGGCAGGTGGGCGCTCTCGGACGGCCGGGCTAGAGCTGACAGGTGTCACCAAAGGAGCCGACGGCTGCTTGACGGGCGAGGGCGTCACGTGGCTGGCTCTCCCTGTGCCCCAAGCAGCGCATCCACCCTCCCTCCTGCGCCATGCGGCAGCCGTCAAGTTTAGCACGCCTGTAGCGGCTAGGAGCCCTCTCCCCCTGCACGGGGCCAAGGATGGATGGACGGGGTGCACGGGCCAGCTGATACCAGCCCACGCTGCTGCATCCCCCAGCCCAGTGGCTGCACTGGTGTCCGAGGCGCGTTAAAGAATAGCAAAGGGTGAACCTGCCGTGGAGCCAGGCCAGCCAGCTGCTGTTGTTCTTTCTTCCCTGCAACAATAGGCCAATGTCCTGCCCGCGCTGCCCGCTGGGCCCTCATAGATCCAGCATTGTGCCTGGGGGCCTGGCACCCGGCAGGGCAGGCCTGGCCCCACTCCCTATGTACCACGTCCACACTCGCCCGGCCAGGCCCCGGGCTTTCCCTGTATGCAGGGGCTGACCCCTGGCAGTGCCCCCATGGGACATCCCTGGGTGATGGGCAGGGACCAAGTTTGGGGGGGCCCATACCCGAGATGTGCATGCACCAAGTTGGCGGTGGTTGCTGGTCGCAGAGCCAAGGCAAAAGGTTTCTGGCTCCCCCGGGAATACGAGGCCGTGTGAGCGGGAAGTGCCGAACTGGACAGTAGCCAGAGATGCTATTCCCAGGTCGGCAGGGAGTCCCTGGAGGGGATAGCACCAGTGCAGCTGCAGCCCTTCTCCCAGCCAGGCCCTCCCTTGATGGAGATGGAGTCTCTCATTGCACGGGCCCATAGAAGTAGGTGCAAGAGGGCCCAGCCCCATCCCCATCCCCTCTCCTACCCCTGCCAGGCCTGGGCCAGGAGAGCTTAGAGGAACCGGTCAGGCCAGCGGTGCCGGTCACCACCCAGATCCATCCATGCAGTGACCCAGCTGGGCACTGAGGCACAAACACCGATGGACAGATAAGCTGCGGCCACAGCACGCGAGGCTGATAAACAGCCCGGGTGGGCTGAGGGCTGGGAGCAGGCCACCGAGCCTGGAGCACAGGCGCAGCCTTGTGCAGAGTCCAGGCTTTGCTGAAAGAGCCCCTTTATGCACCAAGGTCCAGCACACGGCTGCAGCCGGCCGGCCGGCGCAGCGCTCTGGGAGGGGAAGGCGGCCATGGCCGGAGAAGCGGCAGCTGCAGATAAAGCAATGCCCCTCAGCCTCCATTGCCCCTCGACAGACATCAGGCCAGGGCTGGAGCTATACCCCCTCCATCTCCGGAGAGCAGCACGATGCTGGAGGCCAGTGCCACAGGTGCCAGGTGCTATGCAAGCCTAGCTGCTCTCAGCAATGCCCCTGGCAGCCCGGGAAGGGGGTGCTGGGTGCAATTCTGCATGCACCATGCAGCCACCTGCCTGGGGTCAGAGCTACACCCCCCAGCTGCTCCCTCTGGCCCTACCCAGGGGAAGCCAGGCCTCATCCAGCCCAGCCCAGGGGTTTTCCAGCTCTGACACCACAACAGCCGGTCTGCCAGCTCACAGGCCTGAGGGCTCTGACTTGCAGGCCAGGAAGCTGCTTAGGGAAGTTGAGCCCTTCCCAGGCAGGCGGCATCGAGTGGCAGCAGGGCATTGGAAATTGCACAGCTGGATTTCCACACGCTTAACTTCCCCTTCACGCACCCACAGCTGCAGGCAGAAGGGAGTTGGCCTAGGGCACTGATCTCAGTGCAGGGAGAAACCCTGCTCCCCACCTCCCCAGAGGGATGACCCCATGGGACCTCACGTTCCCCGCTCCCAAGAGCCCCTCCAGGCAAGACAGCAGCTCTCTTGGCCCTGTCCAGTTTGCATTAACCCCCCCAGCACCCAGCGCTGGAGGCAGTGGGCACACACCGCAGGCATCACCCGCATGACCCGACCCCCTGCATCAGGAGACAGGCTGATGGAGCAGGGGGCTGGATTCAGACCACCCCAGGCATCAAGCAGAGGCAGCTGAGCCCTACGGAGAGGAGGAGCAGTCTTCCCTTCCCTTCCCTTCCCACCGCCAGCAGGAACTCGGAGCACCACCGTTACTACCGCCGACTTTTATTCTTTCCGTTCAACGTACATGGTAAAAAACAAACAAGGAAGTCCCTGGGCACGGGCCCCTTCTCCTGCCCACCAGTGCCTGCCTTAGCCCTTGAAGCAGGGTGCACGGAGGCAAGGATCCAGCATAGTGTTTGAGAAAGGAACAACAATTAAATAGAAAGGCTCGTTAGTGTTCGTTGCTGCCCTGGGGCCGGGGCAGGAGCAGGTGCTCGCCTTCCTGGTCTGGGTGCCAAGGGCACAGCCACGTGGCAGAAGGGCTGGGCTTTGCCCATGGAGGGTGAGCAGGGCACCCCCAGTCCCGTGACCCAGCTAGTGCCCTGCACCCCTGCATGCCAGGCTCCCGTTGCTTGCAAGACAGCCCACCCCCTTGTGCTTTAAAAACAAAAAACTTAAGAGCCGGAGCCCTTATTCCCCCCCCACCCCATCTTCATCCCTGCTCCCTTCCTGCCAGGTCCGGCCCCGCACAGCGCAGCTGCCTCCGCGAACGCAGGTAGCAGGCATGGCCCGAGGCACAAAGGGACCGGGGATGGGAGGGTTTGATTGCTGCAGAGGTGTTGGGGGCAGCAAGAAACCAGCCATCTGTGTGCACCTCTTCACCCAAGCTACCAGGGTTCCCTTCTCAGACCTGCCCATGTAGCCACAGGGCGAGATGTGCCAGGACCCCAACAGCCACAAGCAATGCTAAAAAGTCGGAGCCCCCAGCCCCATCCCCTGCTGCAAGTGGTGAGGGGTCCCAGGGCGCTGGCCAAATGAGCCCTCAGGTCCTGGGGTTTTTGACACTCCTGTGTGCCCCCATGGCTTCCCATGCCCAGTCTGTGCCATCTGCAATCTCCTCCCCGGTTATAAAAGGGGGGGGGAAAAAAAAAGAACATGACAAATACAAACCGGAGATCAATAAAAACAGAGAGGGGGAAATTATACCCACATAGGACTAACGGGGCCTGGAACATTACAGCTTGGTCCTGGTCATTCGACGCTATTGCTTTACGTGGGCAGTAGATCCGGTTCATACGAAAGTCCTAATTTAAAAGAAAAAAGGAGGAAAAGAAAAAAAAAGTCTTCACCCCTGGATGGACGTGCCAGAGGTCGCTTCTTGGGGGAGAATAGCAGTCTTCTCCAGAGAGGCGAGAGGACGCTCACGGCTCCTGCGGACGAACGGCTCAGCAGAACGAGGCACTCGGAGATGATCCTCCGTCTTTTCCTTGCCCCCGGCAGCCTCAGGAGCAGCTCCGTCCCCTCCTCCTGGCCGCCAGGTCCAGCATGTCCGTGGGGAGCAGGGGCACGTGGGAGAGCAGACGGCGGGGAAGGAAAGAGGGATGGAGGAGTCGAGTCTTTCCCACCGCGGCTTGTTCCTACACAGTCCGTTTTAGGTTATCCCTTCTTGGGTTCGAGCGGGTGCACACCCAAGCCCGCCCCGTCCTCCCCAGAGCCAGCCGCCTGCTTCACACGCGGATCTCGTCCTCCTCCTCATCCATGAACGAGAGCTCTCTGTCGGGCCGTTTCGGGGGCCCAGCTCGGGTGCCCTCGGGGACCCGCGGGCTGCGGGCGCCGGGGACCGGGCTGCCTTCTTCCAGTGCCCCCGAAGCACAGCTGGAAACCGAGCTGCTGTCCCTGCTGACGTGGCTGCGAGACGAACCAGGGCTGCAAGCCGTGGCCCTGCTCTCGTGCTGGCGGGCCGGCGCCGTCAGCGGGGAATCCGGCAGGGCTTTCCCTTCCTGGCCGAGCCGGAGGGCCTGGGGGGAGCCCGTGCCCCAGGGGGGCTCCTCGGCGCCGGAGTCTTCCTCCTGCTCCCACGGATCCTTGTCCATGATGCTCAGGACGTCGCCCAGCATGGAGGGCCCCAGGTCGATGTGGAAGGACAGGATGGACTCAGCGTGCTTCATGCCCGTGCTGTTCTTGGACACCACAACCGGCAGCTCGGTGATGTCCCCGAAGTCCCGCTCGTCCAGGCCAGGGCTCTGGGGCCGGGCGGCTGCCCCGTTGGGATGCTGCTTCTCCTCCGGGGGCTTCTCCTCGAGGGGCTTCTTGACCGGGCTGGACGAGAGGCTTTTGGGCAGCTTCCCGGCGCTCTTGTCGGCCTCCTTCTCGTTGAGCTGCGGCAGGGACACGGCGTTCTTCACGAACAGCGCCGAGTCCCGCAGCGAGCCCAGCATGTCCCGCCGGTCCGTGCGCGTCACCGACTGCGACCGCTTGCTGCTGCGGAAGCGGCGGGACAGCAGGCCCGGCTTGGAGGCGCCCGGCTCCTCGGGGGGCTCGGGCTCCCCGGCCTTGCTGTTGAGGAAGGAGGTGTCGCCGAAGGCGTCCCCGGCCCTGCCGACGTGCATGGTGTGGCGGAAGTCACCCAGCGGCGCGCTGATCATCTCGGCCGTCAGGTCCGCGCGCGAGCGGCGCTTGGAGTGGGCCGAGTTCGACACGAGCTGCTTCAGGATGGGCATCTTCCCGGTGGGGGGTGGCGGGCGCCGCGCCACGCCGAGCTTTCCGCCTGGGACCCCCTTGCAACCGGGCACCGGGATTTGGGCTGCACCTGGAGCGTGGAGGGAGCAGAGGAATGTGGTTAGGACGCCCCACTCCACCCAGGGCATCAAAACCAGCACGGAGGCAGGGCTGGGACCCCGGAGGGGGTGGCTCCGGCCCTGCTCTGCCCTCCCTCCTGGAAGACCCCCACACACAACAGCCTCCACTTTGCAGACGGAGGCTGCCCAGGGGCGTCCAGCCGCCGGCTTCCTGCCGCGTCCCAGGGGGACGGCTGGGAAACCTCAAATGCACTCACTCCCAGACACGCGCTCCTGCCCCATCCACCCAGCATCGAGAGGCCCCGAGCTGGGACACGATCCTGACCCAGAGCTCTGGGAGCCAGGTTCAGCCCCGGCTGCCACTACACCCCCTGCCCTGCAGAATTGGGGGCTCAGCTCCATGGAGCAGGGGGACACGCCGACGCAGCAGCGGAAGGGACGTGTCGGCCCCATGGGGACCTCTCCGCTTTGCATCGGGAGTGGGGAAGTCTATTGCTATCCGTGCACAGCTGTGCAGGGAGATACAGCCCCCGTCCCCAGGGGTTGTGCAGTGCGGCTGAGCCCAGCTATGGGGCTGGATCCTGCCTACCAAGATCCTTCAGGTGCCCTTGCCTGGCTTCCCTGGGAGGCAGGTTTCTCCTTCCCTTCCTGCCCTGAACAATAGCGCATTGTCAGCGGGACGTGGAGGAGACACCGCGCTCCCTGCAGACAACCAGGCTGTCAGGTGCTGGCGGGCACTGGGGATCCCAATGGGAGGCCGGGGGTTGCACTGTGCTCCCCAGCAATGGGGGTCCCAGCTCTCAGCAACTCAAGGCTGCTGGTTCAGAGGCAGATCTGGGACCATCCCAGGCCTGTCCTGGCGAAGGACAGGCCGGCCGGAGAGGAGGATGCCGGCAGGAGTCTGCTGCGCAGGTCTGTGCAAGAATGGGACCGCTCTCCCCCACCAGCGAGGCAAGGCGCAGGGGCCGCATCCAAACCCCATGAAGCCCCCTGGGGAAAATGCTTGGGATTTTTATCCATTGCAGAAAGCAGTGAGGAGCAGATGCCAGGAGAAATTGGAAACAGATGGCAGGAAGCGCGCATTTGGGGAGCGGGGCACGGCACCGAGGCACCACGAGCCACGGAGAACGTCCCGGTTGCCTCCGACAGGAGGGAACGAGCCCGGGGGCAGCAGGGCAGGCAGAGATCCGGCTGGCAAGCAGGGCCCTGCCACCACCTCAGACACGGACGAGCTACAACCCAAGCCACGTCCACAGGCCACGCTGGCCCTATAGCATTTCCAGGCAGGGGTCAGCAAGGCAGGCGCCCGCTCTTTATTCAGGAGACTTGGAAGCCATCGATCCCTGGACGCTCGGGGCGGAGGCCAGGCCACGTGCAAAGGGGCTGAGCCGCCACCTCGGGCAGGACTGACCTGCAACCTCAGGCCCCGCTCTGCCCCTCCAGCTGGCAGGGACGTGCCCCCCCACTGCTGTTTGCAACCCTGGAAGCGATGGCATTGCAGCCCCTGCATGAGGAGACACAGGCAGGCAGAACAGCTGCATCTGCAGGAGCCGGCCGTCTCCCCAGCGAGAGCTCTGGCAGCTGGCAGGGCAGGGGCACCTCGGCGTACAGCTGTGGCCAGAGCTGCTGCCTCGGCAGGAGCTGGAAGGGGCACAGGTGCAGAGACAGGGACAAGCCTGAGCCGGTCCCACGAGGCAGCATTGCTCAGGCACCCCTGCTTTTGAACGGGGTGGTTTTCATCCCTGTCCTTAGGCACCGGGGGAAGCTGGGCTCCCTGCACTGCCCATGCCATGCTGTGCCCAGGGTGCAGCCCCTGCCCCGCAATCTTTCCTGAGCAGGTCAGCCCTGAGCTGCAAGGAGCTGGGGAAGATGCTGGGGCAAAGGGTGGGGGTTGTTTGTGGTGCAAGAGGACGACAGCCCCTTCCCAAGGAGAGAGCCCCGGCTCCTGGACCCCGAGCCGGGTTCCACCCAGGCCCTTGGAGATCGTGTACATGCTCCATCCCTAGCAGCTGCTGGTCTCCAGCTTCCCCAGACACCTCCGGGGACTAGTCTCCTCCATCCTTCTGTGCCTGTGGTGCCCACCCACCGGGCCCTGGGGGAACGGGACATCCCGAACTCAGCAGTAGGCTGGTCCTTCCTGGATTGCAGACACAGTCTCCTGCCTTCAGGCTGCTGGGTTCAGTCCAGCCCAGCCCAGCTTGCGGGAACACAGCGGCTCGGCGGGGGCTGATGGGCTTCAGCTGGCCAGAGCAGGCCTGTCTTGCTGTGTGGTTTTGCAGCTCCCTGCACCGCTCGGCCTCCAGCGCATCAGCCACGGACCCCTGGCTCCCTGCTAGCTGTCCAGTACAGCCATGCCCTGTGCTCTGGCCCTGCCCCGAAAGTCCAGGACAGCCTCCCCAGCAGGCACCAAGCACCGACGGGGCCAAACTCCCAGTCCCCACTCCTCCCCAGGGAAGGCTGCAGGGCCAAGAGGAGCCCCTCCAGGCACAACAGACCCCTGACGTCTTTGGAGACGGAGGTTTTGCCAGCCTCTTCTCCAGGCCCAGGGACCCAGCATCAAGACCTCACCTCCGCAGCACTCGCGTCTAGGAGGGCACCCCGATTGGGGGTGCTGCTGACACACGGATGGATCCAAGCCTCCCCCCGGCACGTCCAGCCGATCACACGGACTAGCCTCCAGCACCCTTTCCTGGAGGGTGCAAAGTCCTGGTTGCTTGCTGTTTTTCCTCCGCGGCCCTGCCGTGCTCTACCCTGCAGCTCGACAGGGCAGCGCCTTGTTTCCACTCCCCGAGCGCTTGGCCCCGGACCTGCCTCCGGGGAGCAGGGCGGTGGGAGCGGCCCAGACTTCCTGCTTTGCAATCGATCCCACCTCAACAAAGCCGGCAGCCCACAAGGCAGGGCTGTTCCAGCTGCCGCCTCCCAGACACGATCCCAGCCAGGTGCGTCAGCAGGGCTGGGGCTTCCCACCTGCCCTTGGTGTCCTTCAGAAGGACACGGGGTGGGGGAAAAACAACAAAAGAAAAACCAAACCAAAAACCAACCAGCTCCAAGGAACTTCCCACCAGCTCCAAGCGATCCATCCACCCACCCCAGGCACTGCCCTGCCCCGCCACAGCCATCACCTCTCAGTCTCGATCCAGTGCTATTAGCCCCCTCCTACATGTCAGGAAACAGGCATAGAAGGGCTATGTGACGCACCCAAGGGCCTCTGGGAAGTCGGTGGCAGAGGAGACTTGAACACGTTGCTCCCCAGCCCTCCAAACTGAAGGCATTGGGTCTAGACTTTAAAAGCCATGGACGGGGGCCTGCAGCACCTGCCCCCCCCGAGTGCTCGAGGGCAAGGTTGGTACCCCAGACTCCTTGTTTCCAGACAGCGAGGTTAGATGCGTGGGCAGGAGCAGGGCACGTTTCACCTGCCCTAGCCCCGAGCAGGGGTGAATGCCCCCCTGCAGCCCCAGGGCTAGCCAGTCCCACCCCGCACAGGTGACAGTGATAAGGACACGGACGCAAAGCCAAGGCTCCTTCCATTCTTTCCCCGCTCCCTGCATCTCCCCGACACGGACAACGGGCTCGCCAGCGTCTCGTCGCTTCCAGTGCCAGGTTCTCAGGCAGGGAGATGGCCCACGTGGCACTTTCCCACTGCCCAGAGAAGCAAAAAGCTGTCCAGGCCTCTCTCTCAGCCTTCTGTTTCCTACAAAAGCCGAGGAGGAAGTCAGTGGCACGCCGGTGATTGAGCCCAGCTGGGGACCTGGCCCCAGCGCCCAAAGAGGAAGGCAAGTTGGCTTCCAGCATCCCAGATCCTTGGAAATCCCTGGCCGAGAAGCCACAGGGGACCAAGTGCTATGGCTGGCATGGAAGGGCTTCGCCAGCCAAAAACGTCTCCAGGAAAGCTCCTCTCCGATGCCAGGAGAGGGGCGAGGTCTCTGTGCCTGCTCCCCACACCACCTCCAGCTCCTACATTTCTTTCCCCTCCTGCGACTGCTCAGCCCAGGCGAGCTGCTACTTGCTGTGGACGGCAGCCTGGGAGGGGGGAAACCCTAAAGGGATTTTTGGGGTGAGAAGCAGCAGCTTCAACTCGGGTTTGTTGGGGGGGGTTGTTTTGTTTTTTTCTAAACTCTCCTGTCCCATGATAGTTTGCTGGAGCAGAAAGCCAAGCCGGCCTCTGCCCGGAGGGGCCGGGGGAACAAAATAGCCCCTGTCTCTGCTCTCACTCGGAGAGACAAGAGACTGATCCTGTGACATGCACGCCGCTGCTTTTAGCAGGGCAGAGAGGCAGGCCAGGGAGGCTTAAGAGCTGCCTCTCGTAACCGGAGATTTTAAAAAATTCATCAGGCAGCTGGCAGCCAGGAGAGCCGAGCACACGGCCCAGCCCCAGCCCCTGGAGCGGGCGCTGAACTCCGGACCGAGGCTGGGCCGGCTCCCGAGATGCAATCAGCCGATCCATTTGTTCCACTCCCTCCCTTCCCCCTGCACACTTTGCCCCTGGGTTGCTGGTCCCTGAGCCAGGGACCCTCTCCTGCATGCTGGCCTGCCTGCAAGCCGCGAGGGCACCGGGCACGACAAGCTGCCCAAGGAGCGGAGCAACGACTCCACACGTCTGCGCAGTGATTCAATCCCTGCTTGGGCACAGGAACCGCTGCGTGCTCAGGGTGCTGCAGAGCCAGCCATCTGCACCCCCCCACACCCTCCCCCAAAATGCTTTACAGGAGGGGGAACTGAGGCCTGGACATATGAGAGCCGAGCAAACTCATGGCAGATCAGAGACCCCGGATCTGACAGCCCATGGGGACAAGGGAAGAGCAGCCTACTGACCTCACTGGGGGGCTAACGTGATGCACTAGCAACCTCCCTTCTTACCTTGGCACAAGGTGCCTTTACCTGGGGCTGTAATGCAGGAGGCTGCAATACCGGCCTGGCCTCCCTCTCCCCAGCTTTCTTGTGCATTCAGGTTCAGATGGCAGGGGGGCATCCGCCCTCCCCATCCGGCAGAGTCCCAGCATCACTGCAAACCCACAGATAACAGCAGGACAGCACAAGCCTCACCGGCTGGGGGGCAGAGGCCTGGCTCTCCACCATCAGGGCAGGAGCAAGAGAAACCTCCTCAAGCAAAGGAGACCACATTTCCCCCTTCCCCGGGGGCGCAGCCATTGCAGGAAGCCAAGCAGCAGCTCCAAATGCACCGACAAGGCTTTCCACAGCCGCCGCGGCAGCAGTCAGGGAAAGCCAGGTCCCTTCCCCGGAGCATGGAGGGTGCCAGGCTCATCTTCCCCACGCGCGGCCGGTGGCACTCCCCGCCACAGGAGACCTCCAAGGCCAAGTGCTCAGCACAACTCCTGCCCGAGCAGAGAGCTCTGCCGAGACCGGGGCATGCAGCCACGGCCACGAACACGGACAACATAGCCCAGGGCTGAGATCAGAGCTGTAAATCTTCCTGCCTCAGGCTCTGAGCAGGGGTTCAAAGGAGAGATTTCCTGGGGAAAGGTTATCCCATACTGGGCTCTTGCGCTTCCCTGCCAAATAACCCGTGCTGCCAGGAGCTGGGGCTGCCCGGACCCCTGAACCAGCCTGGTCGGGGAATCTTTTAGCCACGGGCAAGCGAGACGTCGACAGCCGGACTCCTGCCAGCTCGCTGCCCGCCCAGGCATGCACCTGCCGGGAGGTTCTGGGCCGCTCGTGGGCGATTCACGGCGGGTGACCTCAGTCCCTGCGTGTGCCCAGGCAACGCCGGGAACAAAGGGGCTGGAATGCACTGGTCAGCACAAAGTGCAGAGGCTCCTGGCAGCGCGGCCCAGACACAATAACCTGCTATCAGGAGGGTGCTACAGGCCTCGGCCCGTTCCAGGCCTGGGCTCCTGCTGCCCCCACGTTCGCAGAGCGCACCCTCCCCTGTGGCAGCATGGCTGCGAGGAGCCAGGACCCGGGGCAATACACCCTCTGCGCGCCAGGGGCACAAGCCTCAGGTCCCGCTAGCCGCTCCGGAGAGGGGTCCTAAGGGAAGCTACAAGACCAACTCCTTCCTGGCCCTCAGCTGCAGCCCCAGACACCAGGATGCAGCATCCAAGCGGGGTCTGTGACCGAACGGCTCCCATCCTGGCGACCCCAGGCAAGTCCCTTGCTCTCCTGCACCCGGCTTCCCCCACTGCTAGAGCAGGGGCAAGGGTACCGGGCTCCTTTGCAAAGCCATCTGCCGCGTGGCACAGGACAGGCAGGAAGCGCTGGCAACCCGGGCTCCTGCTGCCCCACTCACACGGCGCGGGCAGACATGGCCCCACACCAGGCTGGGCTGAATGCCTTGTCCCAGCTCTCTGGAGCCTGGCAGAGCCCCAGCTCGTGCATCTTCCCCCGTGAAGGTCAGTGCACTCGCTCCATCCTCTTGGAAAGACGCTGATCCATTAGGTAGGGTGGGAACACCCCGACTCCAGAGTCAACCGGACCAGGCCCCCGGCACAGCTCCGGACACAGGCCCCTGACTCAGCACCACTCTACCCAGTAATGCATCATGAAGATGCCAGCACAAAGCAGGGATGCTGCCAGATTCATCCCCGGCAGCTGTGTCAAACATCCCCAGAAGCAGGGGGTACAAGGCACGCAGAAGAGAAGGGGTCGGAGCACTGCAGCCACACACACCTCGGCCCTGCTCCACCACAGATGCTTCAGAGGCGCTGCCTGACGGCGCGCCTGGGCTACAGAGGGCGCGGGTCCCCACCTCCCGCCCGCAGATGCAGCAGCCTCCTAGCTAGGGGCTATTCTGGGGCCCCTGGAAGAGCAGCCTCCGGCCCCGTGGAAGACGGGTCCCATTGGTATCCCTCCTGCAAGCCATCGGGCTTCCCAGCAGGGCCAGCTGCCTAACGCAGGGTGCCTGGGTGTCGCGCTGTAGCTGGAACATAAAGCGCCCGCAGCCGCGCCAGGAGAAGGGGTGGGCTCCCCTGGGGGCACCCACCAGTGCGGGGAAGCCCGGCCCCGGTCACATGCCGCGTCCTGCCGACACCACGGCTACAGCCGACGAGTCTCCAGGCTGCCATCCCAGCACGGGCAGGGTGGAGATGGAGCCCGCTAGCCCCGAAACCCAGATGTCCCCAGCCCGCGGCTGTCCCCGCCGAATCCCCGGTGCTCCCCTGGGCACGGCGGGAGCCTTGCCAGGCCTGGAACAGTTGCAAAGCAGGGGGGGCACCCGGCAGGCAGTGAACCCCTGGGGCAGCCGCTTTCCAAAGCCGAGCCCTGGGGACCCCGGCAGGTCCTTTGTGCGCCTCTGCCTCTTTGTTAAGTTGCATTGCGAGCCGGCCCAGCTGCTCTCCCCCGCCCGCTGCACCAAGCTGCCCCGTGCCCAGCCCCCTTAGCCGGGCAGTGCGTGTGGGGAGGGGGGGCACGCATTGCAGGGGGGTGCCCGTGCAAGCAGAACCCCCCCCCCCAAAAAAATCCCC
>NW_005842380.1:170877-182187 GCF_000455745.1 Alligator sinensis | reverse complement strand
GCTGCGCTGCTGGGGGGGAGGGTGGCAGGAGGCTGCAGCCAGCCCCTCCACCGCCGGTTCCCCAAATTGTGGGGGTGATGAGTGATGGGGTTCTGCTGCTGGGGAAAAGTTTTGGTATAAATCCGATGCAAGGCCCTGATGCAGCGCCAGGCTTGGCACCCCCGGGGCCAGCAGAGCCCAGGTGGGCAGTGAGACGAGCACTGGCTGCCCTGTCCGGACCCCCAGGCTTCTCCGTGCAGGATGGTGTTGCCCCTGCCTGCATGCTCCTAGGCAGCAACTTGTGCTGGGCAGGGCCTGGGGCTTGCAGCCGGATGAGTGGGGTGGCATAGGGCAACCTCGCAGGGTGGGTGGGAAGCCCAGGTCTGCCCCAGGTCAAAAGCTGCCAGCTCCCAGCCCCGTGCTCTACTTGGACACCTGCTTCACCCACGGATGCTGCCAGAAGGGCCCTTGGGGGCCTCCGTTTGCACCCGGAGAGCGGCCACCCACAGGGGGTAAAATGTGTGCTTCAAGGTTTTATTTTATGCAGGTGCTGGGTGCCGGGGCGGCTCCCCAGCGGGGTGGCTGAGCATGCCCCCCGGCGGTGCAGGCGAGGGGAGAGAGTGCCAGGCAAACAAGGCCGGCCTCAGATTTTGGGGGCATGGAGCTGCCTTTGTTCTCCTTGTGCTGCACCCTGGGTTTGAGCATCCGAGCCCTTTCCCAGGGAGGTATAAAGAGCAAGGTACCCACCGCCGTCGGAAACCTGTGGGATACGGGTGTCTCCCTCCAGCTGCCTTGAAACACTGCCCCCCCTGCCCCCCAACAGCAAATCCAACCCCCATCTGGAAGCCCTGGTAACATTTTCCACCCCTCCAGTGCACAAAGACTGGGTCTAGCCCATTACCCCCATTTTTCAGAAGGGGAAACTGAGGCAGGAGCAAACTTAAGCGACTCCCCCAAGGTCAAACGCTGAGTCTGTGGCAGAGCCAGGACCCACCCTGATTCCTCAAGGCCCAGCCATTAGTCCCCACTGCCTCTCCAGCCCATGTCTGTGCACACGGGGAGCTCATTTTAAATGAAGCCACTCGCGGCTCCCAGCTAGCACACGGGGGGGGGGGACACGCTGTCAGTGCAGAGCGTGCTCGGGTGCGACAGCGCAGTCGGGAGCAATTAAAATCAATTGCCCGGGCTGGGCTGGGCTGGGCTGGGCTGGTGGGGAGACGCGTGATGGGGGGCGAGGCTGGCGATGAACGCGCGCCCGATGCACTCGAAGTGCCGCCTGTCAGAGCCGGGTGACCTGAGCCACCGAGGCTGTGCTGTAGCTCCAGGCCGGGCAGCACCCCATGGCTGGGATCCATCTTTCCGTCCCCAGCCTGGCAGCTCGACTCCCTGCAGCCGGTGTTTTCAGCTGGGGGGAGGGAAGCAAAACCCCTTCCCCAGCCTGTGGCTGGGCTGATTCGCTGCTTCTCAGAAGCCAATTTAAAAGCAGCAGCAAGGAAATAATTAAACCAGGCTCTGGAGAAAGGGCAGAGAAAATGGGCCAGCCCATTCCCCCACTCCTCTCAGCTCTAATTGAGCCTGCAAGACAATGGCCTGCCAGCCTGGCCTAATTAGTTATCTTCAGTGTCAGAGGAGACTCTTGAAAGGACAGCCTGACAGAGGTGGTTTGTCCGTCTCGGCCCCTCCGCTACGGGGCAGCCCAGACAGACCTGCTTGTTTGGATGCAGGATGCAGGCCCTGCCAATCTACCCAGCCCTCCCGACTTCAGACTAACGTGGCTAATGACGTGTCCTCGCCCTGGACCGGACCTGCCGTCCATCCGGCCCAGGCACTGGCCAGCATCACTGGGTGATCCGGAGAAAGGCTGCAGGAGGCAGCTGGGAGGCGGCCTGCCCCCCACCAAGCCTCCACCCTAATCCCTCATAGAGCTTTCCTCCTGTCTTTGTAGGACCCCAAACCACTCTGGATACCCTTGTTTGCCATGTAAACCTCCCTTCCCTGCTACGAACCTGGCCAAGGTCCAAGCGTCTCCTGTGGTGAGGAGTTCCACAGGTTATTCACGCCTTGCAAGAAGCTTCCCTCGTCCCATTCAGACTTTGTCCCCTTCCGAGGCTATTGGATGCTCCCTGGCTTTTTTCTCCTTTCTTGGAAATGTGGGAGCGTATTCCTCAGGGTTGGTCGGGGGGAGAGGGCTGGTTCCAGCAGGAGGGAGGGACGGGGTGTCACTGCTTTCTCTGGCTCTAGGAAGCGACTTGATGACTTGGTAATTATGCAGAGACGGAGCCAGCAGGCAGCTGGAAATGCCACTTCGGATACAGCTGCATGCATCAGCTTAGAAACCATCCACACCTCAGGGAGGATTTGGGGGACCGGTCCCCCGGGCCGGGAAGGGCATTTGTTGTGTGCAGGAGCATGCAAATGAGCCTACGAACTTCACTTCCTCCATCTACTGGATACCAGAAATCATGGACTAAATATAGACATTGGATTTATGGCACACTATAACCTGCCTGCCATCTGATACCCCAAATAACCCCTCTAGATTTCACCAGCCCTGAAGAAGGGTATTTGTACCCAAAAGCTTGCAGTGAACAATTTTTTCCAACTATTTAGTTGGTCGAATAATAAAAGAGATGCCAGGTATCCAGGTTGTAGAGGCAAAAGGCATCAAAACTCATGGAAGAGGTGATATCTTTTATTAGACCAACTAGATATTTGCAGACCAATGATTTTATTTATTTGCCAGCTTTCAGGCACGCTCACCCTTCATAGGGGATATCTTTTAGTAGATAAAAAGATTTGGGCACACTCACCCTTTGTTAGATTCAGGCATGCTCACCCTTCATAGGAGATATCATAGATGGCATCTTTTATTAAACTGACTAGATATTTGCAAACAAATCATTTGATTTATTTGCAAGCTTTTGGGCGCACACACCCTCCTATGTCTGATGAAGGGTGAGCATGCCCGAAAGCTTGCAAATAAATAAAATGATTTGTTTGCAAACTGTTCCCTGCCCTCCTTGGAGGCACCAGTGATAAACCAGACCCCTACGGCTCCAGGGAGACCCTCAGGCCTGGAGCTACAGCAGAGCTGATAATAGATAATAGGTTAAATGCTGCAGTACAGAGCTAACCCTAAAGGCCTTTAAATGAGTGCAAACACCCCCACTCCCTGCACTGGATGTTGCCCTGTGGGGTGTCGACTTGGCCCTAGCAGGGCATAGCAAGTCCAGCTATCCTCCCTGTGCGTCTCAGCCGTGCTGGGGAGATGCCCGCCTTTCCAGCCATCCTGGGATGCAGGGAACTCAGCTGCCTTCACCCTCACCCCCAAAGGCAAGAGAAAAGTCATTGACAATCAGGCCCCTTATCTTACACTGACACTGTGTGAATAATCTACTTGTCAGCTGGCTGGCCTGCCTGAAAAACAGGGAGGAAACCATTGTTTCAGGTCAACCTGAACTGAAAATGTTTTGTTTTCGCCCTGGAACAAAAAAAACAAAAACCCCCTGGAAAATTCCACGTTACTGAAATGAAAGAAGCGTTTTATTTAACTTAGGAGGGTTATTTCAACTCAATGGGGGTCAATAGAGTCCCAGAACCAAAGACTCAAGAGCTTTTGCTTAGAGAAATGGGTATTTTTTCCCCCAAGAAAAACCCTGATTTTGTTATTTTTTGGCCCAAACTATCCGGCAGAATTTGCCACTGGTTTCAAGTCAACACAAAACTGCTCCTTTCTGCAAAGTCACCTGGCTGGAGTGTTGTTGTCACCGGGACGGTGCAGGAAACGTCTGAGAGACAGGGAATTTTTTGGGGCTGTCTTTAATTGGACCAGATGTCAGGGTGGAGGAGATGGTGGACAAGCTTTTGGGCACAAAGTGCCCTTTTTCGGGTCTGGGGAAGAAGCAGATGCAGGTAAGCTCAATGGCACAAGCTCAGTGGCTTGTGTTGATGAAGAGTCAGCTACAAGACTGGGGGAGCAACGAGAGGTAGTACCAAAAAGCCCCGGGATGGCCTCTCTGAGCCGGGTCCCATGGCACCAGGCTCGTGCCCAGTGTAATACATACCCACGCCCCAGGAGCCAGAGCAGCTGCAGGGCCCAGTCCAACCAGTGCCTCCATCACCATCAGCTATTCGGGTATCACGCTGAATTGCAGCTGAAGTAACGGGATGTGATGCTTTAGGCTCGCCATGCCCACCCCTGGCGAGGCTGGAGGGGGGATTGCAACCCAGGGAGGAAGGTGACCCCATCTCAAGGGCCCCTGCCTCTCCATCCCATTTCAAGGGCTTTTCAACCCCCTGGAAGCACCGTCCGGACTTCTTCCCGGGTGCTGCTTGACAGCTGGAGGGCAGTTTGAGCCCCCCAACCTCTTGCCAGGGTCTGAATAAAGTCACCCGAGCCCCAAGACAAGCCAGGCACAGCAGTGACCTGCTCTCATCTCCCTGATCCAACTGTCCATACACAGAGAGGTCCTGTAAGGGTGGGCGCTGAGCAGTAAGTCCCAGCCCTGGGGGTAATGCGTGCATTGCTGTCACCGACAAGGACACGCCGTTCCTATAACATGCCCAGGGCGTATCAGCAGGTCCAGCCGCCCGCGCAGGGGTGTAGCCAGGGGAACAATCAGCACCAAAAGAGAGAGGGATTGTCTGTCCTCCTCCCGCCCTTCCCTCTGCTATGCAAAATGCTGATAAACCCTTTCAGTTTGCCCACGGGAGGTGCGTCAAGGACAATCAGGCCCTCCGGTAGGACCTAAGGGACACATTGCCCTCCTGCTACCCCTACACCAGCCATCCTATGTATCTGCAAGCCCCAGCACCTGAGAGCTGATGCCAAGCCACGCTTGAGGAGTAGGAGAATCCGGGGCTGAGTGCAAGAATAACCCCTGCGATACCCTGCACCGAGTCCTGCTGGATGCCCTCCCTGGACCTGGAGACTGCTTCAAAAGCTGGACCTTTTGAGACAGCCCTCCTGCACCAGGATGAGGGCAGGCACCTGCCCTTTGCCTCCGAAGGCTTGAAGATGGAGGGGGAATCCAGCCCCCCAGCCCTGGATCCCTTCTGCCATGTGTTTGACATGGGTATGGGGGCACTGGAGCTCACACGGAGGTATTGCTACCTGGGGAGCTGTGCTGCAATGACACGGGGGGCAATGAGGAGGGGGGAGCTTTGCTGGGGCTGCCCTGGGAACCAGGCTCCAGGGGTGCTCGGGCAGCGCAACCCCCCCCAGAGCTCTGCAAAGCAACCAAGGCAACCCCACAGCTTGCCCAGGAGCCCTCTCCAAGCACCCAGGGCTCGGGAAGGAGAAAGTGAGGCGACAAGGAGAAGATAGCAGCAGAACCAAACAGCAGCTACAGATGTGTTGCCATGGCAATAGCAGATGCTGCTGCAGCGCCCGCAATGGGGGCAGGGGACGATGGCCTGGCTTGTCTCTGCTTTCACTCACTGTGGATTAGGAGGGGATGGAGCAAACCCCCTGGACTGCATGCACGTTATCCCGGCATAATTGCTCATCCAGTGGTCCCATCTCTCCTTCACCTTCTCTTGGATCCACGCCTGGAGGCTGAGCAGCACTTCTAGTCTGCGACTCTTCAGGCCACGAGCCGGTCTTGCTGCTCCTCTCCGACCCCTTTCCAGCATCACCGCCTCCGGAGCTGGGCACGATGTCCCATCACGAGCACACCTGGAGGCTGGACAAGCTCTTCCTATGCTCACCGGTCCAGCAGCGAGGTGCAACCTCAGCTTCTATTCAGGGTCAGGGGCTCAGGCTATTGCCCCCCACCCCAAGGAGACTCACATCACACCCCGCTCCATCTCCCACCCCCTCCAAACTATCCCAGCAGGGATTTCCTAGGGTCCTCCCTACCTCTGACAAAGATCACGGGCAGCCCAGGGCTGCGTGGGACCCCTCTCATGACTCTTGCAGTTGCTGTCGGTCATTTGGTGGCTCATTTATGGTTTGTCTCACAAAGGGGCTTTTCTTTGCCCATCTGAACCTCGCATGGGGCTGTCTGATGCTTTACCGAAGCTGAAATCCGTTCTGTCAGCACCACTCCTTCCATCCACCACACTTGCAAGCTCATCCAAAAGCCCATGCCCTGTTGGTCTAACAAGCCCAATTTTCCGTGAAATCCTGTCAATTGGCATTAATTGCGCTCCCCGCCTCGGCTGCAGCCACGTGCTGTCTTGCGGCTGCTTTCCCCCCACCCCCTCCTGCCCCGTAACTTGAAATCCACTTTGGTTCTGGAAGGGGAGTTTGACAAGTAATTAACTCCAAGACGTCACTTTGATTTCCTAGCCGGGTCTGAACTGCAGAGCAGAGCCGTGCTCGGGTGTTTCAGTGACGAGGGGAGGAACAGACCCGGACAGAAAGGCCATCCTGCAGGAGATGCATGCCCTCCCTCCCTCCTTATTGCAGTCCCGTCTCTGTCAGCAGCTCTGCAAAGGATGGAAGCAAAGCTGAGCGGGGGCTTGAGTCAGGCCTCGCTCCAAGATCCAACCCGGCAGCCTCGGATCTACTACCCAGGAAAGATGGGGCAAGGTCTCCCATGGAGCATTACCCCGTGACCTGCAATGCAGGGGCAGCTAGGGCCACTCTCCTCGGTGCATTAAATGGCAATGATGAAACCCCAGGCTCTGGGGCACCGGCAAGGTGCTTTCCTTGGACTCTGAACCCACAGGACGGTTCAGTCCATGCCCTGAGCTGCCTGAACCGGGCTCTCATGCAAAGCCCCCAACAGCACCAGTGCCCGTGAGTTCATTGCTGGCACGTGCCGGAGGAGCAAGCGCTTGCGGGGGGGAGGCTTTTCCTCCAGGATTCCCATCCAAGGGGCTGGGCCTTTGGGAACCAAACCATTGAGGAAGACTCATCTGTGAAAGGAGCCAAAGCAGGGTCTGGATCCTACACGGTCTCTTTGCTCAAGGACGATTCTCCCCACATGCATCTTTTTGGGTAACTTTCCCATGCATATGCACACACCTGCATTAAAACTATGGCTCCAGCTCACGCACCTGAAAGGGAGGCTCCAGACCTGCTCCCGGATATGAAAATGCCGGCATTGGGGGCATCTAGGACAGGCCTGGCTCCATCAAGCTAATAATTGCAAAGCCCCTTGTTACCACCTCGCAGGGGCGGGAGGAGGGAAATCAAATGCCAAGCCATGTCCATCGCTTTGGATTCTTTATTAGAAAGGCCCCACGCGCCAGGTTCGATCCCTCTGAACCGAATGATGCAGAGGATGTGCAAGCCAGGGCTGGGGGGCGACGCGTGTGGCTGTGTCACCGCCGCAGCCCCAACTCCCCCCACCAAGGGACAGGGAGGGAGGCTGTGCGGCCCCCAGCTCCTCTCACTCCCTCCTGCCGGCCTGGCCCCGTTCTCCGCGGCCGCCCCCGGCTGACGAGTAGGCACTGCGTGTGTTTTGCTATGCTGAGAAACAACCGCCTGATGCACCGGCCCGGATACCCCCCCGCCCCTCACACTCCCCCAAACCTGCACACTCAAAGGGAATAGAAAATGAAGGCTGCCACGGTCAGTCCATCACCCCCACCCAGAGGCACGATCCTGTGGCGTGGCAGAGCCAGCGATAGGTACTCGGCATGGATACCTCCCCTCCACCACCTGGGGCATGATTTGCCCCTCTCCCACCTTCTGGGAGCGGGGATGAAGGTGCTGATAAGCGATACCCCACCTGCCATGCGTGGCACAGCCCTGCTTTCCCAGCAGGGAGGAAATTGCCGGGTCAGGGGAGGCTCACTCCCGAATTCAAGTAAATCGATGTGGTTCTCATGTCCCAGGCCCCAGATCCGCTCGCCCCTGCTCCCCAGCCACGTCAGAAACCACTGGGGAATGTCTCTGCGGTCCACGGTCATTGCCTTTCCCCCCCGGGAGAGGAGAGGAGGTGGTGGAGAGGCCACCCTGGAAAAGCCGACTTTGCTCCGCTCCACGGGGCACCAGCAGCCCCGGCCCCGGCCCACGGGGCAGCGTAAGCCCCTAGGCATCGTCCCCATCCAGGCGGGCTCCGTGGCAGCAAGGACCAGACGTTGGCAGTAGCTGCTGGATGCCCAGGCACGTTTTCAGTGGTCGGAGTCCTGCCCGTCCCCGGAGCCGGCCACGTTGGTTGCCGTCGGGGCTGGAGCTGTGCCCCCCCGGCATCACACACACAAAGCTTTGGCCAGAAAGCACAGGTGGGGGGAAAGCCACGGTGCTCCAGCACAGGGATGAGCAATCCCACCTGCGAGGAGCTGCCTGCCATCACCACGCCGCTCTCCCCCATTCCTCGCCTTTACCCCTTGCCTGTGGCTGTCAGGGAGCTCCCCCCTCCGTGCTTGCCCGCGAACCTCCACGTAAGCTTTGGCAAAGGTCTTCAAAGAGCCCCGCGTGCCCCTTCGAAGCAGCAAAGCCACGGGAGCAGGACGAGGGCTGCTTCTCCGCCCCACGGCTGGCCCTGGTCTCGCCGGCCCCGGCACTGAGCACAGGTGTGAAGTGGGGTTTGGTTTGGGGCGACCGTCCTGTCCTTTTCCTCTTTTGCTTTTCTTCTTTCTTGCAATATCAAACAAAGGATGAGAATCCGGCGATGGGGGCCCTGGAGCCGGGCGCCAGGCTGCTGGGGGGGCGGTACAGGGTGCTTTGCTGGCTGGGGGGGTTGACGGGCGTCTGTGGGGTTGGAGTCCTACTGGCTTTGGGCCGGAAGAGGCTGCCCTGCTGCGTGCTGTTGCTGTTGGACAGGGGGCAATGGTCGGGGTCTCCCGAGTCGCTCTCGGTGTAGCTGTACGCTTGGGCCCGTGAGATGCCCTTCTGCTGCCGGCGCCAGGAGTTGTAGTACGTGGGGTCGCTGATGTAGTGGTTGACGAAGGAGTGGGCCTTCTGGGGGTTCGGATCCACCTCGTACTCGCTGTCGCTTCCCTGCGGGGACAGAGGCTGTGGTTACTGCCGGCGGGGATGGCACAGGTCTACAAACACCAGTGCGAGCATCAGCCCGCAGCACGTGGCTAACTAGGTGCATGCAGAAACCCCTTGAAAACTGCTGCCCGAAAGGGTCCGGAGCAGCGGGGAGGATGGGGAGGGGGAGCAGATCGAGCCACTGAAGCCAGGACGAAAGACTTCAGGCTGCTTTTAATGGACTGGTGGAACTCACTGCTGCAGGGGAGCAGAGGAAAGCAGCTCTCCAAGCTTACAAGCGAGGTCTTTCCAAAAAGCATGGAGGTTTTCCAGGCTTGTGGTCTCCACAGAGATGTGCACGGGTCTGGCAAATCCAGCCTGTCCTGGCACGGGCTGTCACATGTGCCCCTTTGACACATGCCCCTTGTGCCCTTGTCCCCAGGCATTGCACAACCCAACTGGCTGGGCGCAGGGAGAGCTTGGAAGTGCTTCCAGCACCTCCAGCTGCACAGACAGGATGCGGGGCGAGGGGGGCCGGGGGTCTGCTCCAGTGCAGAAATCTCCAAATGCCTTTAATAGGGCTTAAAAACAAAGCAGAAGACCTGGGGGCTGGGAGAACAAGGGCTGTTTCTTCCCCACCCACCGCAGCCACTGGAACCAGATGGGCCCGTGGTCTTTCCAGCTCAGACACGGGCGGCTGCTCCGAGCCATGCGCAGCATCCTGGCCTCTCTGTCTGAGCCGGCGGCCCGGGGCTCAGCGCGGGGCCTGGGAACAGCTGGGGGGGCAGTGTTTGTCTTTGAGGGCAGAGAAGAAGGAGGACGAGGGAGAACGGAGAGCTCGGGAGGCCGGCTTGGCTCGGGGCCCTCCTTTCAGTCCTCCCTCTGCCCGCCACCCCCCTTTCCTCCCCCCCCCCCCCCTGCCATAATTGAATTCAGCTTCCCCCTCCGCCGACAGCACAAAGGGCCCCATTCATGAGGCCGCGCGGCGCAGCCAGGAAAGCAATCAAGTGACAGCTTTCAGCTCTCGCAGCTCTTAACAGCTCCTCAAAGACACTCCACCGGCGATAATGGAAAGGGGAGTTGCACTTGGACGCGCGGCCAGTGCGATGGCAAAGGAAACACTCGCCGGCCGGAGAGAGCAGGGAGGGGGCTGGGAATCTGCAGGGAGACGGGTCCGTGGCTCCCCTGCTCCGACGGCGGGCGAGCAAGCGGGGCCGCGGCCAGCGGTGCATGCAGTAGCAGAGGCTGCGGCACCAGGCGGGAGCCGGGATCGAATTCCCGGCGTCCTGGTGTGACCTGCCTGGAGAAGGCGGGGAGAAGCCAGGCTCTGGGCCATGAGACCGGGCCTGGGGTCCACGTCCCTGCGTGCATTTAGCCTCTGGCAGCCCCCAGCCCAATTAAACCTGATCCCAGCCTGCGCTTCCCTCCCTCTCTCAGGCTCCTCCAGCCCAGGCCTCTCTCGAAAGAGCAGGAGACTCCTCTCTGCTCCCCTGAGCCCCTGCTGCGTGGTCCGCTATGCACCTTGGCCAAGTGCTGCTGTATTTACCAGGATGGGCTTTTGGGGCAGATGTGCTCCCCTGGAAGCAGCCCCTCTGGGGGCAGGAGGGTGGGAATATTCCCCCAGTCCCAAGGAGCTGCCAGCCAATGCCCATCACAATCACCTCGCTCTCTCATTAGCAACCAGGCTGGGGGAATCTCCCACCCCGAAGGCATGGGCATGTGTGTTCAAGCCCTGCCCGTCTGTCTGCAGAGCCGGCTCTTGTCCACAGAGCAGCACAAGCCGGCGAGGGACGAAAGAGAAAGGAGACTTTGCATTGCACCCTCTGCTAGCTTTGCACCCCTGAAGCCTGGCACTGCCCCCCTGGCAAGGGGTCCCACCCAGCGTGGGGGAACGGCATCTTCCCTGCCTTGCCAGCAAGCTCCTGGCACACGGTGGCAGCACCAGAGGGTGCGGGGAGAAGGGCATGGAGCAGGGCCTTTGGGACCAGGGTGCCGGAGCTGCCCCCGGCTCACCTGAGAGTCCGAGATTTCAGAGGGCTTCTCGGTCAGGCTGCTGCTCTCGGCTGGGATGAGGTCGTTGTACTTGGTGACGTCCTCATCGGAGTAGTGCAGGCTGCCGGGGCTGGGCCGCGGTGGGGACCTCGGGAGAGATGCATGCTCAGTGCTGCACGGAGAGGGCTGCGGGGTGATGCCCTGACCCTGCTCCTTGCCATGTGCCCAACACGGGGCCCAGCCTGTGCAATGGGCTTGGAGGGTAACAGCATTGGCAGGGCACCCGTACCCAGACCCCGAGTCCCCAGGCTCAGAGATTCACAGCCTCCTCTTTGCTTGCTGGGACCTTCTTCACCCCCATCTCCGCTGATGCCCCCATGCACTGACTGCCCTGGTCTTCCAGGGTGCGGGACTCAGCTCCTGCCCCAGGAGGGAGCGGAGGGGCTGAGGAGCAAGGACCCCCTGCG
>NW_005842380.1:157538-170867 GCF_000455745.1 Alligator sinensis | reverse complement strand
CAACCTGGAGCACAGAGAAGCCATTGTTCCTCCAGGCGTGGAGCGGATCCAGCTCCACAGGCCTGACCTTGCCGGGATGAGACATGAATGCTAAGAGAGGATGCAAGGAGGAGAAGCTGGCAAGTCTTGGAGGCTCTTGGCTCTCTGTCTGCATGAGACGAGGGGGTGCTTGGCCTGCCCCACAGAAGGGACAGTGGCTTGGGAGCGGGCAGGAATTAGCTGAGAAAGGCAACGGGGTCCAGCAAGAGTTCCCCCCAGCCGCACTTTGGTAGAGACGGCACCGTGTCTGCTCCCAGCACCAGTACGATGTTCAAACTCAGGGCCCTGGGATGACCCGTAGGTGCAGGGCAGCACGCACAGCTCAGGCCGTGCTGCCCCCTTATTCCCGGCCCCGGAGGGCAGGCCGGTACCTGGTGTAGATGCCGTTCTTCCTGCAGAAGGAGTTCTTGACCGAGAGACGCCGATTGTTGAGCTCCAGGGCAGGGAAGCTGCCCTCGTCCAGGCTCACCATCTCCCCGTGGCTCAGTGCGGCCGACTTGGGGTTGCTGCCTGGAGCCGGGGGAGGACGGGATTGGAGGGACCAGCTGGCACGAACCCTCCCCTGTCCCCATCAGGCTGCAGAGGCAGCCCCCTCCCTTGCTGCCCACCCGGCGAGCATGTTTGTTGAGCAGGGAGCCCGGTGATTTACCCACCATCTGAGCCCTGGATGCGGCTAAGAAAACAGAGCCGCACTGTTTAATCCCAGTGACCTTTCCAGCTCCTGGCAACGGGCAAGGGGAGAAGCCGGCTGCTTCATCGGTAGCTCCAAGGGACACGAGGAAGTCCAGGGATGCATCTCCTGCTCTCTCCCCACCACGTGCCAGGGCTCTGGAGGGGCAGGGGAGAGGGCCAGGAGTCCTGCTCACTCACCGGAGTCCGACTTCTTGGCGTACTTCTTGCTCTGCCCCCGGATGATGAGGACGAAGACCAGCAGGAGGATGAAGATGAGCCCGACCAAGGCAATGACCACCAGGAACCACCACTCCTCGTAGAAGGGGTTGGCTTTCTGAGCTGGAATAGCCGGGGGCACCGTGCGGGGAGGTCAGACTGGGATCCCCCACCCCACCCCAGGACACCCCAGGGCTTTCCCTAGTCAGCTGGTCCTGCTTTGGGGTGGGGATTTCCCTCTGCCCAGATCACTTCTCCCCCCACCTCTTCCCCAGGGGCCAGTCTGCAATGGACCTGCTTCAACTGGGAAAGCGGGCATTGCAAAAGCTGTGCTGTGTGCCAAGCCAAACCAGACTGGCAAAGGGGTAGGGGGTGTGGAGGGCAGGTGCCCCCAGCCAGGTGGGGCCCGTATGTCCTGCCCCCACAGCCCGGCAGCCAAGCGGGTACCTGACACAGCCGGGGAGGGCGCGCTGGGGGTGCCGTATCCGTAGTCGTTCACAGCGATGACGCGGAAGTCGTAGCTGACGCCCTGCTTCAGGATGTCCAAGCTGAAGGTGTAGGAGGTCACCTCCTTCGGGATGTCCTTGATAAGGATGTCCCACAGTCCCTCATCTGGCAGGGAGGAAGGACAGGGGGTCGGCAGGGAAGGGGACCGACCCACGGGGTCAGACAGAGCCGCCTGAGCAGAGGCACCGGGGCTCATACCGGCTTGGGCTGGGAGAGGGCATCTAACATCACAGCTGCCACTTGGCAGGGCACCCAGGCCCTTGATCTGTGCCCTCCTTCCTGCCAGTGCTCGTGGCAGCCAGGCCTCCCATGCAATGGCAGGGCTGCTCCATGCTATCACCTCCCCGATGCCCTGGGCACCCGAGCAGGCAGCGGGGTAGCGACGGAGGCACGCACCCAGGCACTGTGAGTGCAAGCCCCCGTGGCACAGATAGCTCCCGGCAAGGTGCTTGAACCAAGCCAGGTGCCTGCGCAGCTGCAAACACAGGCAGGGCTGCCTGGATCCAGCCATCATAAATCACAGCGGGGACCAGCAGGCCGGTGAGGCCTCATCTCCCTGGCTCAGCCCCCGCCGGCTGCAATCAAACCCCCGTTGGGCTCCGGCGGCCTCTGTCCTGCTTGACTCTTCAGCTGAACCTCCCCTCATTGTAACGCCGGCCTCTGTCCCCGTGTCCGGCAGAGGGATGCAGGCAGCAGACAGGCAGCACAAAGGAGCTGGGGGGAACCAGCCCCCGGTCATCTGCTGTGCCCCCACACCCTCATGCCGGGGGCACACGGCAGCCAGCAGCCTCGCGGAGCAGCCGTCTCCATGTGTGCGGGTGATTTATTGCCCTGCACCTGCCTCACTCTGTGCATGGGTCACATCCATCTCCAGTGCTGGTGCCCAGGACCCAGCAAGCTGCCACGCACTAGAGCCCGTGGCTGGCTCCTGGTGCCCCGGCCCCTTTGCTGGCTGCACTGATCAGATGGGACCTCACGTCCAGCCACCTGGGTCAATGCACAGAGCAGAGGCCTCCTACAAGGCAGCTTCCCATCCTGCACACCGGGGTGATTTCACCATGCCTCCGTGGCCTCGCTGGGCTGTGGTCACAACCCCGGACATGAGGGAGGTGGAGGGCACCTGCAGTACCTGAGGGCCGGGCCTCTATGACGTATCTGGTGATGGGTCCCTTGCCGGGGTCCCCGCTGGACCAGTGGATGGTGATGGCTGAGCCGTAGCGGGAGATGAAGGGCTCTCCCGGGGGCCCGGGGGCACCTGGAGAAGCAGAGCAGACACAAATTCCCTTCATACTGGTTTCCTCTCTTCGTATTCCCGCATACCCAGCCCCGACAGCCTACCCACCCCCGACTTTCCCAGTCTCGTTACCCACTGGGGCCTGTGGGCAAGCTCTTTGCCTCTGGGCACCCCCAGGCCAGTTCTTGCAGGGACCTGACATACCTTCGCCTGGCCCCGTGGTGATGTTGGCCTCGATCTCGGGCCCGTAGGCAAAGGTTTTTGCCCGGATCCGGAACCGGTAGGTGACACCTTCTGCCAGGTCCTTCACCTTCATCCACAGCGGGCTGCTCCCCTTCACATCCACCGTCACGATTTTGCTGACGCCTGCTGGGCAGAGCATGTGGGGACGTCATGGACAGGGACCCCTGTGTGCCAGCACCATGCTTCTGCCCTCCCCTCTGTCCCATGCTCTTGCCAGGAATATAGGGGTTGACTTGGTGCCTGGCTGCAGACCTCCAGACTACAGGTTGACATGCCAGTCAACCTGCCATAGAAACACACTGGGTTGACCTGGTGACTGACCAGGGCTTCTCGACTACAGGTCAACCTGCCATAGTAATGCATTGGGATGAACTGGTGCCCAGCTGGGGCTCTCCAGCTTATAGGTCAACCTGCCATAGGAATGCATTGAACTGACCTGGTGACTGGGCAGGGCTTCTCAGACTACAGGTCAAACTGCCACAGTAATGCATTGGGCTGACCTGGTGCCCAGCTGGGGCTCTCCAGACAGTAATGCATTGGGATGAACTGGTGCCCAGCTTGGGCTCTCCAGACTATAAGTCAACCCGCCATAGTAATGCATTGGGTTGACCTGGTGCCCAGCTGGGGCTCTCAAAACTACAGGTCCACCTGCAATAGAAATGCATTGAGTCGATCTGGGGTATAGGTTGTAGCTGCATTGATCTGAGGACATAGGCAGACAAGGTTCTCTGGGTAAATCTAATATATTTTATTAGACCAACTCAAATAGTTGGGAAAATGCTTCTTTGCAAGCTTTCGGGCACAAACATCCTTTATCAGGCTGCCAAAGGAATGCATGGGGTTGACCGGGTGCCTGGCGGGGGCTCTCCAGCCCACAGGTCAACTTGCCATAGAAATACCTTGGGTTGACCTGATTCCTATGGCTGGACCAGACTGAATGCACCTGATCTCATTTGGGGCTGGCTAGCACTGAGAAGGGAGACTGCCTGGGATTGCTGCAGGCAACCCTCAACTTTCACTTGGTTGGACCTACTTATTTCTAAGGATGCCGCTTCGTCTCCTCTGCTCGCCCCCGGGCAGCGCTAGCTGGGTGGCTGGGCAGGGAGACGGTATCAGCATCGGGCAGCTCTGAGCCTGCAATGGATTATCGGGCCAGTTCCTGACCCTGGGTGTGGACACAGTCCCGAAAGCCTGACACTGCTCTGGCAGCACCCCAAGTCCTGCTGAGCTGCAGGCAGGGAGCCCGGTTTGAAGGATCAAAGCGTCCTTTGCAGTGCAAGCTCAAAGGAGACAAGAGACCCCTGCTCCTGCCCCCCACCCCATGGCCTTGGCTACTCTCCCAGCTCTCCTGGACCACCGCTGCCAGGCACAGGTGGCCGTGGCCAGCACTGAGTGGCCATTGTTCGTGCCACTGTCCCTCTGGCCGCCGCACAGGTGCCCTCTACTCCTTTCCCAGGGTCCCAGGGCAGGCGGGACTGCAGGGGGGAGAGGAAGCTACAGAGCCCTGGGCAGCTGTGCCCTGATCCCTCTGCAGTGGCTGGGTGGGCAGGCAGGGGCCTTTCTATGCCACGATTTTTCTTCCCATAGGGGCTGAAATAGTCTTCCCTGCAGCCCCGATGCTGGCAGCAGGGAGAGACTTGGGCAGAAAAGGGCGGGGAGAACCACATTTCTGTAAAAGCCTGAGGCTGGGACTGGCTGTATCCCCGCTGTGCCAGCCTACCTGGCCATGTGCTTATTAAACTGGCCTCTGGGATACTCCCTGTCCCTGCAGCCACTTCTGGGGAGGAACACAGGGAGCTCGGAACAAACGTGCTCGCTCTGGAGGGTGTGAGAAGGGCCCTGCATAGAGCTGGAAGCCTGGGGGGACTGGCCAGGGCTGCACGAGAGGACATGACCAAGAGACCCCCACCTCGTGGTGAGTGTCACAGCCCAGCCTGCCAGCCTGTACCCCAGTCTCCTCCTTCTCCACCACCCCGCAGCGAACAGCTCTGCCCCAGCACCCCCCCAGCAACGCCCCCAGACCCTTACCGTCCACGGGCATGCAGGGCTCGTAGACCAGCCGGTAGCCCTCCAGGATGCCGTTGGGGAGCAGGGGCGGCTCCCAGGAGACATTCACCGAGGTGGTGGTCAGCTCGCTGAACCTGATGGTGCTGGGGGCGCTGGGGGCTGCAGGCAGAGAGGGGAAGGCTTGGCCGCAGGCTCAGAGCTCGTCCTCCACCCTGGGCAGAGAGCTACTCTGAGGCGGGACGAGGGCTGGGGAGCCAGGAATAGCTGCAAGCCCAGCTTCTGATCAGCTTGGAAATCCCAGAGGAAAGGAAGGGTGGCGTGGTGTGTGTGAATGCATGTATATGTGTGTATGCATGCGTGCACATATGTGCACGTCAGTGTGTACATGCATTGGTTTGTGCATGTATGTGCGCACTGGGGGTGTGCACAAGTACATATGTGTATGCATGGGAGTGTGCACACGCACAGGTATATGTGTGTATGTGTGCACAGGATGTGCGCTTGTGCATGTGTGCGCGCATGGGGGTGTGGCATGAATATGTGTGCATGTTTGTGTGCGCATGGGGATGTGCATGTGTGTGCACGGAAGTGCACACGCACAAGTGTGTGTGCGCACAGGGGTGTGTACATGAACAGGTGCGTGTGCATGTGCACATGGAGTTGTGCATGGACATGTATGCATGCGTGTGCATGCATGTATGAGTGTGAATGTGTGTGCTTGCATGGCGCTCCCTCTGCATTGGTGGGGTCCCGAACCCTGCCGCCGCATGCTGAGCAGTGCTGGGAGGAGAGGGTGCAGAGCACTCCCAGTTCATCACAGCAGTGAAGGAGCCACGCAGGCCGGACCTCACCTCAGCTCCCAAACACGGCAGGGCAGACCCACGTGGCTGTTCCTTGTCAGGAGCCAACCCAGCGTCCCCAGAGCCAACCCCCATCCTGCCCTAGCTCCATGCCCTAAGATGGCACTCTGGCCAGCTGGGTTCGTGCCTCCACTTCCCTTGCCAACAACTGCCCTGCAAAGACACTTTGCACTTGTGGGTTATTTTGCAAAAATGCTGCTTCCTGCCCGTGCTTCACCTCGCCGGGGGGGGAGGAGGGGAATGAACAAAGCCAGTGGGCACCAAGGGCCCTGAGCCCGAGTGAAGATGGGCAGCTTGTGCTGGGGAGCCACAGGGGACATCTGGGCAGCTCCAGCAACTCTGAGCGTAGCTGTAACCGTCTTTTATGCCATGCCTAGCGTGGTGCCGGGGTCTGGGTAGAGGGTGCCAGCAGCTCCATGCACCACGGGCTAGGGACACGGGGTCCGGTCTGCCCGGGGGTGGCATTCGAGGGGCTGACCTAAGCCCAGCCCTGGGGCTCTGATCTGGGCAGGGAGGGCACTGGGTGAGAGGAGCAGAGAGACGGGAGCCCCGGTGCCACAGCCAGGCAGTGGCAGGGAGCTGGGGAGAGGGGACGGCAGGCGCCAAGGGCCCACCTGCTTGCTGGGTCCGAGCCTTGGCTGGGGGGCTGCGGGGCCCGTCGCCGGCGGCATTGAAGGCGGCCACGCTGACCAGGTATGCCGTGTAGCCCGTGAGGTTCTTCAACTTCACGCCGCTCTCGGGCAGGAACAGCGTCTTCACCCGCTCCGTCTCGTTCGCCCGCTGCGCCTCCCAGAAGTAGATCTGCGGGGACGGCGGGGCCGTGAGGCCTGGCGGGTGCGGGGCACAAGCCCCGGTCCTGGGGCCACATGCTCCTGCTCACGGCCCCTTCGCTGCCCCGCCACCGCTGCGGGGGGTCTGGATGGGGACGTTTCTATTTACCGTCCCCAAAGCAGGCTCCTGCCCCCCGCTTTCGGCAGGGCACAGATGCGACCTGCTGTGGGTTACCAGCATCCGTGCGGCCCCCCCCAGTCCTACAGCAAGGTCCCTACCCCTGCCCCAGAAATGCCCCAGCTCTGCCACACTGCAGGGAGCCCGGGGCAGTTTGAAGGGCAGCAGCACCCCCTGCTGCCACAACGGGGAGTTGCACCCTGGACGCTGACCTGAGCAGTGCTCCAGCAGCTCAGGACACCTTCCCCCTCCTGGCCCCAAGCCTCGTGCCCCATGCACCAGCCAGGGAGCCTGTGGTCAGCTGCCCCATGCCCCAGCCACCCCATGCACCAGCCAGGGAGCCTGTGGTCAGCAACGTGGCTGGGGCAGGAGCCTGGCATGGACAGGAGTCTGGTGCCCGGCTGACTGCCACCCCCATGCAGGTCAGCCGGGTTGCCCCCCACCTCATGTACCTTATAGCCCTGGATGTCGCCGTTCTGCGCCTCGGGAGGTGGTGGCTCCCAGGTGACGTCAAGCTGCGTGGCGGTGGCGGCCTGCACAGCCACGTTCTGTGGTGCCGCTGTGGGCACTAGGCAGAGGACAGCGCGGCGCTATGGTGAGAGCGGCAGGCCCCAGTGGTGCCCCTGCCCCAGCCTGGCAGACCCACACTATCTCCGGGGGGGGTCTCTTTGGCTGCTGCTGTGCACCAGCCATGGGCGCCCACCTGCCCCGTGATGGGAGAGGGGCTCCCTGCCTGGGAGCCAGGCTGCTAGCTGGAGGGGCTGCTCCCTTTGCAGGGGGCTCCCGACCCATCCCCAGGGCCCGACTCACCCGCTTCACCAACGAAGACCTCCTGGGGGGCACTGGGGGGTCCCTCGCCCACGGCGTTGTACACGCTCATGCGCAGCTCGTAGCGCCGGTGCTTGCTCAGGTCTGCGGAGGGCGAGAGGAGAGGATGAGGGTGCCAGGGAGGGGTTCAATGTACCCCTCAGTAACTCCAGGGAGAGGCAGACCCCAACTCCCCTGCCCGCTTTCTAAACCTCTCTCTTTCCCCCAAGACATGCTTAGTTCCTGGCTGCTCAGCTAGAAAAAAATAAGGTGCCGACCACGAAGGAAATGCCATCTTAACGGGGCCCTCCCGGCCCCGGCGGGCTCAGGCATGGGCACAAATGCTGATGGCGATACCACGCTTGTGACCCTCCCTCGGTTTGGGGGCACTGGCTGGGTCCCCAGCCTGGCAGGTGGGTGCATTCCCCCAAGAGCCTCCCCAGGCCCTGGGTGGGGGGAGAGGGGCGTGCACGGACCCGGGCAGATGCATGCACGGAGCAGAGGGACTTACTGTCCAGCTCGTACTGTGTGAGGCTGGCGTCGCTGAGGTTTCGCACGGCGTACACGGCTAAAGGGGAGCGGGGGGCAGGGGCGGGGGAGAGCAGACACCGAGGTTAGTGACACGCACGCAAACACACCATGGAGCTGGGTCCCGGTGGGGGGAGCCGCTGCCCAGAGCAGGAGTACTGGTTAGTGCCTCGGGGAGGATGTTGCATGGAGGCTGCTGGGTGGGGAAACAGAGGGCTGGGGAGCGTGTCCTGGCAGGACCTGCCCTGCCGTGCGTGCACATCAGGGGTATGTGCCCACTCCCATTGCTAGGATGAGCAGCACCCGGAGCAAGGCAAGGCCAGTCACAGCCATGGCACAGCCACGGCAGGGCTCCTCTGTGCACAAGGTCTTGGAAACAGGGGGCACGAAAGCAGCAAAGCAAGCGTGGGACACATCTGGACACACACACGGGCAATGCTGCTGGGGTGCAGGCAAGCAAGTGGGGAGGCCGGACCCTTGCATGCCTCCCAGGTGCCTCCTAGCACCGCTACGGGCACTCACGGGTGAGCTCGGTCCAGCGGGCACCGGGGTTGCCGATGCTGCGCAAGGTGAAGCCCCGCAGCCCGTCGTACGCCAGCTCCCGGTAGCGGAGCCGGAAGCCCAGCAGGATCCCGTTGATTTTGTCTTCGGCCGGGGGCTGCAGGGAGGAGAGCGGGGCTGAGAGGTAGGGCCTGCACACCCCGGGCATGGTGCTGCAGGGTGGTCTTGCCCCCAGGCTCCAGTCCGCCTGCAGCCCTTTGCTCCCTGCAGCCCAGGAGGGGCTGCCAGCATTGCCCAGAGCCCCAGTGGGTGCAGCACTGCCCAGGGGCTCATCCTGCCAGCGGCTCCTCTCCGTGCCAAGCCACCCCGCTTTCCTGCAATGCCCCAAGCAATCCCTGCACCTTTCGAACCCACGGCCCTGAAGGCCCACGCGTCCGTACCTGCCAGCGGAGGAGGACGGAGGTGGTGGTGTGAGGGGTGACCGACAGGATGGTGGGGGCCTCCTCCGGGGCTGCAGGGGGAAGAACACGTGTGAGAGGCAGCAGGAGACGGGCGCTGCCCGAGGCTCCTTCGTGGTCTGGGGCGCCGGGTTCGAATCCCACCCATGGGAGTGGCTGCAACCCGTGATGCCCGTGGTGGGGGTGAGCTCACGCATGCATGCAATCCCAGATGGGAATGTCTCTGTGCGACCCACCCGACGGGTGCTAGCTGGCAAGGGCTACCCTGATCCCGGGGTGCAACCCCCACCCCCCAGGGGGCATGGGGCAGGGAGCCCCCATGCTGCCAGCAAGGGGGGCACTGACCTGCCTGCAGCGTGGTGAGCGACTCCGACTCCTCGCTGTACGCGCTGTCGCCGATGTCGTTCGTCGCCTTGACCCGAAACTTGTAGGAGGTGAAGGGCTTCAACCTGCGCCGCGAGCACACGGGGGGACTGGGACCGGAGCCCACGGCGCCGGCCTCGGCCCTTGCCCATCCCAAGAGCCCTGCCCGGCCTCACCTGTCCACCACGAAGGAGGTGGCGTTGTGGCTGACGGAGGCGGAGTGCAAGCTCCACTCGCCGGCCGGCAGCTCGCGCGTCTGCACCGTGTAGTACCGCACCGGCGACAGCCCGTCGCTGCCCGGCTCCCAGGACAGCAGCACGCTGCGCGCCTTCACCTCCTCCTGCGGCACCGCCGGCTTGCTGGGGGGCTGCGGGCGGTCTGGGTGGGGGGCAGAGATGTGAGCTGCTCAGCTCTTTCCTAACCCTAGCCTTGACCATAACCCCAGACCCGGCCGCTCACCTCTCTTCTCGGTGGTCACCACCAGCGCCTCGGCAGCCTCTCCCCAACCCTTGCGGGTCTGGGCCGTGATGCGGAAGAGGTAGGTGGACTCCGGGCGCAGCCCCGTGGCTGTATACTGCCGGGCGCTGGGGTTCAGCACCTCCACGGTGGCCGTGTTGGCGTTGGTGGTGTTCAGGCGGTGCGTGATCTGGTAGGCTGTGGACAGGGGGTGAGGGCTGTCGGTGGTGACCTTTCAGCCCTCACCCCAAGGGCAAGCTGGGGAACCCCTCCCTGGGTGGGTCCCTCCTGCCCCAGCCCATGCTCACGCTCGCAGCAAGTCCTGTGCAAGGTGCTGAGCAATGCCTTTAATCGGTATTGTGCAAGGTGCTGAGCCCCAGCAAATAGGGACCCTCTTGTCCAGAGACCTGGTGCAGGGGGCAGCACGGAGGAGGCACCGGCAGGGGAAAGGTTTGGCCGCTTACCGAGGATGATGCCGTTGGGCGCGGCGGGCGGCTGCCAGATGAGCCGCACGGAGGTGGTGCGCACTTCGGGGAACAGGATGCCCACGGGGGGCCCCGGCACTGCAGCAGAACGGAGGGGAGGGAGCATGACAGATGGGGCCTTTGGGATGCACAGGCAGGCACACGCTTGGCACACGTGTGTCCTGGCATGGTGCTCCCACCACGCCAGACCTGGACCCCCCCACCCCTCGGCGCACACTGCAGATGCCTACCATCATCCAGTGTCCTCTCCAGGATGGGCGGGTGGCTGGGGACACCGTCGCCGATGCGGGTGAAAGCCAGCACGCGGATCTCGTACAGCACGTACTTGCCCAGCCCCGCGAGCTGGGCGCTGCGCGACGCGTTCCCCTCCGCCAGCCAGAACCGGGAGCGCAGGTCCGAGTCCTTCTCCTTGTACATGACCTGCGAGGAGCCCTGCGTCAGCTCCCCCGCGGGGTAGGGATGCCACAACCCCGGTGCTGTGCAGAGCTGGGCTGCCAGTGCTGGGAGGCACCAGGGGCTGAGGCTCACCTTGTAGCCCAGGATGAGCCCGTTGCGGTCGGCCTCGGGGATCTCGGTCCAGCGGACCAGCATGCTGCTGGAGGTGGTGGCCAGCGCGGACACGTTGGCGGGGCCGGATGAGGGCACTGAGCAGGGGACAAGCAGGGGAGAGGCAGGAGCCCGGCTGGCCCGGCTGGGCACGGGGCTGGGGGCAAGCAGCAGGGACGGTACCTGACTCCCGGGTGCGCCCCGCCACGACACGGCTCCAGGGCCCGGCCCCGATGGCATTGAAGGCCTGCACTTGCACCTGGTACTCGGTCCACTCCTCCAGGTCCTCGATGGTGAACTCCCGCTCCACTCGGTCGTGGATGGCGTGCAGCGCTGTGCGCCCCCGCCCGTCCGAGCGTGCATACCGCACCCGGTACCCCACTGACTCTGGGCTCCCGTTGTACTCCTGGTCGGGAAGAGGCTGGCAGCGGCAGAGGGAGGCCTCAGTGCATCCCCAGGACCCTGGCATAGCTGCCCCCAGGACCCAGGACAACTCCCCCCTAAGCTGCAGTCATGCCCCTGTGTGCGCAAGTGCAAGGACCCCTGCACACACTCATAGGCATGCACATCACATGCATGCCTCTACACACACATGACTGGATGCACATAGGTGGGGATACCCAGCCATGCATGCACACTCACGCATGTGCATGCAGCACAGGCCTATCCCATCAGTGAGGCAGACGGTCCCTAGGCTACTTGTGCCCGCTCCAAGCCAACACCCCACGTCCCTGGGTCCTGGCAGTCACTCACCATCCAGCGCAGCCACAGGCTGGTCTCGCTGGCCGTGCGCAGGGTGACGTTGGCGGGCGCCACGTCTGGGGGGGCCTGCAAGGTCTGGATGCGACGGGAGGGCAGGCTGGGCGGGCTGGTGCCCACGATGTTCACCTGCCGCATGCGGAAACTGGGAGCAGAGCACCGGGGTCACGGGTGAGAAGGGGGTGGGGAGGGCTGACCCTGGCATGAAGGGTGTCTGGGCTGCATTTGGGGAGGGGTTAAACCCTTAAGGTCCCCCTTATCAGGAGCCCACAGCCCTGAGATGTGCCAGCCCCTTGCACCCACCCACCTCTCCTTCCTGGGATGCAGCAGAGGAGCCCCCTGTCCAGGCTACCTTGCCCTGGGCCCGCGCCCTGGCCCCTACCTGTAGTACGTGTACGGGTTGAGGCCGGGCACCTCCATGGAGCGGGAATCGGGCTCGTTGGCCAGCTGGTGAACCAGCACCCACTCCTCGCTCTCGCCAACCTGCCCCACCTGCAGGGAAAGCCCCGGGGCCGGGATACATGGAGATGGGGCGATGCTCAGCCCCCACGGGTTGCCATCTTCCTCCCACCCCATGGGCGGCTGAAACAGAGACCGCCCCGCACCCAAAATCCAGGGCACAGACCCCCTCCAAGGGCAGCTTTCAGGCCTGTTACCTGTGCTTCCACCTGCCAGCGGGAGATGGATGTCTTCCCATCATAGCCGGGCCTGAACTGCAAGGTCACGGAGCGCGGGCCGATGTTGGAGATGCCCAGGTTGGTGGGCGCGCCGGGGAGCTCTGCGAAGGGGCAAGGAGGGGAATAAAAGCGATAGGGCTGGGTGCTGGCTGCAGAGACCAGGCACCGTGTTCGGCTTTGCTGTCCCATAGGTGATTCAGGACAGAAAAGGTGCCCAGCTCTGGGGAGTTTCCCCGCCTGAGTATAACAGCACGGGGCAGGGGACCAACACAGCGTTGGGTGCTCCGGTGTCTCTGCTGCCACTGTGGACATCAAGGGGCTTGGAAAAAACACGGCAAGGAAATGACTGGGTTGGACTAACATAGCCCCCAAGCAAGCCAGGGTGGTGGGCTGATACAGTCCTGGGCACACCGCAAGGGCACCCGGAGACGGTCAGGGGCATACCTGGAGGGACCCCGGAGGAGATGGTGGAGGAGGACACCTGCCCTTGCCCCTTGGACGTCATGGCGGCCACCTCGATGGTGTAGGTGGTGAGGGCGGTGAGGCCGGTGACGCGGTACTCCAGGGTGACGTTGGGCAAGTAGTGCGTCACCCGCGTGTTGGTGCGGTTGTACTCCTCCCAGGAGATGCGGTAGCCTGGGGAACACCGGCACAGTCACGCCTCTGTCCACGGCCACGCCAGCCTCCGAGGGCCATCACGTGGCTTGCAACTCACGCGGTGCCATGCAGGGACCCTGCAGCGGGAATGTCCCCGGCCGAGCAGACAGGACCGGGCTGCATTTTGCATGCACGCGGCAGCACCGCCCTGCCCCCTCCCCATACTGGGGCACTGGGTCCAGATGAGGGGCTTGGGGGGATTTCAGCTCTCGGCCTCCTCACCCGTCAGGATGCCGTTCTTCTCCACGGGCTCCTGCCAGCTGACCTTCAGGGATGTGTCCAGGATGTCGCTGAAGCTGAGGTGCCCCACGGGGCCAGGCACTGCCCAAAAAACCCCAGGAGTTAGCACCCAGCCCACTGCAGGGC
>NW_005842380.1:133757-157507 GCF_000455745.1 Alligator sinensis | reverse complement strand
CTGAACCAGGGTCTGAGCGGGGTGTGTGTCCCCCCATCCCTGGAGGAGAGGGAATGGACCGGGCTCCCAGGGAGACCCGGGGACTTGCGAGGACCACGAGGCTCCACGTACCATCCTCGTGCGTGCGCACCAGCTGGGGCGGGCTGCGCGGGCCGTCGCCTGGCGTGGTGAAGCACAGCACCGAGGTGAAGTACTCGGCAAACTTCTTCAGCCCCGCCACGTAGCCCACGTGGATGCTGTCCTGGAAGTTGGGCCGCACCGTCACCACCGTCGCCTCCTCCTCCTGCTCCGGCTCCCACGCGATCAGCTGAGGGGGACACGAGCATTACAGCCTCTGCACCCCCAGCACCCGGCAGGGGCGAGGTCCTGAGCTTCTGAGTGCGGAGGGCAAAATGTAAAGCGGGCATCCAAAATGATCCTTGTCGTGGCATGGTGGGGGTGGATCCTGGGAGGATCCTGCTGTGCACGGCGCTGCACGAATGCAGCTGATCCCTGCCCCGGAGAGCTCCCGGCATCGGCACTGCTAATGACTTTGCTTTGCAAGCTCGGCAGGCTTGTGCCTGCTTGCCTCCGAGGCGCGCCACGGACTTGCCAGGCCGACTTTCCCCGAGGGACCGCGGATCCCCTCCGGGGACGGGACATCCTCCCCGTGCTTCTCTCAAAGCAAATGAAAGTCCTCGATAGCATCTCCAAATTAAAAGCTTTCATTCGGAGCCTCTCATTTATTCGGAGTTGATTAAATATCAATTAACGAGGGAGAGAAACGCTCGATGCGTTTTAATAAGCACGGGTATTTATCCATACGAAACAATATACAGCGCACGCCTTGTGATTAACTCCCGCTGATAACAATGCATAATCGCGGGCTCTGCACTCCATTTAGAAAGATATTTGGGCATTAATTGGCATTGTGCAGGATCGCCTATAGCAAGTTAATTAGTATCTAATTAGGCCCTAAAAATACTAATCAAAAATACTAAGTGACATTTAATAAGAATGTTAAATATCCTACTTACTCTGGTTATCTTGTTCCGTGGCAATTACATCCCTGAACTTCTTTTGAGTGGATTAAGAAACAAGTTTAATGTTTTTAATTCAATTTAATTAATGTAAATTGGAATTAATTACGATTTGGAATTAATTACGGCGCATCGGCTCCCGTGGACGTGTTAAATCTTGGTAAATATTATTCTAATAGTCAGGCACCAGTCAATTGGAGCCACGGCTCCTTTTTAACCAGAGCAAAGTTGAGCTGGTTTATGGCGGAGCTGATGGCGAGGAGGTTTCCTCCTGGAAGGGGGATGCGCGGAGCCAGGCCGCCCTTACCTTGTACCCCTGGTTGATGCCGTTGATGAACTGGGGGCTGGGCGGGTTCCAGCTGAAGCGGATGGTGGTGGAGTTGGTGGCCTCAGCTTGCACGTTCCCGGGGGGCACGGTGGGCACTGCGGGAGACAAGGGCAGCCACGGGGCCGATTCAGGACGCAGAGCAACATATCTGCAAGCCACGGCCAACCCCCAGCAGGATGGGGGCCATGGAGACCCTGCCCAGCCGTGCCCCCCTGCCCTGCCTACCTCCCTGCAGCGTCCACTCGGTCACCTTCATGCTGTAGACGCCCAAGCCGGCGCTGTTGTACGCCGCCACCTCGATCTCGTAGTTGGTCCAGATGATGAGGTCTTCCAGCAGCAGGTTGTTGACGTCGGCGTTGGTGATGTTCTTGAACTGGTACCCGACGGGCAGCCCGGCCAGGCAGTACCTGGGGAGGGGAGCAAGCAGGTGAGTGGCTTCAGGGGAGCCCTGTGACCCCCTCTCGCCGGCGAGGACAGGCTCCCCATCCTCTTCTCTCCCCCCGCAAGCCGCCTACCGGATGATGTAGCCCTTCAGGAGGCCGTTCTGGTGGCTCTCGGGGGGCGGCTGCCACTGGATCATGATGGACTGGTTGGTCCGGCCGCTGGCGACGACGTTCTGGGGGGGCGCCGAGGGCGGCTCCGGGGGGGCTCCTGCCACTGGATCATGATGGACTGGTTGGTCCGGCCGCTGGCGATGACGTTCTGGGGGGGCGCCGAGGGCGGCTCCTCCGGCAGAGACACCCTGCAGGGACCTGGCAGGTGAGGGTGTGGAGAGGGAGAGCCCCGGCATGGCCCGCCGCCGGCCCCCTCCGCCAGACTCACCGCTCCGTGTCCTTGCTGAACTGGCCCTTGCCCACGTCGTTGACGGCGCAGAGGCGGAACTGGTAGGAGCGAGCGGGGACCAGGCCCCGCACCACCACCGAGGTGGCTTCGGGGTCCACGCTGGGCAGCAGGATGGTCCAGGGGGCATCTGCAGGGCCGAGGGGCAGGGCTGAAGCAGGGGGTTCAGCCGGCCTCCCAGGCCACCGGGGTTTCCTGGCATGTCCCGAAGGAGCAGGGACCCGTCCCTTAAGCCAGGGAGCCCCCGGGGCCACTTGCACGTGTACTGCCCACCCGCCTGGCTCTAGCTGCCCTGGTATAGACAAGGCTCCGGCGTGGGGAGAAGTGGGGGTGCCAGCTGCCTTACTGTTCTCGGAGACCTCCAGCACGTAGTGCAGCAGGGGGCTGTTCCCGTCAAAGGGCTTGGCCCAGGTCAGGTTGATGGCCCGTTTCTCCAGCGGGCTCAGCAGAGCCACGGGGCTCTCCGGGGCATGGGGGAGCTGCCTGGAGGAAGAGGCGATGCCCACCTTAGAAACAAAGGTAGGGTAAGGCAGGGGCAGGGGGGCATTTGGGGAGCATGGCGCCCTTACCGGACACGGAGGTGGGCGCTGCGGGAGTCGTTGCCCCCGACGGAGACGACTTTGCAGGTGTAGGTGCCGATGTCACCCGACCAGGTCTGGGAGATGTGCAGGGTGCCGTCTCCATCCAGCCGGACCCGCGGGACGCTGTCCACGCTGACGGGCGCCCCGTCCTTCTCCCAGATGTGCCTGCGTGGGGACGGGGCAGAGCTGGAACCCAGGAGTCCTGACCCCCCAACACGTGTCCACTGGACGCTGTCCCCCTCCCCAAAAGGGGAGAGAGCCCAGGAGTCCTGGCTCCCTGTATCCTGCTGCAACCACTCCACCCAGCTCCCCTCCCCATGGATGTGTGTGTGTGCATGCCCGTCTGTGTGTGTGCATCTCATGGGTGTGGGCAGTGCCATGCCTGGGTTGGGCACCAGGTGGCAGTGCAGGCTTGATTTGACAAGGCTCAGGGGCGTGTGCATGCGTGTGCACATGTGTGCATGCAACCATGGGTGGCTGAGAGAGCTCCTGTGGGCTCTTTACCTGGCACCCAGATGCCCTTCGCCCTGCTCAGGAGGAAGGGGCATGTGCCCTCCCACCTGCCACCCCTTGGGGCAGGGCTGGGCTCCATACCTGATGGTCACACTGGGGTCGTGGGTCACACCGCAGCTCAGGGAGGCCTTGGTGCCCTTGATGACGCTCTGGTCCTGCGGCGGGGCTGTGATGCGTGTCCGGGCTGCGGGGCAGACAGACATGTGGTGGGTCACCGGGGCTCACGCGCCCAGGGCTCCGGGCCAGGGAGCAGGAGGCGCCTTACCCCAGACAACCAGGTCAGCCGAGGCCTCGTCCACGCCGCGGGAATTGGTGGCCAGGCAGGTGTAGCTGCCGACATCGGCGATGTGTGTGGGGCTGATGAGCAGGCTGCCCGACTCCAGCAGGGTGAAGCGTGGCAGCTGCACCGACCCGCTGGCCAGGATCCGCTCACCTGTGGGCACGGGGATGGAGGGGAGCTGTCAGCCAGGCCCCACGGCATCGCCGCCCCCGTGGCCTGCACACGTCCCCCGGGCCCAGCTCCCCTTGGCCCCCCTGCCCTTACCTTTCTGCCAGGTGATGGCGGGGCGCGGCGCCCCCGAGGTCTCGCAGGTGAGGATCGCCGACATGCCGTCGATCACCGTGCTGTCCTGCGGCCCCCGCGTGATGTTGGGGGCAATGCCTGCCCGGGCAGACATGGGGGGGGGGTCTGAAGGGGCGTCTGCACCCGCGGCGCTGAGGCCAACCCCTGCCCAGCTGCACCCGGGCAAAGGAGCAGGAGGTGCCCCCTTCCTCCCCACCCCAGGCTTGCTCTGGGGGTCCTTGGAGGTCTCCCAGCCCAGGCCAACCCCCCCAGGGGGAAGGGGCTATGGGCGGGCTGGAACCTACTGGTCACGGCCAGGTAGGTGGAGGTCTGGACCTCGCCGGCATCGTTGTGGGCGAAGCACTGGAACATGCCAGTGTCGTCGGGGACCAGCCCGCTGATCTGCAGGCTCCCGTCGGGCTGCAGCCGGAAGCGCGACAGCTTCTCCAGGTGGATGGGGGCCGCGTCCTTGTACCAGGCCATGGCGGGGGGCGGGCCACCTGCCACCCCCCCCACCAAGAGACACCATGAGCCGCGGGCAGAGGCAGCTTTGGGCAGCAGGCAGGGCTGGGACAGCACCCACCTCTGGCCTGGCAGGGGATCACCACCACTGTCTCCATCTCGGCCGTCACGTGCTTCTCCGGCTCCTTGACAAACTGCGGCGGCTCTGCAAGGGGAAGCCCAGAAATGGGCCCCGAGGTGCCTGGTCCTGCTCTACCCCAGCCCCATGCTGAGGCGGATCAGGGTGAGAGGGCTTTGTGCCCTGGCGACCGGGCTGAGACCCTTGCACACTCATTACACTCATGCCTCAGGTGCCCAGCCTCCTTACCCAGCACGGAGAGGTAGGCGCCGCGGGAGACAGAGGGCACGCTGCTGCTGCGCAGCACGGCCTCGCACTCGTAGTAGCCGCTGTCGCTCAGCGCAGGGTTGAGGATGGTGAGGCGCCGGTTGTAGTCGCTGATGCCGCCGGACACCACCGCCCCGTCCTTCTTCCACACGATGTGCAGCTTGATCAGCGGCCTGGCGCAGAGCAGGGGTCAGAGCGGTGCAGAGCCCTGGCGGTGGCTTCTCCCTCCTTCCCCAACTTGGCCCGTGCCAGTCCCCGGGCTGCGGGTACCCACCTGGCATTGGCTATGCACTCCATGGTCACCTCCGAGGTGCCGGCCACCACGCTGGTGTTGCGGGGCGGGATGATGATGGTGGGGGCGATGGGATCTGCCGGGCCACCGACATCTAGGGAGAGAATCATGGCAGCTGTCAGCGTGCCCAGGTTGCCAAGAAGGCTAAGGGCATCCTCGGCTGCATTGGTAGGTGCATTGCCAGATTGAAAGAAGTGATTTTTCCCCTCTATTTTGCACTGGGGAGCCAACATCTGGAGTCCTGTGACCCACGAAGAGCTCAATTCACTCCAGCCTGCCTTGCAGAGGCCTCCCTGCCACCCAGCCGGGACCTCCGCCATGCTCAGGGCCCCTGGCTGACTTCCCCTTCCCAACTTCCACCCAAAAACAGGACGGCTGCACTTTGCTGGCTGCATCCCACACCCCCAGCTCCTTCCAGGGCCGGGGCGGGGGGAAGCCGAGCAGGCAGGCAGCAGCCTGGCACAGCCAGGAAAGGCGGGAGAGGGGGACTATATAAAGCAAAATAATTGCAACAATAAAAAACCCTCATGTAGGCGCTGTAAAAAAGTGATCGGCTTGAAAGCTGCTGATATAGCTGAATCCATAAACACGGCCCCGGCGTTGTTTATGGTGCGCGGGGACACCGAGCTACCGAACAACAGATTCATGGAGCTCGGGGACGAGCGGGACAGGGACGGGAGAGGCATAAAGCCAGGAGAAGGAGGGCCAGAGCCAAGCCTCTTTGCAGCCTGGATTGGGAGCACCCCTGGCTTCATCTGGGGGTACCCGTGCTCTGCCCAGCTCCTGGGAAGGAAGCGACACCTCCAAGCCATGCTGGATACCCCACAGCAGGCGAGGAGCACGGGGGCGTGACCTGCCGGCTTGGGACCCGGGATGAGAAATGCAGCCCCTTGCAGCCCAGCAATGCTCCTCGCCAGGGCTGGGTGGGGGTGCCCCTCGTGGGCCCTATCTATCGTGGGCAAGGACGGAGCCGGGTGGCGGGGGCCAGGGTGGGGGAAGCGGGGGCCGCGGCGCGAGATAATGAGCGCCTGCGGCTGGGCCCAAAGTGCCTAAATAAATTTGAGGAGGCTGAACTGTGAAGTCAGCAGAAGCTGGAGCCTCCGCAGAGATTTACTGCAAATTAAATCTGGGCCTGAGCCAAGCGGAGCGCCGGGAAGCAGGGGCCAGGACACCAGATGCACGATGGCGCGGGCAGGACGGGGGTACCGGTGGGGTCTGGTCCACGACCCCTCCAGGTCTCACTCTAATGCTGGCCCGTGGCACCCACGAGCTGCTTCGTGCCCCTGGGCGTCCCCACTATGAGGACACGGGTGGATGGCAGAGGCTGCCGGGCACCTACCCGCCCCGGCTCTGCTTCCACTGCCGTGCACCCCTGGAAGGGCGCACGCCGCAGCTCCAGGGCAGTCGGGCATTGCACTTGCCCGCCCGCCGTGCACTCACTTTCCACGGTGAGCGCGATGGGCTGGCTGGTCTTATTGTCTCCGTTCTTGTCGTTCACGGCTTGCACGTAGTACCGCCCCGCGTCGGGTGCCACCGTCGACAGGATGACCAGGGTGTTGTCCAGCGTGATGGCTCTGGTGTGGGGGGGAGAAAGCAGGAGACACAGCGTCAGCCTCAGCGTGGGCACATCAGCATCCCTGGGGTGTTTTACACCCTTACCGGGTGCGTTTCACGATGGGGGTAAATCGCAGTGGCAGCAGCGTGGGAGGCCACAAATTAACGTGGCAACAAAGCCCTTAATCTCGGGCGAAGAGCAGCATCTCCGGCATTTACCTTGCCCGGCTCTAAATTATCCCCAGGACTAAGTGTTTGGAGGGGAGGCGGGGGGACACACTGGGCATTTGCAGATTAATAGGGTTTCTCTGGGTTGTTTTTTTTTTATATAGAATGATCTAATCTGCTGGCAGCATGAAACGGTTGGGGGAATATATTTTACCATTAAATACGAGATAAAGAGCTTTATCTCCTCGATCCTGCTTTGCAAATAGAAAGGAGATGCGCTCCTCTCCCTGCATGGTCGGTGCGGGTTGCCAACTCAATTGCAGCAGGCTGGCGCTGGCACAGGTGAAGCCAGCAGCTCCTGGGCATGCGTGGGCCCGTGGGAGTGCATGCTGGGGACTGCCGTGTGTTGCTACATGCGTGTGCAATGGGTGCAGAGACCGTGTCCATGCTCGCTGTGTGTGCAACCCACGGGAGGGGAGCGTGGTTCTTCTGGCTGCTCGGGCACCAGAAGTTGAACGCTCACTACAGCTGCCAGCGAGGGCCGGCGTGCCAGATGTCCCGTGATTAATGTGTGCGTGTGTGTGCTCTTACACACGGTAATGCGGAGCAAGAGCACGCAGACGCACTGTTCCCAGGAAGAGACCGACTGCACAGAAATCCCCTTTCCTCCTCTGAACTCACAACCATTTGCTGCTTCCTCATTCCCTTGGCATCTATCACGTGTGCGTCTGCGTGCCGAATCCGGGCACGTCAGCGGCTGCGTGCACCGGAGGCAGCATGTCTGTGTGTGCACATGCATCTAGCACGGTCACGTGGTGAGAGACCCTGATGACCCGCAGGCGTGCTAGCACACACGCCACGCACCGCCTCTCCCAAGGGCTCATGCGTGACCGCGGGGACGGCGCCGAGCGTCTCGCTATGGATGGGTCTGTCTGCGCGGGGAGACGGAGCCATTTTTCCCCGGCAGACAACGGCAGCCCGCATGGGCCGGGCGCTCTCCTCTCATCCATCTCCCTCCCTGGGTTTTTTTCTGTCCTTTATTCATTTTCTCGATGATAAACAAAGCCATTAGTTTGTCAAGTCTATCTCCGGATGTTAACGCGCCGCGCCCGAGACATCTGTTAAACACCCTTAATGTTAGTTTAACAAGGACAAATCCAGGCAAGTTCCCGGCGCCGTCTCCCATTAGGTGAGTGCGGCGGGCTGGGAACACGTCCCCGTGGATAAACAGCTCCGCTAATGGCGCTGCCTGCTTCCAGCGGGGACGGCGGCCCAGACCCACCTTGCGCGGGTCGCACTTCATCACTTTTTACGAGCCCCTGAAATCTCTCCGGAGAGGCTTGGAGCCGTTCAGGGCCTGACCACTATCCTGGACGTCCCGCTGCCTTGAGTTGGAGGCATCCTGGAGTGCCTGTTTCAGGCTCTGTGCAGACTCAGGCAGCTGCCCGCCGTGCCCTCTTCTGCCCTCCATTCTCATGAGTCCAGGATGCGATTCTGGTCTTACAGGCACTGGGCACCTGTGCCCTATCTGCCCTATTCTGGCATCCCCAGGGCCACAGCAGGGTGTCTCTAGGCCAAACGGAGGGCACGGGGCACATGGTGGGTGCAGGAAAGGGTCCTGAGCCTCCCTCCACTCTCCTCCTCTGCTTACTATTGCCTGCGCTCAGCCCCTCCCTGAGAAGACTGTGCATCGCACCAGGCAGCTCCTGCAGCCGCGTGATAATTTAATTAGGGGCTAGAAACACAACGAACGTGTCCGTGCCACGGTTGAGGCATCAGCAGGTTGACAAGGGGCTGCTAATCGCCCCGCAGTCGGTCGGGGGGTGAAGGGGGGCAGGGAGCTCTCTTTCCCCGGTACGACAGCAGCCCGCGCCGCCTGCCACCCCGGCCGGCGCTGCCAGCCTGATAGCATTCATCAGATCCGTATCTCCCTCGCACAGACACCAGCCAATTCGCTTCCAGGGACCCCTTTTAACTCTGCCATGAATATTAATCTGCTGTAATTGCCGCGATAAGGTTGATGGAGCTGGCACTTAATGGGACCGGCCCCGCGCGCCCGGGCTGGGAGCGCGCGGGCGGTGTGGGGGGAGCATTCGCAGGCTTGTCGGCAGGTTGGATCCCACCAGGAAAAGGAGGGGGATATAGGGCAGACCCCCCCAAAGGCAGCCTTGAGGTGTCTGGGGAAATCTCAGAGGACAAGGGGACAAGGCAGGGAAGAGGAGAGGCATCGCCGGGACGTACTCACATGCGACTGCTGGGGGGGATTTTCCGGCCGTCGCGAAACCAGGTGACCTGGGGCTGGGGGAAGCTGGCGATGTGGGGGGCGCGGATGACGGCCGCCTCGCCGTGCGACACGCTCTGCCGTGCCTCGCCGTCCTCAAAGCTGCCCATGTCTGCAAGGCAAAGGGAGATGCGGCGGTCGGGTAGGGGGGGTCCTGTGCACCGCTGCCCTGCACCCCATGCAGCTGCTTTGGAAAGAAGAGGGGACCCGGGTGGCTCCCACCTCTCTGCAGCGCCCGTCCATGCTCCGGTGCAAGCTTTCCGGGGCTAGGTCTGAACAGGCCACGGGGCTGCAGTGCACGGGGTCAGGCTCGGAGGGCTGCGGTGCAGCCCCCAGGACAGCCCAGCTCAACCCGGGCATCGTTAGAGATGCACGCTCCATCCTGCCCTCCCACGGGGGATGCCGTGGGGATGGGGGCATCCGACAACACCCTCCACGCGATGCCCGAGGTCAGAGCCGCCCTCCGCCCGCGCGCTGGCAATTTATAGCCGCTAAAAATAAATAACTGAGGAGAAACCAGGGTAGGTGGGGGGCGTTGGGGGGGGATTTTTATTGACTTCTCTTAATTGCGGTAATTAAAAACATGTAAAGAATCTTTTTTTAACGACTTTGCCATTATCATTAGTTGTTAGCGCAGCTGCCTTATTAATTTCTCATTAGCTTCCTGATTTGTCATCGCTCTTCAGGAACGGGGTGTGCTAGCACCTCTGCGGGACCCCATCGGGGGGGTTGCTAACGCGGGGAGGGGAGCGAGGCGCTGGGTTCGGGGCCCGCTTGCACCGCGAGGGACTGGCGGGTCTCTGCGCTCCCGGATGCACGTCAGACGCAGGCCCCCGCGGCTCTGCTCTGGACACGTTCAAATCCAGCCCGGAGCAAAAAAGAGCCCCCCAGCTGCATTACCACCGGGCTGGCTTGGATGCAGCCTGCGCTGGAGGGGTCCTGGCAGGAGAACTGTGCCCGTGCCCCCATGGACAACCCTCTCCGGTGCCAGGCTCAGCACGGCCCCACCTGCCCTGTCACCCTCGCTTTCCCTTCTCCTTTCCAAAGGACGTCACCGCCCGCTCCCGTCACCCGCGCGCGAGGGGAGAGGAGTGCCGGTGCGTTCAGCCCCGGCAGCGTCGGCTCCCCCCGGGACGGCCTTTCGAAGGCGCTTTGCATCAGCCGGCCCCGTGCCGAGGATGGTGAATGACACCGCACCGTTCACCTTGAAAGGACTCGCCAGGGGCGGGTGCATTTCACTCTGCCCCATCCAGGCTTGCAGTAAACCCTCCAGAAAACTGGCGCAAGCGGGTGATCCTTGCAGGACCCCGCGGTGCTCGGAGCTGTATGTTGCAGACGGGCCAGGGCATGACTGCAGCATCCTCCTCCCTGCTTTACAGAGCAGGATCAAGCCCTGAGGGGCAAGGCGACAGGCCCGAGGAGGTGCGGAGCCAGGGATTGCACCCCAGGGCAGATGGTGCTGGGAAAGGGCCCCAATCTGAGCAGAGCTCAGCCCACCCCAGCTCCTCACGAGGGCAGGGGAGATTGCAGAGCCGGCCAGGCCTCGGGCTCCCAGCGCGCGGCGGGAGCCCGATGACAGCTCTCCATCCATCACTGCGGCACCGGGCGCCTGAGCTGCCTCCCGCTGATGGATGCAGGTGCTCGCCCGCGCCAGCGCGCGGGCGCTCGCTCCCCGTAACGATTACAAACAGTGTTTACTTTGGGAGCCGCGGCGGAGGAGACGCCTCCTGCTTCCAGCCTGAACCGGGGTGGGAGCAACCCAGGGGGGTGCATCAGGGCACCCTGCCCAGCTCTGACCCGGCCCCCGACCCACTGGGCCGGCTCTCATCTATCTCAGCTCTCACTGTCAGCTGCCCTGACCCGCCAGGTCTCCAGCCAGCTCTTCCGCTGCGGGGGGCTCGGAGACGGGCATCACTTACAGGCCACCTGCACCTCCGTCTGCCGCTGCAGCAGGGCTCCCATGCGGTTGCGGACGATGCAGCGGTAGAAGCCGGCGTGGGTGCGGTCCAGCGACGTGATCATGTACCTGGCGTGGGGCAGAGAGAGACAGCGCTGATGAGAGATGCTGGCACGGCCCGGATTCGAGACACCAGGGATGATTGCTGTGCATGGCGTGAGCCAGCTGCAAGCCGGATGCCCTTCCCCGGGTGGTGGTAGCTCCGGCCCGGTCACCAACCCTGTGCCCCTCCGCGGCCCAGTGCCCAGCAGATGCCCAGCAGTGGGGTGGGAGGGGGAAGGGCACCCCCACCCACCCGGTGCCCGAAATCCCACGGCCGGGCCAGGCTCCCGACCGGCCGCTAGGTGTCAGCACCGGCCCCCGTACTTGGACGCCACTGGGAGGGTTACTCAAGGTCAAGGGCAGCCTGCAGCCCAGCCTCCCTGCAGCTAGCAGCATCCTGCCTGCCTGGCCCTTCCCCTCGGCTTGCCCGCGCACTTCCCCAGCCACAGTGCCAGGCCCCGCGTGTCCATCCTGGAGCTTGTGGCACCCTGGCCGCATCCATCCCACAGCAGGGCTGAGCCGGGCTCCACGCCAGGGCTGAGCAGGCTGAGGGGAGCCCAAATCCACCCCATCTCTCCCCCTGCTCTCTGCACCGTCCCTGTGATACCCCCATCCCGGTTCAGGCATAGCCCAGGCGTGCAAGCCGTGCCCGAGATCACAAGCTGGGCACCCCATCATGGGCAGGGGTGGGTGGCAGGGAGCAGGACTTCCACAGCCGGAGCAGTGTCCGGGAGCGAGTCCTTGAGTGTCAGGCCTGATCTTCAAAATGATCCTTCTGGGCTTTAAATAAGATATTTCCGTCCTGCCGAGCTGTCAGGGGCTGATGGGGACGCCGGGAGGAACGGGCAGGCTCTCCTTGCCACGTCTTCCTTAATAAATCACCATGCTGCTGCCGCCGCCACCACTGCACGCACACCCGTGCATGCACACGGGGCCTGGCATAGCCCCACGCTGGGGCCTGAGCACACTCCCTTCCATCAGCATGTGCCTGCACATGTGTGCAGAGACGTGCCTTTCTCCCCCCCACCCCTGTGCTCCTTTGGTCACACGCACTGTGTACCTGGACATGTGTGCAAAGATGCGGCTGCATGCACGCTACCCCTCTCCCCCGTCAGTCGCACACTCCATCCGCCTCCAGCTGGGCTCTAATGGGAAGAGGCCGGGGTTCCCTGGTGTGGCAGGGGTGCTGCAGCACCCATAGGTGCAGCCCGGCCGTGCATGCGACAGGGCACCAACACCAGGACAAGCACGTGGAAGGGGGGTTCGGGAGAGAGAAGCAGGCAGAGGAGGGGCTCGCAGAGGGCTCCATGCCCAGGGGAAGTGCAGAGCAGGCGGTCAGCGTGCACCACGGTGCTGGGAGTGGGCACCTGATAGCTCCTAGCACCATAGCTCCCCCCTCGATAGCTCCCTGCACCCGGGCAGTCTACCCAGCACGTCCTCCCGGCAAGGGTTTCGGCTCCTAACCCCTTAACCCTGCTCCATCCCTGCCAACAGCAGTGACCTGAGTTCGTTCCACCAAGCCCTGGACGCTTGTGTCCCTTCCTCTCATTGCCAGCTCAGACTCCAACATGCCGCATGCGCGTGGAGGTGTGTACGTGCACACGGGCTGCAAGTGTGCATGGGGAGGCGTGCATGTATCTGTGCATCATGGTCTGAAACACGCACAGACACGCGATGCTGGCAGAGCCACGTGCCCGCAGCCCACGTGCAACCTCCCTCACCGGGGCTATACACAACCCAGCGCTCACATCCAGTGCCCAAACCCTCCTGGATACTCAGGCCAACACCAGCCCCTCATCTCAGTCCAATACCTCCTCCGTGCCCTCTCCGCCCTTTCTGGGCACCATCTTCCCTCTCTGCAAAACACATGGCACACGGCTGATGGGTCTCCACCAGCCACGGGGAAGGGGATGAAGAGACTCAAGCAAGCTGGTGACGCGAGACCCCCTTGCTGGCCCAATGAATGGGCCTCATCTCCGCGCCACCGGAGACCGCGGGAACATCACAGAGCCGGGCTTTGGCACGCACCTGAACGGATGGAAACAGCCCCGAGAAAGGAAATCAATTATCCAGCGCAGCCTGGCCCGCAGTGATTAACCAAAGGAGAGGAGGGACTTTGTTCTCTGCTGCCTGGCGCCCGTGGAGGCTTTTATCCAAGCTGGGTTTAATTTGATTCCCTTCCCGATCGCACTTGGCATTAAAAGGATCGTAACTGATTTCACACCTGCACCTGACACGGGGACGTGGCCGCCTCGGGAGAGAGGGGGATGGAGAAGGGAGGGCCGAGGCAGGGGCTTGCAAACCGGCAAGTGGCATGGGTGATGGCAGGAGCTGCGCTCTCCCCTGCCCCGGGCGGTGGGCTCTTGTGGGGTCCCTTTGAGTGCTGGGCCTGGGCTTTGCCATGAGAAAGCAGGGCCATGCCAGCCAGCAAACAGGGCACAGCCAAGGCCAGGCTCCAGGGCCCGGGCGACTGCCTTGCAGGGGTCAAGAAACTACCTGGAAACTTGGGGGGCACTTTTCTGAAGCTGGGGGTCCGCCTCATCTGGAAGGGGCCGAGCCTGGCCTGCCTGAGCCGGTCGGCTTTATAGATCAGGGCAATGGCTGGATGAGAGCAAGGCATGCACAACGCCTTGCCCCATCCAGCCAGCTGTCTTTGCAGGAGCCCTGCCTGGGGGATGGCTTCATGAAGCCCCTCCACATGTCATTCAGGGACAGATAATGGGCTGGAAGGGTCCCGGGTGCCCTTGCATCCCCTGAGCTGTCACCGTGCTGTGTCCCCAGGCTCTATAACGGTCTTGTACGCCCTACGCACGCAGATCAACATCAGCAGCAGGCGCTTTCCTTTCCTCCCTGGGCACAAAGGCAGGGAAAGGAAACGTCCCCCAAGCAGCCCAAGGAGAAACAGTGCCTTGGCTTGCTGGAAAAGGGGCCGGGGAGCAACTTCCCTCCCCTCCCTGCCAATGCAGCTGCCCCTGGCAGCACATCGGATGTGGAGGTGCCCAGACCTCGGTGGCTCAAGACGTCCCTGAGAAGGTCCCGGGGCCCGGGTGTCGGGGCCGGGCTGGGCTCCATTGGCGGGGACGCTTTGTCGGTGCCACCAGGTTGCTGCAGCTCCAGGCCCCGCAAGTGCAAAGTCCGTGCGGCACTTCAGATGCAAACCACTCGCGGCAGCAGCAGCTGGAATGGATTTGGGAGCTAAAAGCCTTGGCGCGGCCCCTTTGATTTACATTCCTGTCTAATGACTAATTAATTCTAGAGGGGGACATGTATTTGAATAGTTATTGTGTGATAATGAAATGTCAAGTGAGCATTAAAACACACTTAGCGAGGGTTTAACAGCCCCCGGCATCTGACACACACGTGCATCCCGGTACCTACACACGCAACGTGCCATCCGCAGCGGGATGCGCTCAATATGTCCTTAACAACCCCCTTGGTGCTTCATCAACGCACATTAACGGCCCGATTGAATCTCAATTAACTCCCGCCTGGAGACGCCGGCGTTGTGACACATGTGGCCGGAGCCGTCCCGCGCTCCACGTGATGAGGCAGCGCTTTTGCGCGGCCCGGGGAATTGCGAGAGCTCCGGCGGCCTTGTAAATCGTGGCTCAAGCAGTCCTGCTAGGACAATAAGCCCTTGAATAATTCATGCACAGGCATTAATCTGCCGGCTTCCTGCGGAGCAGGGGCGGGAGGGAGCAGCTGAGCTGGGCTGCGGCGAGGGAGGCTGGAGCAACAAGCTGGATATTTGTGCTCCCCGGTCCGAGGGGGACGATGCAGAGGGCAGGGTGGGATGCTTGGGGCTCTACCTGCTTTTCTTCTCGCTCCAAACTCCGGGATCACATGCCCTGGACCTGTACATCAACCAGGAAGGTGCAGAGAGGGGTTATTATACAGCCTCAAGCACGCACAACTTGCCTCCGGCCACCCCGTGCCAGCAAAGCTCCCGGTGCAGAGCCCAGACCCACGCACCGCTTGTCCCAGACCCTCTTGGCTACCATCAGCACAGCCAAGGCAGTCGCAAGCCTTCTGCTCCAAGCTGCTATTCTTTGGGGGGTTCAGCCAGGACTCGTGTTCGTCGCCTGCTTCCCGTCTCTGCCGCTGTTCCAAAATTTTTTGCAAAAATCTAGTTGGTCTAATAAAAGCTATCACCTCTACCACGAGTCCTGATTGCTTCATCATCCAGAAAGCTTTTCTCTGTGGCTACAGGATGCTGCCCTTGGGGCTGGCCGATGCAGCCTTCCTTCTAGGAAAGAAACGGCAGGTGCCTGGGGCAGCTCCGAGCTCCATGCCAGCCCCAGGGACACAACTCGGAGGCACAGGAGATGAAGGATGCACCCCGCAAACCAGCCCGAAGGACACAACTTGGAGACACAGGAGATGAAGGATGCACCCCCCAATCCAGCCCGAAGGACACAACTTGGAGACACAGCAGATGAAGGATGCACCCCCCGATCTCTGGGTTGGCAATGGCCTTGCACAGGGGCTTGCACGGGAGGGCACCAAATGAGCACGTTGCACCAGCAAAGGAAGCCGCAGACATCCAGGCTGGGGACGAAACCCAAAACGGAGGATTAGTCATGCAGAGATTTGGGGCAGGTGGGAGCATCTGGAGAAGCTCATATGCGAGTCTAAGATCTAATTAAATTTTCCCAGCCTCCAAGCTGCTAGCAGAGGGGCTGACGAGCTCCCGGAGAGGAGGAGGGAAATCCTCAAGGTGCCTGAGAGATCCCCGTGCCAGATGGGGTGGGAGAGCGAGACGAGCCTGCGTTGCCCAGGCCAAGCGGGTCTGTCCGTGGGTAACGGATGAGCAGCGCGATTCGGGGCGGCAGCAGGCCTGGAACAGGACACTCTCCGATGATGAATTACCAGCCCCGGCTCATCTGCATGGAACATTTTTTGTGCGAGAGAAATAAACATCCCCAACCCGCAGCAAGGCTCCTGGCCGCAGAGGCTTTCGTTAAGGCATCCGAGCGCCTGATCTGCATGCTGCGATGCCAGGGACGAGGACAGCTCCGACCCCGCAGGGGATGTGGGCGCCGGAGAGATGAGCAGTGGGAAGTTGCACGAGCTGGGAGTCCTGGGAGCTGGTGCCCCTGCACCCCTGACCTTTCAGAGGGGCAAAGCCATGTCTGAGCCGGATGGTGCAGGAGGAAGAGGAGGGAGGGAGGCAGGTCGCTGCAGCTGCAGCTGGTGTGCACGGCCCTGCACACTTCATGGGAGAGTCTCAGCTCCAGGGTGCAGGCACCCATGCACACTTCCCCCGCTTCTCCAGTTCTTCCCATTGCAAGCACCACACCTGGGGCCCTGCCGGCATCCTCGCTACCTGCAAAAGAAGACACCGAGGCCTGGAGGCCTGCCCTGACTTGACCCAGCGAAGCTGCTGGAGGGTGCGGGGCTGGGTCCGCTGTTCTGCGCAGGGATCCCAAAGCCGGTCTCCTTGCACCGAGGGATCTCCACATTGCACTTTGCAGAGAAGAGCCTGCAACCTGCCCTGCAGGCCTGCTCTCCGCTCCCACGAGCCCCCTGGGAGCACGGGGCAGGCTGCCTTCCCCCGGTGCTGACCCATGCCAGCCCTACGGTGACCCCTGCCCACATCAGCGCCCGTGGGAGCGAGGATCAGGTGCGCATCTCTACGCGACCAGTCTGTCCATAGACCTCCCTGGAAACGCACGGCTCCGCTGCCCAATCTCCACCCCCGTGCCCAGCCTCGGAGGCTGGCACTTGCCTCTCGCCAGCCCTTGGAGCCGGCCCTCCCTTCTCCAAGGGTTAGCCCGTCACTAAACTCGTTAACTTTTAATTACTACCTTCCCACTGCCGGAGCCACCTGGCTCCGTGCCACCTACATCTTTATTAAAATTCAATTTGTGCCCATCATAACTAATTCCGGCACTCCGGCTTCCTTGTCAGCAGCCGTCGGGCTCCAGATACGCTGTCCGAGCCCTCTCCAAGGGGACCCGGGGACGGGCAGCTCCGGCCAGGATGGATCCAGGTGATGCTGCAGGCTGGGCTGGAGACGGCGGGCGGGCGATGCTCTGCAGAGCAGCTGTGGGCTGCATTAGCTGCACGTCAGCTCTCGGTTTGCTTGGGTCTCCGCTCCCCACAGGTTTCTTTTCTCTCTTCCCTCCACCATCCCCGGGCGGGAGCCAGCTCTGGGCATCACAGGCAAGCAGACACGACGGTGCAGTACCCTGCAGCCACAGCACTTCCAAAACGGGGTCGCTGTCCTTGTTTTGCAGATGGGGAAACTGAGGCACACAATCAGCAGATGCTTGACCAAGGCTGGGCAGCAAGGCAGTGGCAGAGCCGGAGAAAGGACTCAGGTGTCTAGGTCCTAAGCCTGATTCCCTCACCACCACCCTGGGCATCTCAATCCGGGCTTAGCACCAGGACATCCCTGCTCCCAGGGAGGGGAACCAGACCCACGCTCGCCTAGGCTAACCAGTGGGCATCACTGCCCGCAGCGAGCCTGCTCCATGCACTTTAGAGGCTGCATCACCACAGCCGCGGATGCTCCAGGCTCCCCCCTCCCCCTTGTACTCACGGCAGCAGGTAGCACGTTGCTTCGGAGGTGGCTCCGCTCCCCGGGCTCTGCACTTTTGCACGCCCCCGCCCCCTTCTCGCCGGCGTTCCCACAATCCAATTTAATGGTTGACATTTTGCATTCTTCCCACGCCGACACTGAGCGTCTCTGCCGGCCTGGGGGAGCTGGGGCTGCGCGGGGCCCTCCAACCCTGCCCGGGGATCACACGCAGGCAGGAACTGCACAAATCCCAGCATGTAACGAGGTCCGTGCCCCTGTCTGGGAAATGGGCTGGACCCCCAGCAGGCCACATCCAGCCCTGGGAGGAGGCAGGTGGCAAACTCAGCCCTTGCACCGAGGCTGGCACTGCTGGCGGGCTGCAGGGCTCAGGAAGGGGTCCGTCCCCGGAGCTCCCCATCGTTCAACGGGGAGCTCTCAACAGGTGGTGGAGAGCTAGGCTTTCAGCTCCTGGTCCCCCGGCTGGCTCCAAACACCGTGGCTGGCAGGGCCCAGGTCGTACCCCAGGGTCAGGTACACTCATGTCCCATCTCACTGTCTCCCTGGGTGCTGACCCCATGCAACCAGCTGTGCCAGGGGCTCATCCAGGGTGCGGGCATCAGCAACCTGGGCAGCGGCAGTGGCATCCCAAGATACGGGGTGGGATCTTGCCTTGCAAACTCAGCTGAAGGAACAGACCTCCCAGCAGAGCCCGGGCACGGACCGGGGAAGCCAGCAGCTCCAGGGTCCACCCCCACGGCTCCCGCACCCCACGGTCATGCAAAGTCAGGGAGCCCCCGAGCTGCCCTCCGGGGCGCAAACGGCCCCGGGCGTCACCATCCGGGAGGGCACATCCCGCTTGCTGGCTGGTTGATGAGGCGTTGCCACAGCAACGAGAAGCCCTCGGAGGTGAGGGCTGCTTTAACCAGAGCGGCTCGCGTGGGGCTGAATGACTGATGAGGAGCTGGGTCCAGGGTGCCGGCGTCACGAGGGTCATGCTCTGCTGAGACGGGAGACCCTTTGGCACATGCCCACGTCCCCTTGGCACATGCCCACGTCCCCTTGGCACATGCCCATGTCCTGGGTCCTGCTCATCCCCCTGCAAGTTGGCTCCAGCGCCGAGATCCCGGCGCTCCGTCTCTGCCTTGGCGGCAGACAGGACTGGGGCCAGGCCCATGCCAGGGCTGGCGCCATTCATTGCCAGGGTCTGTAGCTGGGCCCACCAATGGCAGCTGGCAGCACGAAGGCATGAAGCAGGGAGAGCTGCAGCCTGGGGTCTCTCCGGACCCTCTTCAAGGGGCACCGGCTGACGGCTCTCCGTGGCAAAGGCGCAGCCGGGGTTGAGGGGCTGCAGGGCGAGGAGATGGGCACGTGCCCGGGCTCACCTGTACTCCAGCGAGAACTTGGTCAGCTCCCTGCCGTTGTGCAGCCACTTGAACTCCAGGGGCCAGCTGCCCTCAGCCATGCAGGTCAGCACCAGGCGGTTGCCCTCCAGGTGCACCTGGCTCCGCACCGGCTCCGTCTTGAAGTAGGGCGACACGTCATCTGCAAGGGAAGCACCGGGGGCACAGGTGAGAGGGGGCTAGCGAAGCACAGAGCCCCTTTCTTGACCTGCATCTTGCATCCGCACCTCCCCTGCCATTGCCTTTTACCCCAATACCCCCAGCACTTGCACCTCCCTCCCGCCCGGACACCCCTTCCCCTCTCCCTGGCTGCAGCCGAGTCCCTGGGTCTGCACGAAGGGAAGGGTGAGATGGGGAAAGCATCCTATTTTTAGCTGCTTTGCACCAAGCTCTGGGGCTGCAACTCTCCCCTGCTACCAGCCGAGCACTTCCAGGCCGTGCCGTTTGGAAATCCTGCCTTCACGCCAGCTTGCACCAGCCCGGTCGCCCACAGCGCCCTGCGGGAGCCCGCCCGTCCCCCAGAGATCACCCAGCTCCCAGCTGCCCCCTTCTCTCAAGCCGTTTTGCAAGCACTTAGTCCACCAAAGGCTTATCTCAGCAGCTTTCTTCCCTTTGTTCCCTGCAGTCTTTGTAGCATTTCAGATGGCACCAGGCTCCTAACCGGGGGAGCAGAGAGGGGGCCGGCGGGCAGCGAGCCAGGACGAAACAGCGGAGCTCTTTGCTAAGTAAAAGTCTCGATCGAAGCAGGCGGGTCCATTTGCCGCTCGACAAATGGGAACCCTTTCGCTTCAAAGGCGCGAGGCTGTTCCCCAGCAGCTTTCAAGTGGGCTTTGAATCAGGCCTGGATTTGCTTTTTTTTTTTTTTTTTACTATTATTATTATTCTGCATCAGATTCCTGCCTTTGCTCTCGCTCGGCTTTAAAACATCAGCGCTCCCGGCCGGAGCGATAAAGAGCTCCTTGGCGCAGGACCCATTCGCATATGCACACAAGAGCCACTTCACCCGGCACGGCGCGGGGAGGGGGTGCGAAACCCACGCCGTGCGCTAAAAGGCTCTCAGCGGCTCTGCGCCCCCACGCTGGGTAATTTGCTCGGAGGTAGGCATTTCTATTCATCGCCTCGCTGGGCCCCTGGGAGCTGAACAGACCCAGGATTGGCAGCTTAAATACAGTCCAGGGCTGGGGGTGCGTGGCCTCGCCCGGGGAAAACCCCAGAAGTGTTTAGGGTGCGGGAGGATGCGCCATCCAGGACACTAGCACCCATCTCGGCCCCCGACTCGGTTCAGAGAAAAGCCACGGCTCTACCGGCGTCACGGCCCGCGCTGGAGCGGCAATCGGTTCTGCCAGCAGATCCAAGCGCTGGCGCCTGGGATGAGCCGGAAAGTTTAAGTCCACACTAACCAGTGCCTCAGTTTCCCCCTCGCTCGGAAATGGAGCTGGTGCTTTACCCCTTGGTGCAGGGCTGAGGCCTCCCTCCCCTCCAAAAGAAGCTGCAGCTGACGGCGGCCAGGAGTGATCCTAAAGTGCAGGGCACCGGCTCGTAGGACATGGCGGGGGTCCCCAAGTCATCGGTGTCGTTTCCACCGGCCTGCCCTGGATGACTTTGCTGGCCTCGCTCCCCACAGCCCTGCTCCACTCCCAGAGTCCCGGTGCTGCAAAATCCTCCTTTTCTTCCCTCCCTTGCATTTTTGGGATTAAAAAGTGGAAGAGAGGAGAAAATGCCTCTGTCCCTGCCCTTCGTCCGCCCCAGCCAGGCAGGGAGAGGAGGCTACACGTGTCCTCTTGTCTGCATTGCTGCCCTGTCCCTGGGATAAGGCCCCTTGCAAGGTGCTGGGAGCTGGTAGCACTTCCCTCCAGGCTTTATCAGGGAGGGGACCAGTCCGGGTGGGGAGGACAGGGCAGGTCCCCGGGGCATGGGGAGTCCCTGGAGCTTCCCCCATCCAGGAGCCTTCCCTGCCCAGCTCGCTTGGCACAGGCTTTGCGCTGGTGCAAGCAGCTGCAGCAGGTGTGAACAACCTGGTGCAGGACCTCGTGCAGGGACCCCGGGGGTCTGCTGTGGCATCACCGCTCCCCTCCCGGCTGCCACTGTTTCATCCACTCTTCCCTGCCAAGGGGTGAAAAGGCGAGGGAAATTGTGCCATGACGCAGGGGGGGCCAGGCAGGGAGCATGTTGTGGAGGTCATTGCTGGGGGTGGGGAGGGTCCTGCTTCCCTTTAGTGATCGACCCGGGGAGACACGTGCTGTGGAAGAGGACGGGGTTGGAAAGGGCCAGGAGGCTTTTGTGTGTGCATACGTTTGTGTGCATGCATCTGTGCACACATGCGTGCACCAGCTGGCGGGGGGCTGAGAGGAGCTGTGTGAGTGCATGGCTGTGAACTAAATTCATGCGAGCCTGAGACCTTCCTGGCAGGGGCCGGGCTAGACCCCGCAGCCTCTCATCTAAGCGCTCAGCCCCTGCTCCCAGGGCAGCCCCGTCAGCGAGCAGTACAGACGCTATGACACTTGGTGAGGATTCGGCTCAGGCAGGGGGGCGCTCTTGCACTTGCTCACACTTGCAGCGATGGGGCGTAGGTGACAGGTGTCACCCCCGCGACCGCCCCATCCCCGCTCTCCACACCAGGCTGCACCTTGACTCCCCGCCCCAGCACTGTGGAGCCCCATCCTGGCACGTCCGGCACACCCCGCTCCAAACAGTGGCAGTGGCACCAAAACCCGCTAGAGAGCGGAGAGCACTGTATGCAGCTGGGATGGGACTGAGCAAAACCAAGTGCCTTCACCCAACCCCCCCAGCCTACTGTGGGGCACTGGGGAGGTCTGGAGACTCATCTTGGCTGTGCTCAGAGGCCACGGGAGACCTGGGACATGTGCAAATCCCTCGTGCAGTGCAGTGCAGCCAGCTCTGGGGAGTGGCACAGGAACCACATGGATATGCTGCACAGGGGTGCTTGCTCACCACCGAAATGCAGCCGCTTCTGGGGTGCGACATGGCAGCTCAGCAGATACCTCTCCACACAACTCACGCAGCCCTTCTGAGTCTCCTGGGAGATGCCCAAGGCTGGAGGGCAGGGGTCCCCCTTGCCTTGCCAGTGCTGTGCGTGTTGTATTGGGCTGTTGGCCCTCTCCACCCCAGAGCTGGCTGCATTTTGATCGCTGCTGGCTGCACGCAAACCCTGGAGGGATTGTCTCCTCCCTGGGACATACAGCTCATTTGCATGACAAGGGCATCGCAGTGCTGGAGGATGTCACCACCTGGAGCTGTCATCACCCTGCCCATTGCTATGGAAAGGAGCAGGGGGGTGCCCAGGTAGGGGGTAGCAGCAGGGTTGGAGGCAACAGGTGCAGACGGGCTCCGGAGATGGGAGGGGAGCTAACCCGCTGCGGCAGAGCCCGTGGCAGACCCCCTCCCATGGGGCGGGAGGCAGCTCAGCATAGAAGGTCCAGATCCTGAGCACGGCGGAGCACCCCTGATTTCAAAGGGCCAGATCAGAAACATGCTCTGACCCGTGTCACGCGCCAGCACATGGCTCAGGACTCCTGGGTCCCTCTCCCAGCTCTGCCACCGACTCCTTGCATGGCCTTGAGCACATCCCTTCACCCCATGCCCCTACTCTCCAACACAACGAGGCTGGAATCAGCCCCTCCAGCGTTGTCATCGCCGGGACCCGGGGAACACAAACATCCTGGGTGGCGGGTAGTCAAGCGCAGCAGCAAGGTGCTAGGCGGCGAAACCTGGGCCACGGCTACTACCAAGAGGAGGAGCGAGATAAATATGGGCCAGCTTGGGGGAGACAGAAATCCCCCAGGATCCTTTCTGAGATTGGTGCATGGTGCATTGATCTCCCAAGCTGGGGTGGAGGCAAGCTCCGGCACCCGAGATTTCCACGTGGTTCTGGGAACGGCTTTAATCCGCCGACCTCCAATCGATCCAGGCTAGGCTGGATCTGTGCGAGGTGAGGAGGGCAATGGTCTTGACTTGAAGGAAGCGGGGAGGGGGAGGCTTGCTTTGCAAGGGCACTGGGCACGTTTAGATTGGCACTGGGAGGCCCTGGCAGCATGAGATGTCCCCCTCCTCTCTCCCCCCACACACTGCTGGGCTGGGCAGGGCCCAGGATAAGAGCCCCAGTGGCTGGGAGGGACTGGGAGAGCTCATGCAGGTTACACACTGGTGTTGCACACCCATGGCTATGCACCTGGGCTGCATCTGCGGGTCATCTCTGCTCACAGAGAGCCCAGGATTGCACGGCTGGTCCACAGAGACTGCTAAGAGCCCTGGAAAGCAATGCACACACACATGCACGCATCCATGCACATGCTCATGCACGTGTCCATGCACACGACCATGCACATGCATGCAGGTGGACGCCTCAGGTAGCGCCATCCCCCCGCAGGACGGACAGGCACGGAGCCGGCACAGAGCTGGACACGGAGGCAGAATGTGCCCAGGAGACCACCGTCACTTCTTGCACACGTGCGGGGAGGCTCTGCACACACGCATGCATGCGAGGCTGCAGGAACCCAGCATGCCCCCCCGCCCGGCCACGGTAGGGAGGAGCTGGCGGCGATGGCACTTTCCGCGGATGCCAGTCGCAGCCCCACAAGTGAAGGGTCATTATTGCTAATTCTTCCTCTCCCCCATCTGTTGTGATTGTTTACACTCCACTTGCTAATTAGAGACTAATTAGTCGGTGCAGAAATTCATCACTTTCCAAACACAGGCGGCAGTAAGGGCCTGCCTCTGACATCTGCGCAGTGGCTGGCAGCCTGAGGGGCGGGCAGCGCCTGGGGGGCTGGGATGGGGTCGCTGGTCCCCTTGGGAGACGCCCCCCCCGGCCGGACTTTGACAC
>NW_005842380.1:125896-133703 GCF_000455745.1 Alligator sinensis | reverse complement strand
TGCTGAACTCATTGCACCAAGAAGCAGAGACGGAGCCAGAGGGGGAAGACTTCCTGCAGCCACCTCCAAGCTGCCGGGGCCCGACCTCCCCCTGCCCACCATGGCTAAGCTGCTGGCTGTTCCCCAGCCACTAGGACCCTGCACTCAGGACCCCCCCCAGTTTCCTCCCAGCATAATCCCGCAGGCAAGCCAGGCTCTCAGCCCTGCCATCTAACGGGATCAGCATCTTTGTCCTGGCACTTTATTTACATAACGGGCATCGGGCACGGGCTGAGCCGCGCTGCGTGCATTAGAGGAGGGGGGCTCGTGCGAGCCGCAGCACTGCTCCGAGTGCCACCAAGGGACCAGGGGGGACGACTAATGGGGATGAAATCCCTCTTGATGGAAGGGGCGGGGAGGCACTAAGCCTCCAGGAACCGAGGGCTGTCAGCTGCTAACAACCAGACTGCTTGCAAGGGGCAACAGGGGGGTGAAAGCAGCAGTGGTAGGAGTAGGAACAGGTCTGAGGAGCAGGGCACGAGTCAGCCCCCCGTGCACCTCCCAGGGGTGCAGGATGTGGTGTGCAACTGTCCCCCGTCCCGGCTCTGGCCAGGCTCAGGTGACTGTTGCAGGCTGCTGGCTGGCTCCGGTGCAACGATGCCGCTGCATGTCTGGTTGCTCACGTCACGAGGCATTGATCCGGCTCGCTCCACACTGAGCCGCTCCTTGCAAGGACACCGCAGGCAGCACCGGCGCAGGGGCTCCTCCTGGGCTGCCCCATGCATGGGGGCAGAGGGGAAAGGACCTGAAGGGGCCCCTGAGGGCTGGGTCCTGGGCTGGGCCCCGGGAGGCTCTGTTGCAAATGTGAGCAAGTCCCTCTGGGCCTCAGTTTCCCATCCTGCCCTGTCTGCGAGCTTGCTGGGACTGGACCACTTTGTACAGAGCCTAGCACGATGGGGCCGGGATCTCCACTGAGCCCCTACAGGCCTCTGTGCAGCGCCGGGCATGTGCAAAGCAGGTAAGAAGCAGGAAAGACGGAGCATGACCCCCTGCCCTGGACACACACCCAGGGGAGCTCCCCGCCACGGCCAGCTTCTCCCTCCACCCCTCCCCGCCCCCAGACTCCTGGGCTCTGGTCCTGCTTTTGCTGCTGATGCACCCAGACATAACAGGCAGGTCCCGATCGCTTCCCGCACCACCCAAAAAAGCAGAATGGCCCTACAGGAGCTATGCCCCACAGCTGGCCCCCTCCTGGGGCACTGGTCCAGGGAAGGGTGTTGCCAGCTGTGCGGAGAGCCCCAGGGACTTGGGCAGCTGCAGGGCAGACCCCGAGCCAGATGGCACAGGTGATGCACCAGCTGAGAGATGCAGATGCAGGCTGAGTTGGGGGACGGGGTGGGTCCCTGAAAGTGGGCACCCAGCTCTGCACAGACATCGGGCGACCCAGCAGTGGCATGCAGCGCTGTTCAGATGCTCCCAAAGCCCCTTCGGGCTCCAGCAGCTGCAGGAGATGCTTCAGCCTGTTCCGCCTCGGGGCTGGGAGCTCTCGGCAGCTCCTTTCAAGGTCAAAGGCCAATCCCAAATGCATTAGCAGGCATCGGCTGAAAAGCAGCTTCCATTTGAGATGGGAAAACTTAGCAAGCCCGTTCCCCTGCGGCCGACGCAGAAAGGGAGCAGCCTCGAGGGCCGGACTCCTGGGTTCTTCCCCGGGTTTTGCTGCTGGGAGGTGCTAGGCCAGGGCAACGGGCTCCAGGGCCAGAGAGCGAAGCACAGCCTCGCAATAGGGTCAGAAGCACCACAACGGCCACGGTCAGCTTCACCAGCGCTGCCCACACCCCGCTCGGGCCAGACCTGGCCCGGGTGCTCTGCCCTTGGCAACCCCGCACCCAGTGCCCAGGACACTGCCAGACCTGCAACGGCAATGCAGGCCAGCAAGACAGCATGGGTGTGTGCATGTGTGTGTGTGGGTGGAAGGGGCAACATCTGTGTGCAGGGGAGTGTATATGTGTGTGTGTGTGTGTGTGTGCACATGCGCACGCATGCACAGGGTGTAGGTGTAGAGGACAGTGTGTGTAAGTGTGTGCATGCAGTGTGTGCACTCAAGGTATGTGTCTGTGCATGTGTGTAAAAGGATTCTGCATGTGTGTGTGGGTGCATGTGCAAGATGTGGGACTCTGAGTGCGCGTGCAGGGTGTGCGGGTGTGTATTAATGCATGGGGTGGGCGTGGGGGGGGGGTGTGTGCGTGTGTAGGGGTGTGCATGTGTCCACATAGGGGGTGGAGGTGCACAGCATGTGTGCTGGGTGGGTGTGGGGGGTCGTGTGCATGGGCTGGGTGTGAGTGCATGTGGGTAGGGGGCTGTGTGCATGCAGGGTGTGTGTGTGTAGGAGGTGTATATGCATGTAGCGGTTCATGTGTATCACACGTGCTCTCACAGGACCCCAGGACAATGAAAGCCTTGTGGGGCTGGGCCGCAGCCTGCCCAAGCCAGGCTCCTCCATCCCCGCGCTGCCTCCACCAGCCTGGCCCCCTTGGTGGCCCGTTCCCCACGGGAGCAGCAGGACGCCCACCCCCCACAGACAGCAGGACAGCAGCCAGGCTCTGGGGTGGGTGGGGGACACCAGGACCCTTTGTGCCTCAGTTTCCCCAGGACCTCAGCATGGCACTGCCCCCCCCCACCTGGCACAGGGCACTGCAGGCACCGGCTGTACCAGCTCCTGGGGGCTTAACGAGCTTAGCGGCGCTGCATCGCCACAGCTGTCAGGACGCCTCCGTTCTAGCCCTGCGTGACCTTGGGGGCAGGCTTCCCTGCCGCCTGCCTCAGTTTCCCTCTCTCTGTTTTAAAGACCAGTACTGTATTTATAAACGATCTGGATTCTGGTGTCAGAAGCGGACTGGCTAAGTTCTCTGACGACACCAAATTACGGAGAAGTGTGGTCACACTAGAGGACAGGCTGGCGATTCAGACCGACCTGGACAGGCTCGCAAGAAGGGGGGATCAAAACCTGATGACATTCAACACGGAGAAATGCAAGGTGCTCCACCTCGGGAGAAAAATCCCACATCGTGCTTATAGGCTCGGCAGTGCTACGCTCACTAGCGCCACGGCTGAACGAGACTCAGGGGTCACGACAGACCACGAGATGTACATGAGCCACCAATGCGATCCCGTAGCCAGCAAAGCAAATAAAGCTCGGTCTTGCATCTAGCCATGCATTTCAAGCAAGACCCAAGAAGTCATTCTCTTGCTTTATTCAGCCTTGGCGAGGCTGCAGCTGGAGTAGTGCATCCAGTTCTGGGCACCACAATTTAGGAAGGACATGGAGAAGCTCGAAAGAGTCCAGAAGAGAGCCACGTGTGTGATCAGAGAACAGGAGAGCAGGTCTTATGAAGAGAGGCTGCGAGCCATGGGACTCTTCAGCCTAGAGAAGCACAGGCTTGGGGGGACCTGGTGGCTGCCTACCAGTACATCGGGGGGGTGCATCAGGATCTGGGGGAACGCTTGTTCACCAACGCACCCCAAGAGAAGACACGGTCTACCGATCACAAACTGCTGGAAGACTGTTTTAGACTGCACATAAGGAAAAACTTCTTTACCATCCGCGTCCCCAGAGGCTGGAATAGGCTCCCCGGAGAAATGGTGCAAGCACCTACTCTGGACACGTTCACGAAGTGTTTGGATGATCTGACCCCAGCTGATTTCCTGCCCCTGGGGTGGGAGGCTGGACCCGATGATCTTGTGAGGTCCCTTCCAGCCCTAATGGCTATGAAATCTATGCTCTGATCTCCTCCCAATCACGGCTTAGTGTCAGGAGCACGAACCGGAGCTGCCCGCACAGTGCCCCGTGCCTGCCCTGTGCAAATCGACATGGATCGGATGGAGAAGCAGCTGGGGAGTGTGTGCGGGGCACTGGGGCCCTGCTCATGGCTCTACTGGTGCCTCTTGCCAGGCTCGGGGGGCAGGTGGGGGATACCCCCGGACGGCCAGGGCACCAAGAGCACCTGGGAGAAGGAGCCCAGAAGGGAAAAACCCTGCACAGAACCGCACCCGCGGGTCCCCGAGACCTGCCAGGATGCGGCCGCCTGCTTGGAGCATCGGGAGCCATAGGGCCTACGTGTGCATATGTGCACATGCGTGTGCACCTCGGTCTAGCCCCAGGGGCCCACAGCCAAGACAAGCCCTATAAGCTGGGTTGCTCCTGCCAGCGGCTGAGCCCCAAGGATCAGCTCCTTGTCATCAGAGAGCTTCCAAAATCCAAGGGAGGAAGATGGAGGCTGACGACATCCGGCCTGATTTCAAGCTGCGCGTGGCACAGCCCTCGGCCATCACGGTGCCTCTGGCACAACCAACCACCTATGCAAGGGATGGGGGTCAGCGGGGCAGCATCCTGCCCCATGCCAAGGGGTGACACGCAGCAGGGTGGGCACGGGGCGGGTGCAACAAGCAGCCTGGGCAGTCGTCTCCTCCGGGTCGTCCTGATGACACGTGGTGACTGCAGCTGAGAGCAAGCAATGGGATGGGGCTGGAGGGGAAAGGGGCTGCCCCAGCTTAATGAGCTGGCCTGAGATTCAAAGGCCTGGGGGGGGGTCTCATCCTTACTGGGCCGCTGCCTCCCAGTACGGGACTTGCAACCTGTGCCCCTGCCTCAGTTTCCCCAGCTGCAACATGACCTGCATCCCTGAACACAACTGTCCAACCGTGTTGTGGGGTGGGGACGCTCCAGGTATGCCAGCTTGCTACAGCCCTGGGACACGCTCTCCTTGGGAGACAAGGCTGCACAGCCAGGGGAGAGTCTCTCTCCCAAGCGCCCAGGCAAGCTCCTGGCAGCTAGGAAATGAAGTCGGGAAGGAGCAATGAGCCCCCCGTCCCCAGCCCAGGGCTCCCTTCCCAGTCATGGCTCCATGTAGATATGCAAGGGCGGCGGTGAATGCACCCAGGGCACGCAGCGAATGCACCCAGGATGGCAGGGCAGGACCCACCCCTGCCAAAAACCGGTGCTATCCACCTGGCTTTCCAGTAGTCGCTGCTGGCAGTGGGGATTGGGGGTCAGCCCAAACAGGGACCCTCCCTCCATGCTGTCCCAGCCCACCGCTGTGCTGGGGAGAGGACAGGGCATGAAAATCCCTGACCCCCCTGCACCTCCCAGACAGCCCAGAGCCGCTCCCCAGGGTCCGCAAGTCCTGGCAAGGCCGCTCCTCTGGCCTCCTGCCACCCCCAACTCCCCCTCCCGGTCCGGGGGTCGCGGTGCTCAATCTTCCCGGCATCCAAGTACCGCCGGAGCCGCGCGGCACGCAAAGAGATTAAAAAACAATAAAGAGCCAGCGCAGCCCTCCGCTATAATTACCCGCCTTTAGCCGCCAGCACAGGCAGGGGAGAGGGAGAGAGAGAGAGAGGCAGGGAAGGAAAGAAACCCACTAAAATTTTAATAGGAACCACTGCATTTAATTTAACGACACATTTTTTCAATTACCAGAATAATTGTTTTATTCATAAAACGAGTTTCAATAAAGAGGGTAATTTTCCTTTGTTTTTATTATTCATTTGTGTAACATATTCGAGGCGCGATTCCCCAGCGCCGAGGCAGCTTGGAGCAGAGGCGGCGTGCATCTGGATAAACAGGCAGCGTGTGCGTGCGTGCGTGCGTACACGTGTGCATACGCATGTGTGTGTGGGGTGGGGGGAGCTGGTGTGAGCTTGCACATGCACAGACCTGCCTGGGAGATAGAGGGTTAACCCTCATTTCGGTAGGCCCCAACTGGGCCCATGTAAATACAGCGGCCACGGCCACGAGTGCGGGTGCAACTGGGCTCGTGCACACGCATGTACCCCTCCCAGCAAAGGGAAACACTGGCCGGCCCCTTTGCTCCCTTCCCTCCTGCTGGAGCGGCCGGGGTCCACGCTGCTCGCTATGAGATGACCCAGTAGCCTGCAGGCTCCCCATCTCCGTGCCTGCACGTGGCCGGCCCTGCATTGCTCCATGCCATCCGTGTCTCAGAAGGCGCTATCTGACCCATTTCACAGATAGGAAAAACTGAGGCCACCTGCCAGCATCCTAGATGCTGCACCACCCCTTCTCTGGGGGAGACCGGGCCGGGCAGAAGGCTACAGCACGACCCAGAGATATACACCCTCGTGCTTCAGGGCAGGAGCCCACCAGCCACGGCAAGGGGTCAGGAAGAACCTGCGCCACGTAGGCAGGTGATCCCAAAGCTCTCCACGGCAAGCCACGGGACTGCACACAGGAGCCAGGATACGGCAGGGGTGGGTGAATGGGAGGACATCCACCCAAGCCCACCCATCCAGGGCAGCCTGGCCCCGCAGCAGACGGCTCCAAGCCAAGGTCAGCCCCGCTGAATGCGCTGGTGCCCAGAGACCCGGGCGGCTCCGGCGGTAGCGGGGAGATAAGGCGCGCACAAAGGCAGGGGCCTGGAGCCCGTCCAGCTGCGTCCTCGCCCCGGGGCGACGGAGCTGTGCGCAGCGGACGGCTTGTCGAGCAGTTAGGAGGCATGAATTTTTCAGCGGCTGTTGGGAAAAGTAATTGCTCCAATTAAAAGGCACGCGGCCCAGTGGGGTGGGGGGCAAGCCCCTGCCGTGCCAGCTACTCCCATGCCGGCGCCCGCAGCCTGGACCCCCACCACCCCTACACGGGGTAACTGGGGCAGGAAGCCCAGCCTACCCCAGCCCTGGGGGCACCCTCCAGTCCCTGGAGCTGCCCCCCCGCGGCATGGCCGACGCCTGAGCCCCAACCCGCTCGCCGCACGAATGACCTCCACTCCCGGGCTCCTCGCGCCCGTGCCCATCTGCTGCGACGGCTGTTCCCAGAGGCTCCGGCCTCATTTGTCACGGCGGTGTCAGGGCTGGCGCGCTGCCCCGCAACCCTAACTGGGTTATTTTAGACATGTGTCTCCTATTGATTTATTGAGTCTTCCGCAGTGATTTGCTGTCGGCCTCAAACTTGGGGAAAGACGGAGGGAGGGAGAGGAAAAGCAAGGAGGGGAAGGGGGGAGAAGGAAAAAAAAAACCCCAAAAGCTCTTTCCTGGGAAATTTAAAGCGCCCCGCGTAGCACCCAAACCCACCGCCCCGATGCCCCTGAGCTCCCCCGCGCAGCCCCTGTTGCCTCCCTGAGGCCTGTTTTGGGCTGGATGTGCCCCCAAGGAGCACTTACACCACCGCAGCCCCATCGACAGTGGCCACGTGGGAGCCAGACCCGTGGCCCCAGAGTTTGACCCCCAAATCCTGCCCTTTGGCAGCATCGTGCTGTGCCTGGCTGGCCTGAGCCATATGTGCCCAGAGGGCTTTCGTGGCCAGGAGCCACTGCCTTGAGGCTTGGAGGGATGCTGCCGCACACCACGACCGTCAGGCCCAGGCAGGGCAGCCCAGCTGTGGCACGGGGTGAAACTGGGCTGGGAAGGGAAGCAAAGGTTTGTCTCCGATGCCTTCCTCTCCCCCCATCCCTTGCTCCCCTCCCATCCGGCGCGCTCGCACGAAACGCCCCAGGCCACACTCTCACCTCGGCAAATATTTGCTGAAGACGGAGCCGTGGCTGGAGGGAAAGCGCTCGTCTCATTTCTATGCGTCTGTGCGAACGGGAACATGAAAGGCAAGAGCGCGGCGGAGCTGGCGCCCGGGCCCGTCGGGACCAGGCTTTACACAGAGCCGGGGCTCGGCGGTGGGGGATCCACACGGGATCAAGCAACCTGCACGCTGGCTCCGGGGGGGTTGCAACGAGGATACCGGCATCCTTTTGCATGGCCACGTGCAGGGCCAGGGAAGGAGCACGGGGGGCTGCTCCCCCTTTGCAGGAGGAGGGAGCAGGGCTGCAGTCTG
>NW_005842380.1:104257-125886 GCF_000455745.1 Alligator sinensis | reverse complement strand
GGCGGGGGGGGGGGGGGGGGGAGAGAAGGGGCAGCACCCCTCTCCAGGATTAACTGACCCCAAGGCACAAGGAAGCCTCTGGCCTTCCTGGATCGGCTGGGGATGCCGGCCGTCCTGGCGCACTCGGGAGCTGGGCACGCGGAGACCATGGCAGGCTGTGGTTGGGGGGCTTCTCTTGGGGTTCGTGTGCTGTTTGCAAAGGGGAAACTGAGGCCAGGTGTCTGCTGGGGGACCCTCCGCTGCCTGCAGAGTGGCTGGCATCCTCCAGCATCAGGCCCAGCTCAGGGGCTGCCGGGCAAGGGTCGTCCCCGTGCCCAGCCGGCAATGGCTCAGAGGTCAGGAGGTGCTTCCTACCCCCCAGCTCAGGGCTGGTGTGGGCCAAAGGTGGAGGCCAGGAGGGGTGAAGGCTCCAGGCCTGCATGGAGCAGCCACATCTGCCAGGCTAAGAGCTGGGGAGAGCAAACGGCCCCCGGGAATCCAGACCCACCGCCTCCCCGCTGGACCCAGCACCGCGGCTCCTCTTGCAGCGAGTTCAAGTTCAGCCGGCTGAGCTGTAAACCCTGCCGTGACCTTCAGCACCGCCCTCCCCACCTGCCTCCCGGCCTCTCTTGCATTAGCATCTTTATCGCGGCGCTGGCGCTGCGGGAGAGGCGCGCGAGCCAGTGGAAGGGCAGAGCCCACCGCGTGCTTGGCCGCCGAGGCCAGGACTGACGCAGCTCGGCACGGACAATACAGCCACGCGGCTGACCGTCTCCCCAAGCGCCTGCGGGCAGCTCCGGGATGGCACGGCTCAGCCCTCCAGAGCACCGACACCCATGAGCAGTAATTCGATGTCTGGGAATGACATTAAAATGCACCATAAAAGCTTTAAGAGCAGCTCCAGCTGCAGCATCATGGGCAGAGGCCGGCGCCTGGAAAGGCCTGGCAGGGGCGGGACTGGCGCCCTCCTCCCCTTAGCAGCCTCGCGTCGAGGGCCCTCATTAGCGCGTCTCTCGGCAGCTCCCCGCAGCGCTGGGATGGGGTCGAGGCGCTCGCGCCGTTCGCGTTGTCTTGATTGATCCCACTGGAACCAGCCCGGCGCTTCCCACAGCCTCCACGCAGCCCACACCGCTCCAGCATCCCCCACCCACCCCGGTCCCGGTCCTGGTCCCGGTGCCAGCTCCACATGCCAGGCTTGGTGGGAGAGAGGGGTTTGCATGGAGGGTCTGCCTGGCTGGCGGGGGCTGTTGGGCAGAGCTGGCTGGGGGGCAGCTTTGGGGAGTCGCTGCACCCCAAAAAGGGTAGGGCTGTGGCAGGTGACTGCCTGGGTGCCAATCGGAGATGGAGCTGCCCCAGGCCACTTCCCACTGCCCGTTGCTGACGGCCTCTCCACACCAGAGCTAACGGGCTCATCAATAAACCAGCATCCAGTGCCCAAACCCCCGTGGCTGCCTGCCCCGACTCTGGCTGGCAGAGCACGTAGGTGCATGCAAGCACACGCGTGCATGTACATGTATGCATTTTCGATGGTTGCTGTTCCCCAGCCCCATGCAAACGGCACACAAAGCTCCCTGCAGGGCTCTGGCTGGCAAGGCCTGGCCTCGGGCATGCCCCTGCCACCACAACCTGCTTAGCCCCCCAAAAACCCAGGGGTGCTGCTGGCAGCATCTGTGCAGCTGGCAGGAGCGGAGGGGGGTCAGTGGCACTGCAGCACCGGCACAGAGACCGCCAGGCGACCGCCGCATCCGGCCTTCCCCTCTGCACACGTACAGCTCCAGGCACCCAGGGCCCCTGATCTCCAATGGGGTTTGTTGATGCCACCGCTGCCTTCACCCGAGACCCTGGGCCCAGCCCGGCCTCCCATCCAGCATGGAGCGGGGTGCACGGAGGCCGAACCCTGCCGGGTGCACCCACACCGCTCCCCCGGCAAGAGGACAGCGGCACCATCGCCAACCACCCTTCAGCAAACGCGACCCTGGCTCCTGCTCCCGAGGTTTTGGGGCGAACAAAAAAGGCAGATAATTGCGGCCGCGTCCATTCATCTTTGCAACTTACTTTGTTCCATTCTCTTCCCTTTCCTTCCCCCACCCACCGCCCTCCCCCCGCCGAGCCCGAGAGCTCGGAAACTCCTTCTGGCTATTAATTAAAAGCAACCTCTCTGTTATCATGAGTGTACTTGGCATAAATTAATAGCGGCCTTCTTAATCAAATCTTATCTCCTCTCCGAGCTCCCGACGCAAGGCGCGGGAGTTGGTATCTCAGCCCACCGGGCCGTGAAATTTAATTTCCAATGCTCCGCTAGGCTTGGTGCCCTCCTTTCCCAATGCCCCCCACCCCCCGACGTGCGCACACCTTCTCCCCACCTGGTTCCCAGCCCGCTTGTCAATCAGCTTCATCCCGAAAGCATCCTCAAAGCGGCTGCTCTCCCCAAGGTGCTACGGACCAAGGTGCAGCTAGCAAGGGAGTCTGGCTGAGTTGAATGGGTAGCGAAGCCAGGAGGAGCCCGTCAGCTCCGTCTCTGCCCAGGTGAAAGGCAACGCCAGCAAGCCCAGGGGCACAGGACCTAAGTGAGCATCAGCCGCCTGGCAGGAAGATGCTACCGGAGGCACGGAGCCTGGCATGCCACCATCTCTGCGCATGCACCCCGGGCACAGGCAAAGGGTGCCAGGGCTGGCCTGGCTCGCAGCCAAGCACATCCTTTCAAGAGGACGCTGGGGGAAGGCAGCTTTACAACCCCAGGCCACATTCCCCACGGCACAGAGACAAAAAAGCACTTAGCAAGGCCAACCAAAGCCCCTCGCAGTACTGTGAGACAAAGGGGTTTAGGCACCCGATGCACCGCGGTCATGGAGCAGGTACCTGGGAATTGGATGCCCATCCTCAGATGCCACAACCCTCCCCTTTGGACCCCGCCGCTTCTGCACCAGATGCCGTAGGCCCTACACAAACAACGCCTGCTTCCCTGTGCTGTCAGCTGTAAGCAGCAAGAAGAGGCTGCGAACCAAACCAGCGGGGACGCGGAGAAGCTTCTTTGGCGCTGCCGCCTGTCCCCGCCGGAGCCGGTACCTCCGACCCCCTCCTGCAAACCGGAGCAGCGCTTGCGACGCTTCCACCCGGCCGCTGTGACGTGAGCGCGGCTGGCTTTGGCTGGGACTCCCTTGCTAAGCATCAAGGTCACGGCCAAAGCGTGCCTGGGAGTTTGCAATCAGCCGCACGCTGCTGCGGGAGCTAGGCCGCCGGGGTGGGGGCTCTCGGCTCGGAGCTGCCAGGATACGGAGAGGTCTGCGCCGAGTGATTGCAGAGTGGCGTGAAGAGGGTGCGGGAGGAGGCAGAACAATGCCGCGCTCCCATCACGGAGACCACGGCAGCTTTTAAAAATAAACCCAGCTGCCCCCCCTCCAACTCTCTCCTGCTTGCTGCAGCTGGAATGAGCCAGGTCAGAGCTGATCCCTTGCTTTAAAGGCGCAGGGGCTGCTCCTGGTGCCAGGAGGGGTGGCACGGATGCCCAGCTGCCCAAGGGCAAATAGAGGCGATTGGCAGCGTTACCCAGTTTATGGTGGCAACTGGCAGGACAGAGGCTCCCGGGACCCATGGCTGCACGCGCCCTCCGGCTGCATTTCATACCTGCCCCGGGCATTGCAATACGTCAAGGTCACAGCACAAACATCCCCTGCACAATGCGCCCCCGGTTCATTCTCTGCAGCCAAATCAAGGAATAAATCCAAGCCGGCGGGAGGGATCGGCTCCGAGACAGCCGCCCGGGCCAGCAGACCTGCCTCCGGTTTCTGCTGCTAGCTCCATTATGCCGAAGCAGCTCCGGCAGACCCCCCGCGCCCCGCAGCCATCTGCCGGTGCCAGCGCTCGGCGGGCTTACCTTGCCGGCTGAAATGGATCCGTCTCAAGCCTGACAGGCACACGCTGAGCCCCATCAAATGGAGATTTATCACAGCATGGGAGCCCACGGCTTTGCCAAGGTTGCGAGGCAGGGGGTCCCTGCAGCAAGGGCACGGCCACCCCTGGGCGAGCGGAGGGGCTCAGGACCCTCTGCCCTACCCTGACATCCATGGTCCGAGCTGGGCATGCTTCTGCCTGACCCACTTTGCTTTGGGCATGCAATGGCTCTCAAGGTACCAGCAAGTGTCTGGGCCTGTATGGGATGGAAGTGTTACTGGACGGGACACAGAGCGGGGTAGCTGAAGGAGAAAGCCAGGATGAAGTGCAGCAAGTCTCCTTTCTGGAGCCTCTCCGGCCTCAGGTCTCCCAGGCATGAGATGCCGAGTGGGTTTTAAATCCATCTGGGTGCACGGTGCTGTAGCTGCGGGCAGGCGCTGCTTGGCCAGTCCGGAGGACACAGAGAGCTAGCTGATAGGAGTCAATCCTGATGCAGACACCAGCAGAGTGACCTCTGTCCACAGCACATGTGCATGTGAGGCTCAGGCTCTCCAGAGGGCAAGCCCAGTCAGTCATGCATGCACAACACACCTATTTACACATGCACACACATGTGCCATGTACATGTACACACGTGCCCGAACAAATGCGTCCGGCTGGTCCAGGAGCGGACAACAATGAACCCTTTAAAGGCAGCGCTGCCACATCCTCCGGAGAGCAGACAAGGGGCTGGCGGATGCAGGAACAAGTTGCACGTCTTGGCACCGCATCGGGGCACAGCACCAGGCAGGCCCTGCCCCGAGGAGCCTACAGGTGAAGCAGAAGAGGAAGGTCCCAGCTGGGTGATGCAAAGGCCATGCCAAGAACCTGGGGCCAAGCTGGCGACCAAGCCCCGATCTCCCACGTCCCTGCAGGAGGGGGGGAAGCCGGGCCCCCGAAGCCCGGGGCAGCAGCACATGGTGCCAAGGTCTGCCCAGCCCTGATCCCAGTCACATGCCTGGCTTCGATCAGATCTGGGGTTTCGCACACGGCGTAATCCGATTGCAGGGGGTGTTAACCGGATTAGAGACTAGAGGCGTGCAGGCAGACCTGAAGTGGCTGCTAAGCAGAGCGCGGGGCCCTGCCACATCCGGGGACAGGACTGGCAGAGATGGATGGCCATCCTCGAGTCCTTGGGCAAGGCGATGCTGCCGACAGACCCGTGGCTCGTTCGCCTCTGCAGTGAGTCCTGGGTATCGGCGCCACGTTACACTGGAGCCCAGCGTGGAGCCTCCACCACGCTATAGACTTGCATCTGCTGCTGGTGCAGCTGCCTCTGGGGTGGCCCGGCTTGGAGCCATTGCACAGCCCCGGTGGAGCCGCCACGTGCCGGAGGCCGCCGGCCAACTCAGCTGTGCGCGGGCAGTGGGTATCGATGTCAGCTCTCGCTCTGGAAACATCAGTCCTTGCCCTAATGCCAGAGGGGGATCCCTGCTAGCTCTAGGCAGTAGAAGGTCTATGATAGCATGGTCCCACATCCACAGGGGAGAGAGCGAAGATGCATCCATGCGTCCACGACATTGCTGCTCACTTGCTCAGGCTGGCGCTGGAGGCAAGGGAAGAACGGATGCCTGGAGGGGGAAAGCAGCTTCTCCTGCCACACCACGGCACAGGGCTGGCTCCCGAGATCCCCACGGCCCAGCAGGAACTCCCTACGGAGCATGCGAGCTGCTGTCTGTGCCACAGCTCATCCATCTCCCCCAGGCAGGTGGGTCCCGCCGAGGTGCTTTATGGCCTTGAAGCCGGTCCAGGAGGATAAAACCATCAGCTGTGATTTATAGGAAGAGCCAGGAAAGCAGCATTCCCCGGGCAGGTGGGTGGGGGAGTGGTGTGTGGCTCCGGCCTGAGCCTGGAGCGGGGTCGGCTGCTGCGAACTGCACCCCCGAGCCCAGGCTTGGGTGAAGTCCCAGCCCAGGCTGCTTGGGTCGGGACGGGCACCAGCCACGGCCCCCTCTCCAATCAATCAATCAATCACTCACTCCCAGGAGTTCGGGGCTGGTACGGGGCCAGCCCTCCCAGCACCCCTAGATGCCACATGCCCCCCCACTGAAGACAGGGTCCTCGAGGCAGGTGCTGAACCCCAGAGTCCTGGAAGCTCAGCCTGGGCTCCCCAGGGCCCTGGCAGGGTCCCCAGGTCTCGCCTGGGGCACCGAGCCCTGCCGGCCCGTCTGCTGAGAGCCCTGCGGGCGCAGCCGGCCGGCGGGAACACGCAAGAGATGCGCTCCCGGGAAACGCGGGAGTTTTGGGGAGCGCGGGGGGGCACCGGGGTGCAGGATGCAGGGTTGTTATGGCAACCACGGAGCCAAGATGCGTCTGACAAGGAGGTCTGGGAGGTCCCCCAAAGTACCAGGCGGAGCAGCATCTCTGCCCGGAGCCACAGTCCCCAAGCCTGGCCCGTCGCCTGCTCCAGGCGGCTGCTGGGGCTCCAGGCAGGGCCCCCCCTTCTCTACTCTGCTCCCCCCAGCCCACTGCTATCAGGTTTTCCTGCTTTGCAGGGTGGGGAATGGGCAGGGTGCAAGGTGGGGGGCAGCTGCAGGGCGCCAGGGACCCCCTGGCACTGCCCCCCTATGAGAAGGGGGGTTTGCCTACAAGCACTGGGGAGGGGGTGCATGCAAGGCCAGACCCTGCACACAGCCCTCTATGTGGTCCCAGCCCCCAGCCAAGGCCAAGAGTGACCATGACCTCTCCCCACCACCACCCGTGTCCCCTTCCATGTGCTCCAGGGAGCCCTGCCAAGGAAGTCCCGCGGCCTTGGGGGGCACAGGGGCCGTGGGGCTTGCGATGCACTGGGGTTTGACCTTGCAACCCCGGCAGTGAAAACCAGGGGTCAGGGTCTAGCAGGGCAGTGGGCACTGGAGCCAACGCCAATGTGCATCCAGCACCTGGCTCCATCACGGCCCCCCTCACAAATCGCCCCCTCTCTGCAAGCCCAGCCCAAGGTCTGGCAGGCACGGGGCTCGGCCGGGAGCAGAGCAATGGTGCTAGGCAGAGCCGACGGCGCTGGGGGACAGGGGCGCTGCTCACACCCAGCTCCGGGGCTCGAGGGGGGCCGGGATCAAGCTCTTGATCCCCCCCTCTCGCCCTGTGACTGGCCTTTCGGGGCCCTTGAGCGACCAGCAAGGGATGCACCAGCTCGGCCTGGGACTGGGCGACCTCTGGGCCAGAAGACGGGAGCGCTGCACGGCAGCAGTGCCGCGTGTGCAACATGCCTACAGGAGCCACGTGTGCAGCCCACGACAGCCCCAAGCAGGCGGGTTGCAGCCCGGGTCCTGCCAGCCGGGGAGGGGGTGTGTCTGCACACTGGGCTTTTCCCGGCAAGAGGCAGGAACACCAGCCCAAAGCCAGCTGCCAGCAGGGACCAGGCCAGGGTCGACGGCCCAGCCCTGCGGGCCACGAGCCAGATCCAGCCCCGCTGAGCGGGTGCCCCTGGTCCCCCAGCCTGTGGCTCGTGGTTCCCGGGGGCCGCCCAAGCCCCCCAGGCAGGAGCCGGGCAGTGCCACCCCCCACGGTCGTGCCCAGCCGGCGTGGCCCCTCGGCTGGGAGCTGCCGTTTCCCCGTCTCCGCGCCCGAGTTTATTCCATTTTATTTTTTGTTAATGAACTGCTGTTTCCATAACAAACGCTCCAGCTTCTCCCGGCCTCCAACCGCCCCGAGGCTGGATTGTTAACGAGGATTTTAATTTGTTAATTAAAAGCAGGATGCTTTCCTAACGAGCTTCCCTTCCGCCACCCGCCTCTCCATGGACGAGGCGCGCCGGGGGCAGGCGGTGCGCGGGGCCGAGCGAGCGCACGGGAGCCGGGTGCGAGAGCAGCGGGAGTCGGGCCGGGGGAGGGTGTTGGGCTCCTCGGGGCAGAGCTCCGAGTCAGGCTTGCCAGAGGCAGGGCACAGATCCAGGCGGGTTAAGGGACATGCCCCGAGTGAGAAGGGCACCTGTGTCAGAGGGCAGAAGCCCTGGGCCCTTTGCCTGGCACACGACGCCCGGTTTTTCCGAGGTGGATCGAGCCGCTGTCCCTGCCAAAGGCAGGGAGGAGCCGGCTGGAGAGAGCCAGGCCCCAGCAGCGCCAGCACTGGCTGCCGAACAGAGGCCCATTCAGCGCGGTGGGCTGTTGACACAAGCAGGGAACAGAGCGAGCATGTGTGCACAGGCCAGGGGGAGCGTCTCTGTGGGCGGCAAGCCCCCACGCCCAGCAAGAACCACCGGCCCAGGCTGTCACGGCGCCGGAAAAGCTGACAGGCCCCTGGACGGAGAACACGTGGCGCACACGCTTGCACACACATGGGGCCTTTGTGCGCCCGCCCGCTATGGCTACAGCGTTCTCTGTTGGCACCAAGCCGGGGGGACGGGGTGGGGTTGCACAGGCTCTGCTACAAGCGCCCTGGAGGGGAGAGGGGTGTATGTGTCCGTGTGTGTCCCTGACCATGTCTGTGCGTGTGCGTCTATGTCCGTGTGCATGTGTCTGTGTCCATATGTGCCCAGGTGTGTGTCTGTTTGTGTCCACATGTCCATATCTGCGTGTGTTGGTGCATGTGTCCATCCATGTCCACATGTGTTTGTGTCCATGTCCACGTGTGTCTATCTGTGGCCATGTCCATGCGTGTGTGTGTGTCTATGGCCGTGTGCATGAGTACGTGTGTCTGTGTCCATGTGTGTCTAGGTGTGTGTCCGTTTGTGTTCACATGTCCATATCTGTGTGTGTGCTGGTGCGCGTGTCCATCTGTGTTCATGTCCATGTCCATGTGTGTCTATCTGTGACCATGTCCGTGTGTGGGTGTGTGTGTGTGTGTGTCCATCCCATGTGTGTCAGTGTGTGCCCAAGTGTGCCCATGTCCAAGTGTGTCAGTGTGTGCCCATCTATGCCCATGTGTGTAGGTGCATGTGTGCCACGTCCATTCACGTCCATGTCCATGTGCATCTGTGAGTGTGTGTCCATCCGTGTCTGTGTGGGGGTGTGTGTGTGTGTGTGTGTGTGCCCGTCCATGCCCACATGTGCCCACATCTGCATAAGTAGGGCCTGCAGAGCAAGAGCAGAGGGGTCACCTGTGTGGGGCTCAGTGCTCGGGAGGGGGCTTTGCCTCCCACCTCCCCCCCAGTTTGAATCGAGAGGGGACCCCGCTGCCCAGCCTCTCCTTGGAGGGGCTCAGACCTGCCCCAGCCTGGATCTGGCCAGCAACAGCGCACAAAGACCTGCTCCCAGGCGGACGAGGGCTGGGGCGCCCAGACCCCGGTGCCACTACATCTTCATTTGCCGCCTGCCAGCTGGCACCGCACACACCCTGGCCGCCTTTCTCCCATTGCCCGCTGCTGCTGATAACCCATGTTTTTGGCAAGCCTGGGGGTCTCGCTCCCCATCCATCGGCCCTGACACCCACTGGGGAGGAGAGAACCAGGGGAGCCGGCCTCCTGCTCTGGGATTGACACCACAGGTAGTTACTGCAACACAGACGTCTCTCCAGCACCTGCTCAGCGCATCCCCCATCACGCCTCGGGCCCTGAACGGGGGAGAAAAGCCAGGCAGGGCATGCAGCAAGCACTGCTTCTTGGCAGGGCAGAGGGGGAGCCTCCGGCACCGGATCCAGCTCTGTGGGGAAGCAAGAAAGCAAACGAGACCTGGTATGTGCCGCAAGTGCCCCCTCTGCTCTGGCTCCTGCAGGAAAGCAGAGCCAAGGGGCAACTCAGCCTTGATCCGCTTGGGTCAGGGGGGTGAAACCAGGACAGGTGTCAACTCCTGCTGCTTGCAAGAGCTCCTCCAGCAAAAAGTGCATCACACTGTGGCCAGCAGCAGGTGCATGGTGCCGCTCCCATGACAGAGCAGGGGCTTCCCAGACACTGATGGGACCCCAACCGAAAAGAAGTCCTCCAGCACATGCATACAGCAGCGGCTGAGCCTCTGCCTTACCAAGGACCCACAGCCGCTCTGCTTCTCCCAGGAACACGGCCCCACAGCCCCACTCCCATTACGACGCCACCAGGTGCTGGCAAGCTCCCGCCAGGCCTTCCACGCAAGCGCCGGCTTGGTGCAAAGCCTGCGTGATGGAGCCGCGCTGCGCCTGCCGTGCCCCCAGCGCGGGGCTCGCCATCCTCGGGAAGCGATCTGCTCCCTCGCAGACCTTAAGAACCGCACGTGCTTTGCAAATCGCGCCAAAGGTGCAGGCTGCTCCCACCCGGGCACTGCACCGCCTGCATCGTGGGAGCCAGCTATTGCCTTTGGGTACGGCTATTGCCCTCCATGCTGCCTGCTGCCAGAGGGGCACGTGGCCAGGTCACCCCCCAACCTCAGGGCAGGGATAGGGTGGGCTCCAGGGTGGGTCCAGCCCCCGTGGGCTCGCACGTCTCTGCTGTGCATCTGCCAGCCGGGTGCAGTGAGACATGCCAGGGTAAGCTTACCAGCTCCCTCACCCCCAGATTAATAAAATTACTGAGCTCAGCTACACAGAGAGGGCGTCTCCCTGCCCGGCTCAGCCTCTGGGCCGGCAGAGCGGTGCCCTGTGATCCCTGCGTCATGGGTGGTGGGGATGCAGGAGAGATGCGTGCAGGGATCTGGCTGCTCCTAGTGCCGTGGCTGGGCCGTGCCCCACACTGGGGTGGGGAGCAGAGGTGATTGGGGTGGTCTGGGATGCAGAAAGGGAGCTTCTCCCTGCCCTCCGGCAGTACAGGGCAGTTCTGCAGACCAGTTTCACAGCGCCACAACTCTGCCACGTGGGGCTGGGATGCAGCAGGGGCTGCCGAAAGATGCCGGCTAATATGCATTTCCCCTTCCTGTAGGCCCAGCTCTCCTGTGACTAATGAACTGGCCTCTCCGGCTACCCATGGGAAATACCAGAGACCCCAGCCCTGACCAATGAGCTCAGCTGCGGGCGAAGCAGGGGGAACACGAGTGAAGAGAGGGCACACACGCTTTCCACAGGGGTTCACCAGGCACTAGCCCCCCAGCACCTGTGCAAGGCAGGGGGTATCTCCATCCTCACGGCCTGAGCCCGTGCATGCCCCGTGTGCTCAGGAGAGGCAACGGGGATGTTCCTGGCACGGGAAACTCCCTCTGCCCGAGCCTGCAGGCCCCCCGACCCTGCTGCAGCCGGGACCTTATGGAAGAGACCCCCGAGACCACCTCATTTTTGCCTTCCTCGGCCTTCGTCCCATGGTCAGGGGCAGACGCCCCTGCCCATCCCCACCCCTGCCCCTCGGTCCACCCCAGGTAGAAGCGCTGCTCTTTCCCGTCGGCCCCTGGGGAGGGAATCTCCCAGCAGCCGAGCTCTGAATTAAACATGCTGCCTAATGAGTTGATGTTATTAGCGCGCGGATGCATTGAGAACTCATTACCCAAATAAACAGCAATTCATTTCGCCCGCCGCAGCACCCTCCCCACCCCGCGCACCCGCACCTCCGTAGTGCCGCAGCTGTAAATCAACGCGGCGCGGCACCGGGGGCTGCCACCCTGCCCCCTCCCCATCTCTCCTCCACCGCCGCTTACAAAAATCAATACGCGCTACAGGTCCCCTCTTGAAGTTAACTCCTCGCCGCGGCGTTGCTAAAGTAACCGAGCCCCGAGCAGCTCCGCGTTGCATCTGGGGCCTGCTCCCAGGCAGGGTGAGGGTTGTGGGGGGGTGTGGCCCGTGCCGTGGGGCTCTGCCAGGCACCTCCGACGTGGTGCAGGAGGGGACGGGGCGTCCTGCCATCCCCCCCGCGTGGGAATTGCAAATATCCAGCATGAATCCAAGACTTGGGGGCAGCTGCGAGGGGGTGTCCGGCTCCAGGGGGGAGATGCGGACCTGGCAGAGGACCTCGGCAGCACGCTGCGATGGGAGCCGCCTGCCCCCAGCCCTGGCCTCTGCGTCTCGGGTGCAGCCTGTGCTCCGTGCAGCCTAATCCCATCAGACTCCCCCGCGCCGCTGCGTCAGCTGTTCGCAGGCATTCGGGGATGTGGGCTGCCGAAATCCGAGCTATTGTTTCCACCTCTGCCCGGGAGGCCAACCCCGGCCCCGGCGTTATTCACCCAGCCTGGCAGGAAGCAGCTCTCTCCGAAATCCCTGGGATCCAGCCCTCGCTGAGGCCCTGGGTTGGGGGTAGAAGCAACAGGGCAAGTCGCAGGTCGTGGGGGCTTTGCAGGGACACGTGCTGCACCTTTGAATGCAGCAGGCCCGTCCACCCTGCGAGCATGCATTCTCCTAGCATTGCCCCAGGGCTGCGGCATGCAGTCTCGGGAGGACCCCAGTACAGGCAGAGCCATGCCCCCCAGACATAAAAGCCCCTGGAACAAGGAGTCGGGTCCTCCGAGGGCTGCTTGCATGGAGAGGGGCAGGTTTCACGGGTCAGCACAGCCCTCCACTGGCATCGTGGCCACGTGGAGCTGGGAACAGGCTGGGGAGAGGGGGACAATGGGCCCCGCTGCATCGCTCCCAGCCACGGGGGCAGCGACGCGGGGCTGGGGAGAGACATGTGGGAGGCTCCGTGAAGTCAAGGGCAGGCATGAATAGAAACACTCAGCTGCCGTGCAGAGCTGTGAACGCTTCCCAGGCACCTCGTTAATCCTCCCAAGCAGCCCGGCCTGGCTGCCATGAGCCTCACGGCTGCAGGAACCACACACTGCGGGGTTAAGAAGCACTGACAGGGCCACAGGGGGAAGTCAGTGGCAGAACTAGACGTGGACACCAGGAGGGTCTGTGCATGCCACACTGGGTCACCCCTCTCCTGGTCTCGGCTGCTTGGGGTACGTCAGCGTGCTGCCCATCCTGCCGCAGTCACAGGCCCCCGGGCACCCCCTCCAGCAAGGGTAGGGGACGTTCACAGCCCGCCACCAGCTCTTCCCGCCCATGCCTTTCCAACGGGAGGCTGGGGCTGCTGGGAAAGGCATGACAGGATGCTTGCAAGGCAGGGTCCGGGCTGCAGCAAGAGACCCAGCGGGGAACGGCCACGGTGGGTATGGGCAGCAGAGTGCAGGAGGGGTCAGCCGCAGCCGGATGCAGCCCCGCGCTGCCGATCGATCCCTCTCGGGCAGGAGGAGGCCAGTTCCGGGAAGGGGAGCCACAAACGAGGCGATCGAACCGGCAACCATAAAAAGGAGCAGTTAATGCCCAGCACTTAGAGGAGATTAAACCCGGCTCTGGGTTTGCAGCCTCCTCCCTACACCCCGGGCAAGGCAGGGACTGCCCTGAGTGCCTGCAGCCGCGGGGGGTGGGATCTGGGATGAGACACGACCCTCCCACGCTGACAAAATGTGGAGGCAGAAATCCCTAGCAGAAAGGCCAGCCTTTCTCATGGGGCGGCGGTGCAGATCCCAGGATGAGAGCCTCCTGCATGGCCGATGGTGCCAGCACCCGCCGGTGGTCCCTACACTTCCTTGCTGCTCAATTCAAGGGCAGCCCACCCGCTCCAGCTAAGACAGGCCACGATGCAACTCGTTACCAGCCTCGGTAGTGCTACCACCACCCTGGCCTCACGATGCCCATCTCCATGCCCGAGGGCTGCTCCTCTCGTGCCCGTGGCCAGGGGCGTAGCAGCCTTGCCGGGGCCGGTGGCGTGGGTCAGTGCAAGACAACAGGTGCAGAGCTCTGGGGCTCCTTCCCACGGCTGGAGGGAAGAGGGGGCAGAGCAGGCCGTCCCGGTCCAAGCTGCCTGGGCTTTAGGAAAGGATCAGACATCCCAGTGCCCGGTGCAAGCACCAGCCGGGCTCAGTGCTCCCTCCTGCATCTCAGACTCCCGCCACGCCGGAGTGGGCATGGAGCGCCAGCCGCACGCAAGAAACGTCAGCATCAATGGGCTTCACCACGGGCCCGGTGTCCACAGAGGTGGGCAGCCAGCCCCTCATCCCTGCCAGCTCCAAGCAAGATGCTGCAGGTGATGCAAAGAGAGATGCTGGTCACGGAGGCTCCCAAGTGCAAACTCCAAGAAGCCAAAAATCCTGCTTGCTCCAGCGATGCCCCGGTCCTAGGATCCACGCACCAGCCTCAGATGCCTGCATTTCGGGTCCCAGCCACCCTGCACTGCTTGCACCCGGACAGCACGCTCCCCCCTGCCCCTTTTCTCCCGTGGGCAATGGGCACCTCTTTGGTGTGGCACGGGGGCATGGGAGGGCCCCGAGCAGCTGGGACGGGGCCCGGCGTGGCTCTGCCAGCCCCGCGTTCCTCCGGGCGGACGCTCTCAAGGTTAGAGGCAGGAAGATGTTCTCAGGTAGTCACCTCACTGCGCCGCGCAAAAAAAGCAATTAGCTCTTGCAGCTAAAATTAGATCAATGACTTCCTGCCGCTAATGGTCGGAGCCGTCAAGGTTCCCTTCCCCCTCCCGCGAGGACCTTGGCATTTCCACAGAAGGGCTGGCGGTGATTTATGAGGCTCGAGCGCCGAGCAGGCGGCGGGTGGGCGCACGGGCTCAGCCCTCGCGGTGGTGGAGCACCGGGCCTGGCCCTGGCTTCATGCTGCTAGGCTGTGGGCGAGCCTCCCCCCTTCCTCACCACTCTGTGCCTCAGTTTCCCCTCCGCTGCACACATGAGAAGGCTCCCCTGTCTTGCAGGGGGAAAGCAGGGCTCAGATGGAGTCCCAGGAGGGGATTCCTGAGGCTGGAGGAGTCTCCGAGGTTTAAACATGGAGAATAAGAGTCACTGGGGTGGAGGGGGGAGGACTAACAAGGGCCTTGCCCCTTCCAAAAAGGCTCTCATGCCAATGCCGTGACTCATGCAGGAGGAGCCCCGTGGCTTCAGCTCTGCTGGGGAGAAGCGAACCCCCTCGCTGCCAGCCAAGGGCCCCCTACTCCGGTCCTCTGCGCCACGTGCACCCACCCCCAGCCCGATCCCAGCTTTCCGGCGGCCTCCTCCCCCCTCCGCCAGCTGGGGTTTAGCTCCTGGCCCTGGCTCGCAGATCTGGAGAGGCTGGAGTGGGGCTGTCGCATTCCTGGGATGCCTGGAGGGAAGGCGAGACCCCAGGAAGTTTCCAAGCAAGGCTCTGGGGCAAATCCCAGGAGCAGCAGGGACACACTCCTCCAGCTCCCACCGCTGACCCCCACCCAGGAGGCTCCGAGCCCATGCCAGAGGCGAGCGTGCTCCCATCCCAGTGCAGCTGGACCTCCCATGGGGTAGCGAGGTGCTTTCCTGGCACCCCGCTCCCCTCTCGCAGCGCCTGCCATTTGCACAAAAGGCAAAGCGAGGAGGGGGGAGCAGGGGAATGCAGCACAGCTGCAGCTGCCATGGAGCCCCTTGCCCTTCGCCCCAGCCCCCTCCCCGCTCCCCGGCTCCGGTTACGGTTCCCAGGCAACTCCATCAGGCTCAGGGAAGATGCACATTCCCCCAGGTCCCTGGGGAGGGGCTGGTGGGGGTAGGGGCTGCCCTAGCAGACAGGTGCACCGGGGCCAGATCCTGCCAGGAGCAGGGGGTCCATGAGCCAGGGCTGCAGAGCAGCTTGCTGTCTCCTTCCCCCCCTACACACACACAAGGCAGCTCTCCCAGCCCCTTGGCTTGGGCCGGGGGGATGCACATGGCTGCAAAGGCCCAATTGCCTTCATCCCTGCAGCCCTAGCTGGCGGCCGGCCTGCCTGGGGGATCCCCGGAGCCCAGGCAGTGCCAGGCTGGAGCAAGCATCCAGCTCTGGCAGCACTGGAGCAGCGTTCCCGGGGTCCCGCGGTGCCCCCGTCCCCTTCGGGGCCTCTCCTCCACAGGAGCTCCAGGCAGGGGGTCCGGCGCGGCGCCCTGGGCAGCTTGGCGGCTGGTTTCTCTTCATTAGAGCAATCACATCAGCGCTGACAGTTGTCACGGTCCTGGTGCTGACCGCTTTTCACCAGTGACGAGCTACTCAATAATGAGCTCGGAGGGAAGCTAACGAGGGGGCTTCCCGCCACCCGCTGCAGCGCCCTGCTCCACCGGCAGCCCGGGGCGTTTGCAAGACGAGGGGGCCGGGGGCCAGCCCAGCACCAGCGGCTGCAGGACGTGGAGATTGCATGGCTTCAGATCCGGGCTGGCATGTGGGGCGTCTGCAAGACGAGGAGGGTCCTGGCCAGCGCTCAGCGAAGGCCTCTGCGGCCCTCGGTATTTTGGGGAACTCCAGAGCAAAGGGGCCAGATTTACCAGCTATTGATGCGAAGCATGCGGGAAGCCAGCCCAGAGCAGGACCGGCCGGACCGCACCGCAGGAGCATCCTGCCTGGCAGAGGCAGTCCAGAGGGGCTGTTTTGGGGATCTGGCTTGCAAACAGATCACAGCCGGGGGACCACCCCACGGTGCTCGGGCATCACAAATCCCAGCCCACAATGCACCCTGACTGGTAGGGCCAGGTGAGAAGGTTGCACCATGCACACGCCCCATCTCGAGAGCTATGGGGGGGGGGGGGGGGTGGGCGTGGCCAGTCCCAGGGATTGCCCCGGCATAGCCAGGCGCCTCCAGACAGCCCCTAGCACTCGCCCTGAGCCAGCCTCAAGCACCAGGCTGCGTTTCCTCTGCAGCTCCCTGCACTTGCTCCCACCCCGGCCACTTCGCACCACAGGTCGAAGCAGGCCCCGTGGGCACCCGTGCCCGCCCCAAGCAGCTCTGCACAGGCCCTACACATGTGCCAGCACTGCCCGCACCAAAGCTGCCCGCAAGAGTCATTAACCGGCTGCATTACAGCAAATAATATTTCCTCCGCTTACGATTATCATATCATCAAAATTTCATTGCTGTTCCAGGCCACTAATGGCTTCCCAAGGAGCATCACATTTTAATCTTCCCGTTCTCCCCCACCTCCTCCCTCTCTAAAAGCCACTCTCCTTCCTGAGCCACTGCGCGCACGGCAGCGACTAATGCACCAGCCGACCTTAAATAAAGAAGGCAGCGCGGCGCGGAGCAGGCAGCTCTCCCTCGGCAGCGAGCCAGTACGGCGAGGTCTCGCAGCCCACGGGCCAGGCTGTGCCCGCCGGGTTCTTCCAGCTCATCCCTCCCTCTGGCCCCGGGACCTCCTGGCTGCAGCAACTGCAAACCCGTCCCATCCTTATCCACCTGCCAGCCTGCAACCCAAGCCCCCCAGGTCCAGCCTGCATGACAGCATTGCAGCCCAGGCCCCGCATGCGGGTTCGGGTGGGGAGGTTTAGGCTCCCAAACACACGGCTTTGCAAGGGTAGCCAGCAGGTAGCTCAGCATCGCCTGTAATAAGCCTCTTTGGCTGGGGGAGCCCGTCTGCTACCCCGTCAAGCCTGTCTGGGCCCTTAAGCCCCCGGCCAGGCTGACTGCAGCCCTCCCAATCCCATTAGAGAAGCTGGAGGAGAGATTTCCCCGCCGGCGCAGAGAGGGGGGCTGCTCCTGGCCACCAAGGAGACCACCTTGCAGCGCAGCTGGTGGCCCCGACGGCAGGATCAGGGCCTCGGTGCAACTTGGAGTGCAGAGGGGACCCCTGCGCCCCATCTAGGCCTGGGACAGAGGGGGGCCGTGCAGCCGCTGTTGCAACCCCCCAGCACCTGGATTTCCATGCTTGGGCCATCAGATCCCTGACTGATTAGCCTCACGCCACGTGCCGCATTCTGCTCCGGGTAATTAGCAAGAGGCCCTAATCAATAAGTTATTTTTTGCCGTGGGTAATTAATAATTACATGCTAGAGCCAGTCTGTAATTAAACCTTCACTCCTCCTCTCCCCGGAGCCGGGGCAGCTCTTGCTTTTCGTGGTGGCAGGTAACAAAACTTTTCACTCCTCTTCACGGCAGCAGTGATGGTGGTGGGCGGCACTGCCCAGGTTTCCCTCGTCCCCACCATCGCCCCCTCCGCACCTCGGCGGCTCCTCTCCCCTTTCTCCCTTCTTTCTCCCCCCCATTCTTTGCTCCGCTCTCCCGATCGATCCGCCTTCCCGTAGCCGGCTGAATCAATAGCACGGGTGCAAAAGCGCCCTGCTCAGCTCAGCTCTCTATAGGCATGTGCCGGTCCCCTTCACGGTGCACAGGGCTTCCCAAACTCGAGGGGCATCTGGGCAGCGAGAGCCCCCGATCCAACCTGCTGGACCAGGCTACGTCCTGGGGTTTGCTCCAGCGCTTCGGACAGGGCCAATGCCTCTTCCCAGAGCACCAAAGACCTCCAGAAATGCAGAGCGGGTGCAGCAATGCTCACTCCCCGCATGCCCCGGACCTCCGGCCCCGTTCACGATGGAGGGAGCTGCCTCTATGTCCCCTCCCAGCTCCACCTGCCCCTGGTCCACGAGCCCTTCCATGTCCACGTGCCAGGCTCCTCCAGCACTGCAACCCCAAACGCAGCATCGCCTACCTGCACCCAGGAGGTCTGTAATTCATCCCAGCATCTCGGCCCCAGGGACGGTGAGACCACAACGGATCCACTGCAATCACAGACAACCCGATACCCTGCCCGACCTACGTGCCAGTGAAGACACCCCGGCCCTTCGCAAGAGGCTGGTGATTCAGAGCACGGGTTTGGTCCCTTGGGACGGCTGCACTCCCCCCTGACCCTGCAATAATAGCCCAGTACCTTGGACCCCAACCGAGAGCGCTTCCCGGGCATCGCAGCCACGTGATACCCCATGGGAGGATGAGCAGCTGCCGTACTCCCTGCAGCTCTCACCTTTGCAGCAGCAAACGAGGTCTGCAAAGCCCGAGGCCTCACGCAGCGAGCGGTGCCCTCCTCCTCCCCCAAAAACCCCTTTCACCAAGACAGAAAAGCCTTCCCAAGAAGCCAGATTTCACACTCAGTCTCAATGCAAACACCAGGAAAGTTCATCCCGCCGGGAACCCGTCCCAAAGCCAGAGAACAAACGGAGCAGCGGGGGACCCGCGAGACACAGCTCCAAAGGCAAGGAGAAGAGAAACTCCGAGGGAGAGTGAATCAATCAAAGAGACCTTCACAGTCTCTGACACGGGGACTTCCTGCAGAATATACTGCCGGTTTATACGTTATGCTCTGAACTTAATTACTGAGGAATTATAGCGCCGGGGAGGCAGGGGAAGGGGAGCACGGAGAGGGCTTTGGCTGCGCTCGCTGCTGAGCCCAGCGGCTGTAAATTCAGAGGGAAATGACGCGAGATGCCCAGGAAACTGGTTGTGGGGAGGGCTCCACGCTCCTCCTTTGCCAGCCCTCGCCCCGTCCGCGAGCCAGGCCGGTATCGAGGGAGCCAGTGTCAGGGCTGAGCCCCCCCCACCCTGACTGATCCCCGTGCACAAGACCTGTAGAAACACAAGCAAGTCTGCTCCAGGCACCGACACGCTTCGCACACCTGGCCCACGTCAGACCCCCGTGCCCGGGCTGCCCACCTCCTGCCTGCTCATCCGCAGGCCCCACTCGGCCCTCGCCCAGCAAGGAGAGAGACCTCGCCGCTATGATTTCGAAGCATTTTGCAGGCACGGCTCCACCAAATAAAGTTGTGCCAGGCCGGAGGGGAGCCCAGGAGACCGCCGCTCCATCCCCCAGCTCTGGGTGGTTAAGCAAAGAGCATCTGCGCATCTTGGGTCTCAGCACTAATTAAAGTCTAAAAGAGCAGCGCTTCCTTCTGCCCCAGGACCCCTCCGGTGCGGCCTTTGCAGAGTCCCAGCAGCCCATATCAGCTGGCACCGGCGAACAAACACCGCACCTTAGAGAAACAGGCAACTATTTATACATCTCATTCAGATAATAAAGGCAGACGAAAATAGTCCGCACAGCACATAAGCATCCTGGAGGCGATTAGCTTATCGCAGGGTCTCGCGCTGCCCCGCAGCATTAGCTCACTCTGTGCTGCCTTGAATCCCCTTTAAACTGCAGCTCTAATTTACTCACATTACCGCAACCTACCACGCCGCCGAGGCCAACCCCAGCCCGGGCAGGGAAGGGGAAGGCAGGCCGGAAGGGCAGACCGGCGGGCTGGGACACACCCTGGCATCTGGCATTTGCACAGTCAAAGCATGCGGCTTTTCCAGCAACCGGTGGGCAAGTCCCGACACCGGCTCTCTGCCTGGAGGGGCTGGAAAACTTCAGCCAGGGCAAACCTTGCACACACACCCGCGCACAAACGCACATGCACGCGCGCGCGCCCACAGGGTTAATCTTAGCAAAAAGCAACGCGCGAGGAGCCAGGAATCCAACCGCCTAAAAAAAGCGATGCAGAGGCATTTACTATCCACCTACCTGGAGAGATTATGCAGCATTTTACTGCCAAACCCACCTGCCCCGTTATATATATTTATAGCTGCGCTTCCCTCCCCTCTGCCCGCATCTCAGGGGTCCCTGGAAGATTCAGCCTGTATCTGGGAGTGCAAATTTGGGGCAGATGCTTCTCTCCAGACCGAGTGCAGGGCTATTGCCCAGCCGGCAGCTCTGCCCACACCCTGGGCAAGAATAAATAAAGTTCAGCGCCGGGGCCACGGCGTTGCTCCTCTCTTCCCACCCCTTTCCCCGAGAACCATAATAAGCTTTCGGCTGGCCAAGTACTCCTGCCTTCCCCATATAAATCTCTCCTGGCTGTATTGTTAATCTTGACAGGTCTGGAGATATACAGGAGAGAGGGAGTAAGGTGCTGGGGAGAGATACAAGCACTGTAAAAGCTGCTCCAGGCATTGAAAGCAGCTGTTTGGATAACTAACCAAATATTAGGGCAGCTTCCAGAAGGGCGCTGGATAAAAAACTTTGGAAGCAGGGAGCTCCGGTGGGAAGGGGGGTTGGAAAAAGGGGAGGGGGGGGTGTTAATAGTGAAAGCCCCTTCCTTAATGCAAAGCAAGTGGCTTCTTCAGGTCCAGACTGGAAAAACACCAGCTCTCAGGGACATGTTTTCCCGATGGCTTCATTTTCTTTCCTTTTTTTAATCCCATGCTATCCACGTCCCCCCTCCAAAAAACCTCCGAACACAAGGGTTGGGCTGGAGAAGCTGCTTCCCACGGAGGAGAATTACCCCTTTCCAGGTCACCGCCGATGCTTGCAAAAGCCAGGCGATTTTTTTCTCTGGCAGGGAAAGGGGGCTGAAGGGTGCCAGGGACCGGGGCAGGCCTGGGACCGCTGGGGAAGGAGGCAGCTCTCCCAGCAACACGGCACGCCAGAGGCAACAAACAAAGCCGGGGCTAGGAACTTGCCCACCTGTAACCAGCCAGAAACCCGGTGCAGCCTCCTTGCTCTGGGGACATGGGGGTCCCATCCTGCCGGGGGGCAGGCACAGGGCGCATGGCAGGAACGACGCCAGGACAGGATGGCATGGCAAGAAATGCCAGGGGTGGGGGCATGGCGGGAATCATGCTGGGGGCAGGATATGTGGCAAGAAATGCTGAGGTTGGGGGCATGGCAGGAATCATGCTGGAGGCAGGATGGCGTGGGGCGGGAATGATGCCAGGGCTGGGTGCATGGCAGGAATGATGCTGGGGGCAGGATGGCGTGGCAGGAATACCGCTGAGGCAGGATGCACGGCAAGAATGATGCTGGGAGGGGATGGCATGGGGTAGGATGCACGGCAAGAATGATACCAGAGGCAGGATGCATGGCTGGAATAATGCCGGGGCAGGATGGCATGGGGTAGGATGCATAGCAGGAACGATCCCGGGCAGGATGGCATGGGGCAGGATGGCATGGGGCAGGAACGATGGCGGGGCAGGATGAAGCGAGGCGCGGCGGGGTCCGAGCACATGTTGCTCCAGCCCAGCCCGGCTGCCACGTCCCGCCGCACAATGGCACGCTCGGAGCCGGGATCCCTTTGTGCTCAGTCCCCCCCGCCCCGGCTGCAAACTTCCCCGCCCGTGCCCGTGCCCGTGCCCGTGCCCCGGCGGTACCTTGCGCCCGGGCGCGCCGCAGGGCGAGGAGGGAGGCGAGGGCCGC